>NC_139031.1:92848858-93156203 GCF_964662115.1 Mustela nivalis | reverse complement strand
TGTTAGTAACAGATTTTTAAAGTTTTCTTTTATCTGGTAATGTTTTATTTCCTCTTCATTCTTGAAGGATTTTTCTTTTTTTTTTTTTCTTTTTCTTTTTTACCCGATATAGAATTCCCAGTAGACATTTCTTTTATTACTTAAAAACATGGGGTAACTTTTTTCTGGCCTCTGTGGTTTTAGACAAGACATCCACCGACATTTGAATTGTTATTCCACTGTAGGTAATCTATCTTTTCTCCCAGACTGCCTTTAGGATTTTCCCTTCGTCTTTCACTTTTATAAATTTAATGATGAGATTTCTTGGTGTGAGTTTCTTTGGTTTAATACTGTTTAGGCTTTGCTTAGCTTCTTTAATCTGGGATGTTGCACCTTTTGCCATGGTAGGGAGTTCTCCACCAGTATTTCTTCAAACCCTCTTTCAGCTCCTCTCCTGTTCTATGACACTAATATTTGGAATTGCCCTATAAGCTAACCCTGTGCTCTCTGTTGCCCAGAGTGAGATAACTGTTGATTACATTGCTGTTATTATAATTTTCAGTTTATGATTTCTACTTAGTTCTTTTTTATAACTGTTATTGCCTTACTATCTTATGATTACTTTCAAGAGCTATGAGTTTGGGAAATTTTCTGACTTTTTTGTTGTTGTTGTTGTTTTGTTTTCTAATACTTGTCACTGTTTTCCTTTGTGTACCCAAATCACCAAGATATTTACGCCCTAGAAATCTCCCACAATTCAATGATGCCTGGATGATATTTTCAGATTTTTCACTCTCTGCTTTATTTTGGATGATCTGCATTGCTGTGTCTTCAAGTTTACTAGTTTTGAATTTCACTATCAACAGGGAAACTTTTTTGTCTTTGTCTACTTATTCTGACAAGTGTTTCATTTGTGGGTTAGGCTCAAAGTATTGCTTTTTTCTTTCATCATTGTTCTTATTTTCTGCACTTTTTTTAAAAAAGTTTTTAAATTTAATTTAATTTTTATTTTTTTAATAAACATATAATGTATTTTTAGCCCCAGGGGTACAGGTTTGTGAATCGCCAGGTTTACATACTTCACAGCACTCACCATAGCACATACCCTCCCCAGTGTCTATAACCCCACCACCCTCTCCCTCCCCTCCTCCCCCCAGCAACCCTCAGTTTGTTGTGTGAGATTAAGAGTCTTTTATGGTTTGTCTCCCTCCCGATCTCATCTTGTTTCATTTATTCTTTTCCTACCCCCCAAACCCCCACATTGTATCTCCACTTCCTCATATCAGGGAGATCATATGATAGTTGTCTTTCTCTGATTGACTTATTTCACTAGGCATAATACCCTCTAGTTCCTTGCAAATGGCAGGATTTCATTTCTTTTGATGGCTGCATAGTATTCCATTGTATATATATACCACATCTTCTTTATCCATTCATCTGTTGATGGATATCTAGGTTCTTTCCATAGTTTGGCTATTGTGAACATTGCTGCTATAAACTTTTGGGTGAATGTGCCCCTTTGGATCACTATGTTTGTATCTTTAGAGTAAATACCCAGTAGTGCAATTGCTGGGTCATAGGTAGGGTAGCTCTATTTTCAACTTTTTGAGGAACCTCCATGCTGTTTTCCAGAGTGGTTGCACCAGCTTGCATTCCCATCAACAGTGTAGGAGGGTTCCCCTTTCTCCGCATCTTGGCCAGTATCTGTCATTTCCTGACTTGTTAATTTTAGCCATTCTGACTAGTGTGAGGTGGTATCTCATTGTGGTTTTGATTTGTATTTCCCTGATGCTGAGTGATGTGGAGCATTTTTTCATGAGTCTGTTGGCCATCTGGATGTCTTCTTTGCAGAAATGTCTGTTCATGTCCTCTGTCCATTTCTTGATTGGATTATTTGTTCTTTGGGTGTTGAGTTTACTAAGCTCTTTACAGATTTTGGAAACTAGCCCTTTATCTGATATGCTGTTTGCAATTATCTTCTCCCATTCTGTCAGTTGTCTTTTGGTTTTATTAACTGTTTCCTTTGCTGTGCAAAAGCTTTTGATCCTGATGAAATCCCAATAGTTCATTTTTGCCCTAGCTTCCCTTGCCTCTGGCAATGCTCCTAGGAAGAAGTTGCTGCAGCTGAGGTTGAAGAGGTTGCTGCCTGTGTTCTCCTCAAAGATTTTTCTGCACTTTTTATGGAACTGGTAATTGTTTTTTGGTTGGCAGATACTGTGAATGTTACCATGTTGGATGGTAGGTATTTTGTGGTAATTTTATAAAAATTATTGAACTTTATTCTCAGATTCAGTTAACTTACTCAGATATGGTTTGATCCTTTTAAGGTTTGCTTTTAAGCTTTGTTATGAAAGACCAGCATAGCATTTACTTTAGGAAAAATTATAATCCACTATTGGAACAATAATGTTCTGAGTAGTCTACTCAATGCTGCTGTTCTGGAAATGTGGGCTACTCCCCATCTTGTGTTTTCTCTGGGTGTTTGTTGTTCTTGTTTTGTTTTGATTTTTGGGGGGGGGGTTGTTTGTTTATTTGTTTTTGTTTTTTGTTTTTTTCTTTTGAGGGAAGGAAAGAGAGAGTATGACTCAGAGCTCCATCTCAGGACCTCAACCATGAACTGAAATCAAGAGGTGGACGCTTAGCCTACCGAGCCACCCAGGTGCCTCTTCTCTGGGCATGTTATATATGATCCATTCCTTTGGTCTTTTTCTTGGCTTTGAGAAACTTTGACACACACTAGGTATGGTGAACACAAATTATTTCTAGCCCTGTATTAGTTCTGAGACTTTTCTGTATAACTAAAGACAGGTCTGACACAGACCTCAGTTGAAGACTTCATGTGCACACACCAAGCAGTCCTCTGCAGAAGACTTGGGAGAAACTCTGAAGATCTCCAAACACTCTGCCTCAGCAGGTTTCTTTCTTCCAATATTCTGCTTTGTGAGCTCTACCCACTTAACTTTATTAGACCTCCACCTGTGCCTTCTCCATTCAAAAGAACCGCAATACACTGCCTGGCTTCTGCTATCTGAGACTTTTCCCCAAAACTGTCTAGTCGGTAAGCCGGGGCCATCCCTGGGCTTCCTTCATTTGTTTCCTCAACTCATATTCATATGTCATTGCTCTATCTCATGTTCAATGTCTGAATGTCCAGTGTTTTGGGTTGTATCTGTATGATCATCACCATCATTGTCATCATTAGGATTATTTCTGGTGGGAAAGTGAATCCATTACTTCATCTTGGTTGAAAGCAGAATTGGCTTCACTCAGAAGGATCTCATAAAATTACATTCATTAGCAGTTACATTCATTACTTCTCATATTGTCCAATATTTGTCCAATGAAGCTTCCTGATATAGGTGCCAATGTCATTTGGTTTTTTTTTTAAATTTATTTGAGAGAAAGAGAGAGCAGGAGGAGCAGAAGGCTCTGGAGGAGAACTCCAGGGAGAAGGAGACTCCCTGCTGAGCAGGATAGCCTGACACGAAACTCAGTCACAAGATCCTGAGATCATGACCTGAGCCAAAGGCAGTCGCTTAACTGACTGAACCCCTCTGGTGCCCCCACAAATGTCATTTTGACTGATTCTTTGTTTCAAAACATTATAAGACAGCCTCCACTATTTTTGTGCATTTCCTGCCTCAGGCTGGTCATCATTTATTCTCCAAGTGCCATGAGCTTTGATTCAGAACTTCAGAAGCTATAAACTACATCTGTTATTTTAAATACTGTGTCACCTTGAAAGATTCACTTAGCTGATCTGAGACTAATTTCTTTTTCAGTTAAGCCCATTGACAGTTAAGACAACCTCTTGTCTTGCTATATTGTTGTGAAAGAGAACTAAATGAAATACTAAATACAAGTCCTGAAACAAATTCTGATATATCATAATTCTTAATACTCATTATATATATAATCTTTTATATATATATAAATATCTATATATCTATCTTTTATAATCTTTTATCTATATGTTATATAATGTTATATAACATTATATATATAATGTTATTTATATACAATATAATATAAATATAATGTTATTTATATATAATGTTATATAACATTATATAACATATAGATAAAAGATTATCTATGATTATAGATGATATATTATAAAATTATATATTATACAAATATATCAGATAAATTATAAATATGTATTTATTATATTATATATAATTACACATTTATATTAAAAATATAAATATGTATTATTTATAAATATTTATATATAAATGTATTTATAATATAATTTATTTATTTCTGTTTTTTTTTAAATTTTTTAAATTTCTTTTCAGTGTTCCAGAATTCATTTATGCACCACATCCAGTGTTCTAAGCAATACATGCCCTCCTTAATATCCACTACCTGGCTCACACAACTTCCCACCCTTGTCCCCTCCAAAACCCTCAGTTAGTTCCTCAGAGTCCACAGTCTCTCATGGTTCGCCTCCCCCTCCAATTTCCCAAACTTACTTCTCCTCTCCATCTCATCATGTCCTCCATGTTATTCCTTATGCTCCACAAGTAAGCCTCCATCAGAAAGGATGAATACCCAAGTTTTGCATCAACATGGACAGGACTGGAGATTATGCTGAGTGAAATAAGTCAAGCAGAGAGAGTCAATTATCATATAGTTTCACTTATTGGTGGAGCATAAATATATAAAAGTAAACTATATATAAATAAAGAATATATAATATATCTAATATTATATGTGACAATATATATAATCATATGTATATAATCATTCCTCTATTTCAGAGATAAAGATATATTTCATTAATTATAAGAATCAATGTGGGGTTTTTTTCCACCAGAGTTTTAATTGTCCTATCAAACCAACAATTATTTATAAAAATGATATTTTTAATTTACTTAAAAAAAACCCAAGTTCTCAGGCACCACATTTTATTCTTTCTATTTTTGCATTCAGATAAGTAGGCACATGATGAATGGTGTCTGCATTCACTAAACATACCGTGCATTAATCTTGGAGCCTGCTGGGTTATTAGTGTTGTGTCAATATATCAAACTCCAACATCCATCTGCCCATCAGAATGTATTACACACTTCACAGCACTTGAGATAGAAAACCAATATCAAGTGACAGGGTATCAGGGCATCTTTAATGTCTGACATAATTCTTTCTCTGCCACTTAATTATGTTAGGAATCTTTTTTATCCCTTTCTTGGGACTTAATAAATTGAAAATCATTAATAGTTCATTTATAGCCTATCTATGGTTTATTTCTTTGATTTCCAAAACAATATTGAGCAAAATTTAGCCATTCAAAATAATTTTCTGAGTAGAAAATTACTACCCATTATGTCTGCACTTGGGTTCTTAAAATTCAAAGCTCCGAAAAATGATGAGAAGAAAGAAATGAAGAATGAAAAGAACCTCCTTTCATGGAAGTGGAAAAAAAAAAAAAAACCACCACCACCACCACCAACAACAACAACAACAAAAACGCAAAAAACAAACACTTCCTTAGTGTCTTATTTGACCAAAGATTTGAGTTTCGGACCTCATGTACTCGGTTCTGTGCATTTTGCAGTGCACAGGAGGAATGTGGTAAAGACAGAAAAACAATTGGCTCGAGGTCACAGGTGCTTCATAACCAAGTGTGAGAATGCAACCCAGGCTGAACCACCTCTGTTTAATCTCCCTCTCCTTATCCTTCTAACCCTAATAAACACTATAAATAAAATTCCACAGGGGAAGGAAAAGAAAAATAAAATAAGATGAAATCAGAGAGGGAGAAAAACAGTAAGATTCTCACCTATAGGAAACAATCAGAGGGTTGCTGGAGGGGAGGTGGGTGGGAAATGCGGTAACTGGGTGAGGGGCATTAAGGAGGGACTGATATAATGAGCAGTGAGCATTGCATGCAACTGATGAATCACTACATTCTACCCCTGAAACTAATAATACAGTATATGTTAACTAAATTGAATTTAAATTAAAAAGTTCCACATAAGCTAATAGTGATAGGGTATTTGCCCGATACAGACCCTGTGACACAGTGCATGGCTCTTCAGGGGGGGACCGTCAGGGACCAGGTAATAAAGGCAAGATCCACATGTCAATGAGGTTAGCAGGAATGGAAAGCAAGATTGAACAATGACTGAGTTCTGAACAGGCCCCAGACCATGCATCTTCTCTGGAAACTCATGAGGCACATTCTGTTATTAAACCCTTTTTACAAATGAAAAGACTTTTGTGGACCGGGCAAAATGGTCTAGAATTGATTTTTTCCCTACGCTTCCTTACAAATAAAAATACTAGGAATAACAGAAGAGGTACAAAACAGTAGCAGGATACCTCAAATCTAGCTGAAGAAAGTGAGAGAGTAGCTCATCCCTGGAAGACAGCTGCCTCACCCTGAGACATGGCAGGGGAGGGGTGGAAGAAACAGTCCCTGCCACTGACTCACAGAAAGACTTGAAAGCCGTATTAGAAGTAAAACATGCAATGAAGAGAAAAACACAATTACATCGAATCAACAGGCATTTCTAAACAACGAGACATCTCAAGAGGACAACTGAATTTGTAACTAGAGTCTCGAAAGGAGGCGTACAAATATTAGAAGAAATAACGGTTCAGATTTTTCTAAAGATTTTCAAAAACTGTAAGTCCCAGAGAGGGGAAGCATGTAGGATGTAAGGAAACCTTCAGGGGGAAGAAAGTAATGACACTGAGTCACATCATAATCAAACTCCTTAAAGTCCATGATAACAGGGCAGTAGGTGGCTCCACTGGTTAAGTGTTGGACTCTGGGTTTCTGTTCGAGTCCTGATCTCAGGGTCCTGGGATGAGCCCCAAGTATCGGGCTCCATGCTCAGCAGGGAGTCTGTTTGAAGATTCTCTCTTTCTTCCCCTGCCCTTCCTCTTGCGGACTTTCTCTTTCTCAAACAAATAAACCGTTAAAAAATCTTAAAAAAAATGAAATCCATGATAAAGAGAAAACCTTACAAACAATCAGAGAATAAAAGATACATAATGTTGAGAGGAGCCAAGTTTGGAGAACAGAAACGTGTAGGCAGGCACGGACCCAGCTAGAGGCGAGGGATCAGGCCAGGCCCTGACTCGTGCCTAAGACTCTCTGACGTGACTGCCTGCATGTATTAAGAGGCAAAACTGGGTCGTACATTTAACTGTTACAAGATTACCCTGTACTTGCATGGATTATAAATTGCACCATTGTAAACTCATGAAATGCTAAAGATTAGCTAAGTAGACAAAAGTTACTGGCATCCCAAGATCCGCTACCAGCACTTGGGAAATGGGTTTCGTAAAAGCTTAAGGGGCTTCATGTGAATGTTACCTGTGTATGAGCAATCGACTGAGAATAGACACTTCCTTATAATTGTTTCTGTTAGCTATATAATGCCTCACAGCCTTGAATAAAATTGGCACTGCTTGGACATCATCCACTGTGTCCCTCCTGTCCTCATTTCTTTACAAGTCTTATTCTTTCTCCATTCTCTTACCCTCTCGACCCTGCTCGTGCCTGCTCACGGCACAGAAACGGATTTCCCACCTCAGACAATTCAGTCAACAGAGAGTGGAGCAACACCATTGAAATGCTGAAAGAAAGGTGGGTCGCACTGGAATTTGGTGCCCAGTCACCCGCCTTTCAAAAAGCAAAGGAAAGCAAAGACTTTCTAGAGCTACAAAATCTTAGATTTCATTACCTGTCACTTGTGCTAAAATAATTGCAGATAGTCCTTAAGAAAGAAACGCATTTATCCTGCATAGAATTTGGGATTTAAACAAGATAAGTAACATGAGGACTGGTAATTATATGAGAAAATATAAAACTTCATTTCTGATTTTCAAAATCCCTTTTAAAATATAACTGGTTATTTAGTGGCACCAAAGTGGCTCAGTTGGTTAAAGTGACTGATGCTTGATTTCGGCTCAGGTCATGTTTTTGTCGTGAGATCTAGCCCCATGGCAGGCTCTGTGCTCAACACAGAGTTTGCTTGAGATTCTCTCTCTCCTTCTGCAAATCCCCACCCCCCATATATATGCTCTAAATAAATAAATAAATAAAGTAAAATATAACCAGTTATTTAAAAGAGGTAAATTAGCAATGCATTTGAGGTATATACCATATATGGAAATGTACAAAACAATAAGGAAAAGTTTTGAGAAGGAGAAACAAAATCACTGCATGATTCTTATAAGTACATAAGAAGGTGTAATATCACTTGAAAGTAGAACATATTGGGGTGCCGTGTGGCTCAGTGGGTTAAAGCTTCTGCCTTTGGCTCAGTTCATGATCCCAGGGTCCTGGGATCAAGCCCCATATCAGGCTTTCTGCTCAGCCGGGGAGCCTGCTTTCCCCCTCTCTCTCTGCCTGCCTCTGTGCCTACTTGTGATCTCTGTATGTCAAATAAATAAACACAATCTTAATTTAAAAAAAAGAAAGTAGAACATATTTAAGTTAGACATTATACAATAAACCTTAACTGAACATAATAAATAAATAACCCCTAAGACAACCAGTGAAACAACTAATTAATAATAACTAATATGTCAAAAAAGGGAGATTGAATGTCATCACAAAAAACTTGTTTAGCCAAAGAAAGGAAAAGAAGAAAAAGGGGGTGCCTGGGTGGCTCAGTGGGTTGGGCCTCTGCCTTCGGCTCAGGTCATGATCTCAGGGTCTTGGGATTGAGTCCCACATCAGGCTCTCTGCTTGACGGGGATCCTGCTTTCTACTCTCTCTCTCTCTGCCTCTCTGCTTACTTGTGATCTCTGTCCATCAAATAAATAAATGAAATCTTAAAAAAAAAAAATGAGAGAAAGGAACAGATGAGACAATTAAAAAAATAGAAAAATGGTAGAACTAGATCATATGTACAATAATCACATTGAATACAGATATTATCTAAGTACTAGACTAATAATCAGAGATTCACATTAGATGAACGGTAGGATTCAATTACATGCTGCTTGTAGAAAGTCAACTTTCAGTATAGACACAGGGAAATTAAAATTAGAATGACTGAAAAATACATACGATTCTAACACTAATAAAAAAAATGTAACATTCTTGTATTAATAAGAGAGTAATTTTCAGAGAAAGGAATGTTGCCAGGAGTACACTGGGTCATTTTTTTTTCTTTCTTTTTTTTTTTAATGTAAAGGGGGTCAACTGTCATGAATACATAATCTTAAAGGTGTATTCGCCTAAAACAGAGTTCAAAACACACGATGTCTGGTAAAAATAGTACTAAGAAGATGAATTATAGCTACGTGTTTTTTTTTTTTTTGAAAGTTGTAATTATTTATTTTAGAGAGAGAGAGAACACAAGTGGGAGGGATCAGAGGGAGAGGAAGAGACACTCAAGCAGCCTCCTGATTAAGCATGGAGCCCTACTTGGGGTTTTATCTCAAAGACCTGAGATCATGACCTCAGTGGAAATCAAAAGTCCTTCGCTTAACCAAGTGGGCCAGCCAGGCGTCCCTAGTTGCATGCTTCAACATTACTTTCTTAATAATTAATAGTAGAGAGAAAATAAGCATGGAAGACTGGAATGGCCTAATAGACAATCAGGCAACAATGCTTCCGAAAACAAATAATATGTATTCCATTAAAGTCCACATGGGACATTTTCCAAGATAATTAATATTCTAGATCATAAAAGCAATATCTGTATTTATGAGTGTTCGCCCAGAGAAACAGAACTGAGAGAGAGAGAATGAGAGAGAGAGAGAGAGTGTGTGTGTGTGTGTGTGTGTGTGTGTGTGTGTGTATGTTGAGAGGAAGGGGCAGAGAGCAGGGGAGATTTTAAGGACTTGGTTAGGGGGCAGTGCGGGCTACAGATCAGGTTGGATACTGCAGGGCAGGTTGGACACTGACAAGAACTGACATTGCAGCTCAACCCAAAGGCAGGCTAGAAGTAGAATCAGCAATCGTACTAGGGTTCTCATCATATACATTGTGTTCTATGGCCCCTGTGAAATTAAATTAAAATTCAACAAAATGAACATATTTGGATAATCCTCAAATTTATAAAGAAAGTAAAACATGGATCTAAGAAAAGTAGAAAAGAATTAAATTGAATTAAAATGGAGAAACAACATATTGAAAGGGTGGGGCACAGTGAAACCAGGGCTGAAAGTGAAATGTATAGCACTGAACGATTATACTAGAAAAGAGGAATGATCAGTTATCTCAGCTACCAACTCCAGAAACTAGAAAAGGTAAGGCAGGTGAAGCCCCAGGTGAGAAGCAGATAGGAGATAATAACGATCAGAGAAGAAATCAATGAAAGAGTAAACAGATGAACAATAAAGAAAATTAATGTAACAAGAAGCTGATACTTTCAGAAGATAAATAAAGTTGATAAAAATCCTAGCTAGACATATGAAGAAAAAAAAAAAAACTAGAGCAGAGAAATAATCAATATAAAAAATGAGAGAGTTGGCATCACTATGTCTTACAGATATTATAAGAACAATAGTGGAATATCATAAACAACTTCTTTCCAATAAATTCAACAACTTAGATAAAATGGACACATCCCTTAAAAATATAAACCTCGAGGCCAGGCCTCACTCAAGAAGAAATTGAAAACTGAAAAGGCACTCTATCTATTTTTTTAAACCTGTTTCTGATTAATAACTTTCCAATAAAGGACACAACACAAAGATGGCTGAATTATACAAAATATTAAAGGAAGAGATAATATGACTGTTATGCAAGATATTCCTGAAACTTCAAAAGCATGAATACTCTCCAGTTTATTTTGTGAAGCCTGCAGCATCTCAACAAAAAAAGAGGGGAAGAGTATGGAAAAAAAGACCTAAGATTATTCACGCATGAATATGGAAGTGTACATTATTTAACTAAAGTCTTAGCCAATCAAATCCACTGACTGGGATTAATCCCAAGAATGCAGGACAAATGTAACATTTTAAAATTAGTTAATGCAAATCATCATGTAAATAACCACAGGGAAAAAAGTAAGTGATGATGTCAGGAGTTAGAGAAAGAATTTGAAAAAAATCCATTATCAATTTCTGATTTTATAAAACTTCAGAAATGTGGGACTCTAAGAATATTTCCTAAAGCTGGTAAAGAACATCTATAAACTGTCTGCAGCTCATATACCAAACAGTAAAAAACTTAGCACTTCCCCCTTAAGAACACAACATGTCAAGGATCTCTGCTCTCATGACTTCTCTTGAACATCCTGCTATAGATTCCAGCCAGTACAATAAGGAAAACAAATAAAATCACAGATGATGTGATCATCTCTGGACAAAATGCCCCTAAAAGTATAAAAATGGTACTAGAACAAATAAACAGCTTTAACAAGTACTGACTGAATGTTACAAAAGTATAACAAAATGAGTGAGATAAATTAAAGAAGATGTAAATGAAAAAAAAAAAAAAAATACACCGTCACCATAGCTGGAAAACTCAGTACTGTTATGGTGTCAGCTTTCAAAATTCATCTGTAAATTCAATGTAATCCCAACTAAACCCCCATCAGGTTTCTTTGTAGTAACTGATGAGATTGTTTAAAAATTCCCATGGAAATGCAAAACTCATTTGATAAAGTAAAACCAAGTTGAAAAGGTATCTTTTGTGATTTTAAGATTTACTATAAAGCTGAAGTGACCAATAGAGTGTGGCATTGTTATAAAGAGAGACAATTTCTCGGCCAAACAGAGTAGCAGATATAATACACATGAACACATATATGGTCAACTGACTTTCAAGAAAGGAGCAAAATCAAATGATGTGGAATAGAAGTTAATATTTTCAAAAAATGGGGACACCTCCCTTCGGTTCGGGTCATGATCCCAGGGTTCTGGGATTGAGCCCAGTGTCTGGCTCTTTGTTTAGCCCGGGAGCCTGTTTCTCCCTCTCCCTCTGCAGGCCACTCTGCCTGCTTATGCTCTCTCTCTCTCTCACTCTCTCTCTGTCAAAGAAATAAAAAAAATTTTTTTAAGTAATTTTGGAACAATTAATTTCATCTGGGATAAAAAGTGGCCTGTGACCCTTACTGCACAACATATAGAAAAATGAACCAACCTTCAATTATAGATACAAATATAAGCATCAACATTACAGAACTTCTACAAGAACAGGAGAAAATCTTAATGACTTTGGATTTGGCAAATTAATATCTACTTATATACAAAAGCATAATCTGTTAAAAAAAAGATAAATTTGGAGTTCAAGAGGGTATTTATGGTCATGGAGAGAGACCATCTCTTATTGATCATAGCTGACAGTCAAAAGATTGCCTATTTCACCACCAAACCCCTAATCTGTTGACCTGAAGGCCACTGAGGGAACCAGAGGACAAGAGGGAGTCATTATTCTTGGGGAAACCACCTCTTTGCAGGACCCCCATGCCTCCCTGAACTGGAGCCAATTCTCAAGTCTTCTCAAATGCTATGTCCTGGAAGCAGGAAGAGATTGGGGTCCCTGGAAAAAGAAAGCAGGGGCAGAGGCCTTCGGGATACAAGGGAAATCATGTTAGGCCCCTGTCTATTTTTGAGATCAATGCCCATCTGGCACTATTTGCCCCAGCACACTACTCATCGAACCTCCTAGGAAGTGTTGGAATCACAAAGGAATGCAGAAATCACCCAAGTTAAGGATTTTAAGGAAACAAATGGAATGCACAGTCTCTACTGAGCCAGGAAATAACCTAACCATATCAGACAGTAAATCATTGATCAAAGGCCAAGTGCTGTTTCCCAAAGTAGAGATTGGCCTAATACACATTCTTGAGTCTTTTTTGAAAGATTTAAACTCCTTTGAGCACCTGCACATCAGACTAATGAGTCAGATAATTGATGTTACAGACCCTTGCTGGCCTATGGTTTCAATCAACGAGGACCTGGACGCCATCCACTTAGCATGACCTTTGCCTCACTTCTATCCTGAGCTCTCCTTTGCCTGACTCCTTACTAAAAAGACACACACCCTTGGCTAAAAACTTGCCCAGTTTTGTTGTTTGTAGAATCACTGCTTTGCAATTTGTTCCTGGTGATCTCTTCCTTTGCTACAAATAAAGATTACTTCATTTGGCGACACCTGATATAGTCTCTGCCCGTCCCTGACCAAGGTGAGAGCTCATTGGCAGTTTGGTTACAATACCACTGTCTGCATGGGAGACTGACGTGTGCAGTCCATCACACCCTTCTGTCCATGTCAGTAAACAAAAGGCGCCCAAGAGCCCTGGGGTCTCCTTCCTTCTCTGTGGACTTTGCATATCACCTTTTCCTCAGTCCCTATCCCCCTCCCCAAATCTTTACCCTGAGCCCTCTGGAAATCAAGGCAAACAATGAAGGGAATTTCATGTCCTTAAACTCAGTGTTAGGAATTGCTTTCGCCTTCTAACTCTAAGGCAAACATCTCTTCCTACATGGCATTCGTATTTTTCTTATCTTAAAAATAAGATAAGATCTCATTTCCAACTTCTGTTCTTGCTCTATTTTTTAAAAAATTGCTTCATACCATAACTAGACAACATCATCACTATGTGTTCAATTTTTCCCTTTGATTTTTCTTTTTTTTTAAAAGATCTTATTTATTTATTTGGTATTTGAGGGAGCATGAGCAAGAGAGAGCATGAGCTGAGGGAGAGGCAGATGGAGAAGAGACAGATTCCCTGCTAAGCAGGGAGCCTGATCCTGATGTGGGCCTTGATCCCAGGACCCCAGCTGGGATCACGACCTGAGGTAAAAGCTGATGCTTAACTGAGCCACTCAGGTGTCCCCAGTTTTCTTTCTTTAAAAGATTTATTTATTTATTTCAGAGAGAGAGAGAGAGCAAGGGAAGGGCAGAGGGAGAGAGAGAGACAATCCAAGCAGATTCCCTGCTGAGTGTGGAGCCTGATGAGGGTGCGAGACTCAATGTCATGACCCTGAGATCATGACCTGAGCCAAAATCAAGAGTCAGATGCTCAATTGACTGTGCTATCCAGGTTCCCCTCCCCTCCAATTTTCATTTGAACCAACTTTTGCCTCCATAACTCACCATTTGTGAGTTATGATATCCACATTGTCATACACTATGTCAATTCTTGGTCATCAGCAAAGGACCGAGGTGATCACTCCTTTGTCTTGGAATCACTTGATTCCATTTTGACTGAAGACATCATGCAGTCTTCTATTTTTTTCTCACTTTTTGGGAGGCCATTCTATCCTCTCTATCTTCGGCTCTTCCTTCTTCTCTGGACATTAAAAATGGAAATGCCACTGGGATGAGTCTTTGAATTCCTCCTTTTGATTTCATCTATATTCGTTCTTCAGTGATCATGTGAATTTATATGTTGATGCCTCTTAAATTTATATTTTCAGCTCTGACCTCTACCTTGAACAGTAGCTTCCCAAATCCTACTGTCTAAATGAAGCTCCAGTGGGAGTCTGATCAGAACCTCCAACCTAAGGTCACAAAAGGAGCTCCTGACATTAGCTCAATGTCTCTCTACCTCAGTTTTTTCTGTTGATGGCAAGTCCATCTTTATAGTTGCCCACTTCAAACCCTCATTCTGTTTTCTTTCTAGCATCATATTTGGGCCACCAGGAAACGCAGTTCCTTCTAACTTCAGGGATGTAAGGAGTCCCATTTAAGATCACCACAACCAATCCAGACCACCTCAAAATATGACTTCTCCTTTCCTTTCTCTCTTGGCCCCTTCTGGTCCCAGCCTGCGTGGAGCATGTTCTCCTTCACTCTACACACCAGCGGCTGGGTTGGGAAAGGTACACTTATCTTCTCCCCCCAAAACCAGAAAATCTCAACATGATATAAACACTACACATCTGAGATTGAACTAATTAAATACAATCCCAGAAAGGAAAAATATGACAATTGTGAAATGGAAAGAAAAGCAATCTTCTTGACTCTCCCTGGCCCTGTGTTCATTGTTTGCTTTAAGTGCTTGTAGTCACCGAAATGTCATCGCACTAAATTACTTCATTAAATGACCTACTTTACCAGAGAGCATATTCATTTGAACAAAAGGACTACGTATTTTCCTTTGTGATTTCTGACGGTGTGTGGCACAACAATGGTAGCATACGGAGCACACAACAAATATTTGTGGAACTGAATTGTATTCAATAAATATTACCAATCATGAAGACAGAAAATGTTCTGGCAATTAGATGCCATGCCCATCTGAACCAGTTCCAATGTCGAAATTTGTGAAGCTTTCTGAAGGTAACTTTGCCAATCCAATTAGTTTCAAAGAGATTTAAAAAACACTTTTTTTTTTATTACAAATTACCCCATCTAATACACAACAAAAGCAGAAGTAAGAATTTTGCTTTAAAAGGGGGTCAGTTCAATTACATAAAGTCCAATTCAAAGTATAACCTTCACCCTCTGCAAAAAATGAAAGTGAGCTCTATTTCCTCAAACAAAAAGGAGATAAGCAATCAGACAGCTTTTGAAGGTAAAAGACGAATTTTCTAGTTGAGGGATATGCAAATTGACAGGTACATTTAAAAGTATAAAATCAACTTCAAATATCCAAGATCATCCTTCACATACAAAATTCCCAGGGAAAAATAAATATCAGATAATTTTAAAATAAATAAAGGGAATGTGTTGTTTTGGGACCTGATGCTAAATATACTTGTGAAGAAAGATGTAAACTGAGCATTTTAAGATTTCAACAGCAAGAAAGGAAAACATAGGGTGAAACATGATATCTGAGAGGCACAACACTTTCGATTAAGAAATCTGCAATATAAGGAACACCTGGATGGTTCAGTCAGTTGAGCATCTGACTCTCGGTTTCCGTTCAGGTCATGATCTCATGGATTGTGAAATAGAGCCCCATATGGGGCTCTGTGCTAAGTGGGGAGTCTGCCTAAGTCTCTCTCCCTCTGCCTCTTCCCTTCCTCCTCTCTCACATGCACTCTATTCTCTAAAAACAAAGAAGCAAAGAAATAAACAAACAAATAAATATTTTTAAAAGAAACCTGTGATTTAAACTTCTAAAATCACACTGAATTTGTCTTGAAATCTTTGCAAACTGTTAAGATGTTGGAGAAAAACTCTCATTATTTCTAGTTGTTCACCTAAGAAAATAATTTCAGACCTGGCTTCAAAAATATATTGGAGAGTAATGCCAGCAAAACAATAAAAAATTGGGGAAAACTGTTAGAATTCTTATTTTCAGAACTCTGTAAACTAACCAGAAGCTTATAGCAACCACCAGGGGGGGAGCAATTAATTAAAACAAAAAGCAAGCAAAACAAAGCAAAAGCTCAAACACCTGAACCAAAACAACAGTGTAGTTATGGTTTTTTATCTTACTCTGGTGCTATATCCTGACCCCCAGACTGGTGGTGGCCTTGAAGATGACATCCCACACCCACAGTATGGATACTGGCCCCAGAAGGAGGAGAACAGACCTCATTTGAAAAGAACTGCAGTTTGGAGTGGAAGGGTGTCTCATGGCTTCTTGGAAGACCAGGTCAAAGGGCTTGCTTTTATCTCATCTTACTCAGAGCACTCCCAGTTTGAGGCAACTCCCCCGGGAAGATTTGTAGACAATATAAGAAGGTAAATGTATCAGTCATTGCTGCCTGGACCTGCAAATAACAGTTGGGGAAAACAATACACTAACCAGAAAGGTTGAAGAATGAGATTCGTTGGGGGGCATAAGAGCTTTACAGTATTCCAACACAATCCTGATAAGCTGCGAATCATGCACATGCCAAGGGCTACACATAGGTCCTGGGATGTGTGCATGCTAAGGGAAGACATAAGATGGTCCTACGTGCTCACCTATAGATGACAGCCAGGCTTTGGGCAAGCAAGAAGTGAAGACCAAGGCAGAGTTTAAAACTGAACACCAAAAGCAAGATCCAGCAAACAGAGCCCATCGATAGAATGTTCAATCAGTAGCTGACCACTACCTAGTGAAACAGAGATGTCAGTACTACAGCCAACAAAGAATACATGCTTTAGAAAACCAGCTTAGTGAAGTCACTGAACAGCTGAATGCTGTCCTAAGATAGTCAAGTTAGATTCAAATATAACAACAAGTTGAAAGAAAAGTTTAGAAAAAGCTTTTCCATGAATATAATAACTAAAAGAGAGCCAGAGTGACTACATTGATATCAGAGAAAATAAATATTGTATAAAAGAGGAAAAGGATGGATAACGACAAAAAGATTAATCTACCACGGGTATGTAACGATTATAAATGTACATAACAGCAGAACACCAAGATACATGAAGTAAACAGTGACAGCGTTGAAGGGGGAAATAGTTCAAAATTAGTAAACAAAGACTTCATTAACACATCACTTTTGATGATGCATAGAATGAGTAGATTGAAGAGTAGTAAGGAAAGAAGAGACTTGAGCAACACTCAAAGTCACAGGTACCTGACAAACATCGATAGAACGTTCAACCCGAGAACACTCGTATTCGTCCTCTTCGTAAATGCACATGAAACATCCTGCAAGACAGAGCATGAGTTAAGCCATAAACTAATTACAGTGAATTTTAAAAATTTGAAATTGTATATAGGATATTCTCCAATTAAAATGATAAAATAAGGAAATATGGGAAATTCACTGAGATGCAGAAATTAAACCACACAATTCTAAATAATCAATGGGGCATCTGATTAGATGGGAAATTAGAAAATACTTTGAGATGAATTACAGTGAGAACACAAGGGATGTTTGTGTGGTGGTCAGTTAAGTGTCCAGCTCTTGGTTTCTGCTCAGGTCATAATCTTAGCGGGGAGTCTGCTTGAGATTCTCTCCCTCTCCTTTTCTCTCTGCCCGTCCCCTGCTCATGTGCATGCCTGCTCTCTCTCTTTCTCTCTCTAAAATAAATAAATCAACCTTTTAAAAAAATGAAAACACACAAAAATAAAACTTATAGAATAAACTGAAAGCAATAATTGAGGGAAATCTATGGCTATAAACGTGTACTTAAACAAAAACAAAACAACAACAACATCAACAAAAAACTCAAATCAATGACCTAAACTTCTACATTAAGTAACGAGGAAAAACAAACAAACAAACAAACAAAAACATGAAAAGAACAAACTAAAACCAAAGCAAGCAAAAAGAAAGAAAACAAGAAAGATTAAGGTGGAGATGACTGAGACAGATAATAGAAAAACAATAGAAAAATTAAATTAAAGCAAAAGTGGATTCTTTGTAAAGATCGATATTGACTGACCTTGAACAAGACTTATGGTGGGGAGGGGGGTCAGAAAAGACTCAAAGTAGCAAAATCAGGACTGAAAGTGGGGACATTACTCCTAACATTTAAGAAATAAAAAACAACATAAATGAATACTCTGAGCAATTGTATAAATTAGAACACGTTCTGTGACCCAAATACAATAGCAAAAATCCCAGAAGCACACAACCTGCCAAAAGTGAATCCAGTAGTGGTGCGCCTGGTGGCTCAGCTGATTGAGCGGCTGCCTTCAGCTAGGGTCATGATCCCAGGGTCCTGGGATCAAGTTCCTCCTTGAGCTCTCTGCTCAACAGGGAGCCTGCTTCTCCCTCTCCCTCTGCCTGCCTCTCTGCCTGCTTGTGATCTCTGTCTGTCTGTCAAATAAATAAATAAAATCTTAAAAAAAAAAAAGTGAATCAATAGAACAGAAAATCTCAGTGGAAACTATAAGCAAAGAGACTTAACACATAATCCTAACACCTCAATCAAAGAAAGGTCCAGGATGGTGACTTCACTGATGAACTCCACCCAATATTTAAGGAAGAATTAGCATTGATATTCCCAATATTTTTTTTTCCAAAAAATAGAACAGGCAAAAAAAGATCATCACCCTAGACATAAAGTAAAGCTTTTGACAAAATCTAACACCCTCAAAAAGTAAAAATGCTCAACAAAGTAGGAATAGAATGGAATTTTCTCAACCTGATCACAGACATCAATGAAAAACCCACAGCTAACATCGTACTTAATGGGGTAAAAACCAAACATTTCCCTCCTAAGACCAGGAATAAATGAAACTGTCTACTCTCATCATTTTGCTAAACATTGTACTCGGTTTTAATCATGAGAAGTGGGCCAGAAATGAAGGTAAGAACATGCAGTCTGGAAAGAAAAAAGTAAAACTATCTTTATTTACACAAGACATAATTTTTTTTTAAGTGTTTGCCATTGGGTTTTTGTTTGGTACATGGCGTGGTTTTAAATTAGAAATGACTAATGAGTCTTCTGAAGACTATGATTAGAGCTAATGAGTTGAGCGAGGTTGCAGGCTACAAAAGCAATAAACAAAAATCAGTTCTATTTCTAAAAATACTAGCAATGAACTCTCAAAAGTGAAATTATTTTTAAAAATTGCATTTATAATAGCATCAAAAAACCAAAAAAACACTTAGGAATAAATTTAACCAAACAAGTGTATGACTTGTACAGTGGCAACTACAAACATCAGAACTGAGGGAAGGTGAATGGAAGATGTTCCATGTTCACAAATACTAATATTTAATATAGTTAAGAGGGCATGCTCCCCAAAGTGAGCTAGATATTCAGAGCACTGCCTGTCAAAATCCTGTTCTTTTTTTTTTTTTTTGCAACAATTGAAATGTTGATCCTGAAATTTCTATGGAATTTCAAGGAACATAAAATAGTCAAAACAATCTTGAAAAAAGAACAAAGTCCCAGAACTCATATCTCCTGGTTTCAAAACTTAATGTGAAGTTACAGGAATCGGAGTAAAAGAATGTGTTACTGGCTTAAGGACATCGGTGTAGATCACTGGAATAGATTTTTGTGTCCAGAAATAAATCCATACATAAGGTCAAATGATTTTAACAAGCACGTCAAGACTATTCAATGGGGAAAGAGCAGTCTTCTCAACAACTGGTGCTGAGATGACAGCACGCACATGCACACGCACACACAGAGCAGACCCCACCTCACACAATGTGTAAAAATGAACTGAAGATGGATAAAAGGTCTAAACAGAAGAACCAAAATTATAATTTTCTTACAAAGAAAATTATATGGATATTTTCATGAGTTTGGATTTGATAGTAGATTTTTAGATATTCCATCAAAAAAATTTACAAGAAATTAAAACTAAATATATTAGAAGGGCACCTGGATGGCTCAGTGGGTTAAGCCTCAGCATTCGGCTCAGGTCATGATCTCAGGGTGCTGGGATCGAGCACCACATCGGGCTTTATGCTCAGCGGGGAGCCTGCTTCCCCCTTCTCTCTGCCTCTCTGCCTACTTGTCTCTCTCTCTCTCTCTCTGTCAAATAAATAAATAAAATCTTTAAAAAAAATCTAGATATATAGGAATTTATCAAAACAAAATTCTCTTTTTTTGGGGGGGGGTCAAAGAACAATATTAATAAAGTAAGGAGATAACCACAGAGTGGGAGAAAACATTTTCACACTGTATATCTCAAAAAGGTCCACCAATCAAACCAACACTCCACCATAAAAGACAAATAAATCAAATACAAAATGGGAAAAAGTTTTGAATAGACATTTCTCTGAAGAACATAGATACTAAAACCATACTCAAAAAATGCATTTTGAAAGATGTTTAAATCATTAATCATTTGGAAAATGCAAAGAAAACTACAATAAGATACTATGTAACACCCACCGGAATGGCTATAATCAAAATGCGAGATAGCAATGCATTGTCAAGAATGTGGGGAAATTGGGGCACTCCAACTTTGCTGATGAGAATGTAATCCACCTCCCCCAACAAAAGTAGCTCGATTTTACTGCAGGGAAGCTAGGGAGGAGCAGGGCCAGTGAGGGTTTCTGCAAGAGCCGCCACCACTGCGCAGGACTGCCAGACCCCAGCTCTCTCTGGAAGGCAAGGGAGGATAAGAGTCCTGTTTGGTGCATCTTAGGCCCGGAGGTCTGAGTCCTCTTTACTTGGGGGCAAGGTAAGAAACAGCCTTTCCTGTTTTGTCCAGGGTATGCAACTGAGTGTTCACACTGTGCTCAGAGTTGATGCAGACCTTCTTGTTCGGCAGGTCAATGTCAAAGTCAGCTCCTCCCACCTTGTTGAGCTCCAGATTGACCACATCAGAGCAGCCTTCACAGGTCATGTCCACAGAGAACTCAGGCTTCAGCAGGACTGTGGATATGGTGGGGGCCGTGGCCATGGCAGTAGTGGCAACAGTGACACAAAAAAGTAAAATTTTTTAAAAAATTAAAAATAAATAAATAAATATATTTATATATAATATAATTTATATAATACATATTTATATATTATATATATTTTACATAACATATATTTATATATGTTTTTATATAACATATATATATAAAATATGTTTATTATATATAAGTATATACATTATATATAAATAATATAATATATAAATATTAAATATATATCTTTAATGATTTTATTTACTTATTTGACAGAGATAGACACAGTGAGGGAGGGAACACAAGCAGGGGGAGTGGGAGAGGGAGAAGCAGTCTCCCCACTGAGCAGGGAACACCATGTAGGGCTCAATCCCAAGACCCTGGGATCATGACCTGAGTCAAAGGCAGACTGAGCCACTCAAGCACCCCTCAAATATACTTTTTAAAGACTTATTTATTTATTTGAGAGAGAGCGTATGCATGGGGGAGAAGGACAGAGGGAGAGAATCTCAAGCAGACTCCCTGGTGAGTGCAAGGCCCAACATGGGGCTCAATCCCATGACCCATGAGATTATGACGTGAACCAAAACCAAGAGTCAGACACTTAACCGACTGAGCCCCTGAGGAGCTTCACTGAATGTAAAATTCTGCAGCCATCACAATAACAGTCTGGTAGTTCTTTGTGAAGTTAAACACACCATTACCATATGACTCAGCAATGTCAGTCCTAAGCATATATCAGAGAGAAATGAAACCATATATTTACAGAAAAACCTGTACACGGATGCTCACAGCAACATTATTTATAATGGAGGAAAATTGGAAGCAACCCAAGTGTTCATCAACTGATAAATGGGTAAATAAAAAGTTATCCATCCCTACAATGGAATGTCAGCAGACCATAAAAGGAAATAAGAGCCACTACGTTTCATGACATGGATGAACCTTAGAAATACATTAAATGAAAGAAACGGACACGAAAAGGCCATATACAGTATGATTCCACTTCTATGAAATGTCCAGAATGGCAAATCTGTAAAGATAAAAAGATCTATATTTGCAAGGGGCTAGGGAAAGGGGACAATTTAAACTAATTATTATTATGAAAGGGGTTTCTTTTTGGAGAACTAGATAGGTAATATTCAGTAGAGCGAGTATACTGAAAATGGTTATTTTTTTTATCAAGTGATGCATAACTCCATAAAAATTGCTGATGTAAAATATTAAGGAACTTGTAATATTTAATTATGGTTACTACTCCTAGTATCCAAATGATGGATATGATGTTTGCTGGTGGAAAACTTGCAGTTTTGTTCTAAAATCATGGGTGGTGACTAATTGGGGAAATGAACTGACGCATTTTGTGTTCACAATTGAGACAGGGGAGGAGGACCTAGAGGTCTTGGAGCTATACAAAATCAGTTGAGGAAACCTTAGAACAGAACAACTAAAAGTTGGTTTTCAGTGAAGTTGTGTCCCCAGCATAGAAAAAAAAGGGTGTTTCAAACCCATCAATACTGGCTGATCACTAGTAAGGTAGGGTTAACAGGATAAGGTAGATAGAATTTAGGCAGTATGGGGGGGATGGTGATTGGTAGGTGAAGTATGCAAGAACTGATAAGAAAAAAGACGTTAGGAATCAGAATCTTTATTTGATTTTAGGAAGGTAGGATATACAAGAAAACAGGAAATGTTGACTTAATGCGCTCATCATGATATAGGTCATATTCCATCAAATGCTCATTTATGGCATCTAAACTGGCTAAATCTCCAATTTACAATTCTTGGATAAAATTATTTTTAATGTAAATTTCTTGACATGGATGTTGATTATGTAAGTGTGCATGATAAGGCTCCTTGATACTGCAAAGGAAGAAACCTTCCCGGTGAAAAACATCTACTTGCAAATAACTCCATTTTGCATGAAATTCAGATGAGCTCATAGGAAAAAAAAAAAAATGGGACAAAAGGAATCACATCCATAAAGTTGCCCTTAAAACAAGCAAAAACTGGTGCAGAGATGTGTTTCTTTATCAATAAGCGAAAAAGCAGTAACGTTGAATGAGAAATATTTTGAAGATTTCTATCACATGCTCATCCTTCAGAAAAAGTGTTGATCTTCTCTCCTGGCCTTTCCTCCATCGCAGTGTTCTATAATTACTAGTTTGTTCTCTGTCTCTATGGATTTGCCTATTCTCGACATTCCCACCTGAGGGACTCATACAATGGGTGACCTTTGTGACTGAGGGCTGTTGTCACTGTCCCCCGTGTTGGAGCGTATGTCAGCACTCCATTCTTTTCTTTATTGTGGCTTAATACTATTCCATGGTGTGGCTATTGTACGTTTGCTTATCCATCCATCAGTTGGCGTAAGTTTGGGTTATTTCCACATTTTTACTGTTAGGAATAATACTGCTGTGCAGACTTGTGGAAAGCTTTCCTGGGAGACTGATTTCAGTGTTCTCAGATATATACCTAGGAATGGATTTCTGGGTTATCTGGTGACTTGTTGAAGTTTGGGGGAACTTCCCCCACTGTTTTCCATAGTGTTTGCACCATTTTACATCCTCACCGTGAATAGATGAGTATCCCAGCTCCTACACATTCTTGTTAACACTCGTTACTGCCTCCGTTTTTCACTATAGTAGCCCTAGTGTATTTTGTGTGGCTTTTTATTGTGATTTTCTTTGCATTTTCCTAATGATAAGTGATGAACATTTTTAATGATTTTTCTTTCAGTTGATGAGTTTTAATGTGCTCGCTCTGTTTGCATACCAGATCCTCATGACATATATTACTTAGAAACATATTCTTTGTTTCTTTGAACTATATTTTCACTTTCTTGATGGTGTCCTTGGATTCTCTGAAGCTCTTTAATTTCATGAATTCCAGTATATCTGTTTTGTGTTTTTGTGACTTGTGCATGTGGTATCATATCTAAGAAGACATTACCTTAGGTCATATAGTTTTACTCATTTTTCTTCTGGGCTTTTTACAGCTTTAGCTGTTATATATAGTTCTTATTGGTTCACAAGGTGGCCACCATGCCATGGAGGGCAAGGAGAGACCTAAAAACAAGGCAGAACATTCCAGATTGGTTGGCAGTAGTGTTAAGAGCCAAGGGAACTTATTTTTGATGCTTGTCTTGGGTGACCACAAGACATGTACATCTCCTTGCTTTCCTGCTAGAATTTTAAACATTTATATAAAATCCTTCACTGGGTCTAATCACATCTACCATCCAGATGGTCACCACAACACCTTACCCTCTCCAGTCTATGTCCTTAGAAACAGCTCCCACTGTGGGAATAGTGGACTGAACATACATTCAAAGCACAGGAGACAGGAGGGAGGTACCCCCATTGCCCAAGTGCTGCTAGTAGGTTAACTGGCGTCAGCGTCCTCTTACTGACCTCCACCAGTGTTCTATGCCTTGTGACCTACTCGTGTAATCTTACATACGCTCCTTTTCCACAATGTGCCCTAAGCAGTCAGCAAGGAGTTTCACTAGCATGGAGAGGGCTTTCTGGCCCAACTCATGGGAGGCCCCACTGCAAATTCCAGGACATAATTCCTCTCCTGGGTGTGATGGGGCCTGGTGCTCTTGGCAGCATAGAACACCGATGCACAGTGAAAGGACTGCCCCTGGGATTTCTACGTCTTTACCACACTGGATGCTTCAACAGAGGTCCACGGTCTGGCATGTGGGCCAACAGGCCCTACTAGGTAATCATGCAAATGTATGAGAGCACTGGGACAATACTGTAGTCCACTGATTTATGGCGGTTATATCTGCTAAAATGTGATCTGCTGCTTTAATATTCTCTTTTTCCTTCCCACCAACCTGACTGCTTGAGAGTTATAGGGGAGACAGAACCTCGGTTCAATGCATGTGTTTTCTGACCAGTCTTACCTATCATAACCTCTGAAAGGTGACCCCCCCCCCATCACTGCTGATGAGAGTGTCCACACATGGTACTCAGCTTCCTTAGTCCCCTAATGATGACAGCCTGGTTCTCAGGGTGATGGGGTAAAGCTTGGGTGAGGCCAGATGCAGTGTCCACACAAACCAGGGCATATATAGAACCCTCGCTCAGAGGAAGGGGACCAGTAAAATCAATTTTTTCAACCCTTGACTTGTCGGGAACTCTGGTGGACAGGCCCGGACCCCTTTGGCAGTGGCCTTGAGTGGTGTTTGGAACACTCAGGACAGGAGCACCTGGGAGACTCAGTTAAGTGCAGGATTCTTGTTTTGGGCTCAGCTCCAGATCTCAGGGTTGTGAGATGGAGCTCCTAGGGGGCTCCCCACTCTGTCTTTGTGGGGAGTCTGCCTGGATTCTTTCCCTTCCTTTGCCTCACCCCTCAAATAAATAAGTAAATCTTTAAAAAATAAAAAGGAATCCAGAAGACATGCTGTTACTGCCTTAAACAAGTCACTATATTTCAAAGGCAAAATCAGCATCTTGGGCAATTTGTCATCCCACCCAGGCACCAGCGTGGCCCCTTTTCCAATACAGCTAATCGGGCAATTGCTAGGGCTGGGATGCGGGTGAGGGCATCAGCCTAGGGCTGTCAGTGTCTCCTGAGCTGAGACCTGGAAAACAGGGAGGACAATCTCAGACTCCTGCAGGCTGACTTTCTCTTAAACACCCTGGCCCCGCAGAGGCTTACTCATGTTAATACGCTCCTTGATGATAAGCCATGCGTGCTCTAATACCCTGTTCCTTCCTTAGATGTTCTCCCTAGAGAAGCGATGGGGGTTTAGAATATAGGTGAAGTTCCTTGGGGTGCGGTGCAGAGCCGACCACCAAGAAAGAATTCCTGAGATATCTTTGGTGCAAAAAGGTGGTTTTAGTCAAGCACAGGGACAGGACTCAGGGGCAGAAAGAACTGCTGCCCTGGGGTTGTGAGGTGTGGCTGGTTGTACTTGGGAGTTGGAGGATGTAAGGAAAAGGGAAGTTTCAAAAAGATTTTCATATTTCATATGTTAAAGAAGAGGCCTGGCCATTGTCAAGTTAAGGTTGTTTTTCCCTCTAGCAAGGCAGTAACAGGAAGATAGTTGGCAGCTTCCTGGAGGGATGTTACAATCTGCCCACTTCAAGTATCTGTCAGTGGGCTGCAGGTTATAGGACAATTAATCGTATCTACATTTTCTTCTGGAATCTAGGCCACTTTGCTCTTGTAAATTGCTAAGACTTTTGTAAATAGAGGGAGACTCAAGTTTTGCAGGATTGTGATCTATTTATTTTTCCTTTAGGACAGTCAGGAGTGCCTGAGGAATGTCACATGCCCCCCATGGAGGGTGGTTTGTGGGGTGTCGGCTTCTGACTGTCCTCAGCTAGCCTTCTGCTCCTTCATCAGAAGTACTGTGTACACACTTGGGAGCTCTTGATCTATGTGCTTAGTGTTGGGTCCATGGTCAAAGGAAACGAGACTGATACAAAGCGAAGGACAAGCAAAGCTTTATTTCGCGCCAAGCATCGAGAATAAAACTGACTGGCTGGGGCCGTCTCTTGCAAAGAGGCAACCACTCTCTGCCTTACAGACTAGCTTTTAAGGGCAAAGGCGATGTGGTTGGGCCTGGCCACGCACAGGTGGCCAAAGAGATTGCAACACACACGGAGAAAGCTGCCCAGTCATGCTAGGTCACACACGGGTGACCAATTGAATTACAATTTACCCTATAGTAGATATTTGAACTAGCCTATCACCTTGGTCAGAACTGGTGTCCAAAAGGCAAGACCCACACTCCTTGGTAGCTAGAAAGACAGTATGCGCCCCCACTGATTGGATGTCTCCACCTGGACTGACCCACCCTTGTATTTGGGCTTTGCTACCTGGGACTGATTTCCGGGACTTGCTTTTAAGTAAGTTCCCTGAGGGGGGGGGGGCAGGATCAGTTTTAGTTTTACTGCATAAACAACAAAATCACTGTTTAATTAGATGGCATCACTCAGGCTAAATAGGCCCTTACAGTTAGATCAGGTTCTTCCTCTTTCCAGAGCTGAGGCCAAAACCCCATCTCTTTCCCTTGACTCTGTTGCAGTGCTCAACCCCTAGGCCATACCTTCTGAGGCCACAGAGATATCTAATTCAAATAGCAGCCCTGTGCGGGAGATGCCAAGAGCTCTACTCTGCTTCCCTAGTATTGATAGGGAAAAACTGTACTGTAAGATGGCCGACAAAACCAGCAAGGGAATTCCAGTCCCTGTCTCAAAGTCATTCCGGGTTCTTCTTTCCTACCCCATTTCCTGTGTGCACCAAAAGTACCAAGTATGTGGAAGTAGCAGGATATAAATCCTTCTCCCTGCTTGGGCTTGGGGCTCAGACTTTTGGAGAACAACCTCCTCTGAGCCCACCAGTGTTAAACAAACCTCCGAGCCTCCAGAGTCTCCAAGTGTCGCTTGGTTCTTCCACCAGGACCTTGTCCAGGTTCCACAACATTTGGTTCCCTGACTGGGAAACCCAACCACACTGGCCTGTTGTTGCCACCGGTTTGGGGCAATGGTGGGGCAGTGACAGAACGGGGGATCAGAAGGGAGAAGGCGCACCCTGGCTGATTTCCGGCAGTCTCTCATCTGGTCGCCTCAGGCTGGCCCATCACACTGTTGCCACCTGGACTCAGAGGAGACTTGAGAGGTGAGGACCTGGTCCTGATGCTGGGATTCCAGTAAGGCCCGGGGTGATAGGACCCAGTCAGACACACCCTTGAGAATGGGAGGGGAGACTGATCACCTCCCAGAGACCTCTTAGAGGTCTCACAGGTAGGGCCTATGGGGGGGGGCTCCTTTGGGTCAGGAACCCCCATAGGGAGGAAGAGGAGAGGAAGGAATTTCCATAAGGAATTCCACAAGTCAGGGCCTCCTGGAGAGGAGGAACTGTAATAACTTCGGTGTGAATGTGGGAGTGAATGTGCAGTTTGACCTGGCTTGCCGGGCGGACTAATTTTGTGGCTCTACCGTTGGGCACCCTTAGGATCCCCAGAAGCCTATGGAGTCCTAGTGGCCCTAACCTGCTTCCATGGTGACCTTATAGGGTCTAAGGCAAGCCCCTTCGGGTGCCAGTCTGGCGTTCATAAGGACTCCCTAAGGCTAAGAGGCACCCAGGTGTTCTCCGGGGTGGTGGACAGGGGAGCTGCAGCTCTTTGTGCCCACAGGTCCTGTCCCCGTGCTTTAACAAACCACCATTTTGCACCAAAGAAGCGTCAAGAATTCCTTCTTGGTCATCGGCTCTGGACCTCACCTATGTTCCAGAACTTCATCATTTGGCACCAGAACGTGGGGCTCTAAGTCTTTACATTTGGACTCTGAGTTTTGGTGCAAAGTTGGTGAGTGCTTTCTCTCCTCTTCCTTTAGACTCATTTCAGGGGCTTTTCAAGGAGTATGTTCTTATTGGAACACTTTCATGTCGACTGCTCAGGCTGTAATCCTCTAGCCCGTGGCAACTCTATGGGAAGGAGAACATCTGCCTTTTGGCTGGCGGGAATGGTAATAAGACCCAGAAACTTGATGCCCTCTCTCTGTTCCTGTTCTTATATAAAGAACAGGGCACGGGACAGACACTTAAGTCACCAGGACAGCTGCCAATCTTAAGATGCCAGTGTGAGGTTTCCTCCTGGTTGATCTAATGTGATCTCCTCCACATCCCTGGTCTAGCCACTTCTGGCTGCAGAACCTCCACTGGGAGCCGGCCGAAACCAGTACCCGATTGAATTTAAAGGCAACCAGGGACAATTTCTTAGGGAAGTTGGCTATAAGGACCACATGTGTTGGAATGTCACATAGACCATGATGGATTTCAGTCTGTACTATTACTTGTCAGTGTCTTCTACAACCACTTAAAGCTATAAAACTGGGTAATTTCCCCTTGCCAAGCTTTTCTAGTATTTCCATGGGTTAAAATGGCAAAACAGTATGCACTCTTCAGGACAGACAATGGCATGGCACAGCACGGTATTTTAGTCCATTCGCCAGGCAATATACCCACTGGCAGCCTAGGATGCGATGGGGTGGGGAGGGGTGCCGGCACCTCTCCAGGGCCTTTTATGGCAGGAATGCCTTTCTGGGAAGGCAGGATTATAATTCTGTGGCTCTACCGAATGGGTCAGCTAGTAAACTCCCTCTTGACATATTAGATGATAATTATCTAAATAAGCCTTCTCCTAGTAAACCCAGGTTGCTGGAGGATACACAGGCCATCCCTAAAAAAGGGGATTCCAACTTCATCTCTGTTCTTTCCCAAAGATGTGGTGTTTCTCCCTCCTTCATTCCCAGGTTAATGGCTGTGATTGGAGCCAACTGGGGTTAGTCTAACTCGAGAGACGGAGACTTTAAGGAATATTTCCAAGCAGCTGCCAAAAATTCCTTTGTTTGGGGGAAATTCCATCTTCTCTGGCTCAGTATGGATTGTCTATCCCTGCCCTTGTTGGTGGGAAAATATGGTGTGGAGCTGATGGTCTCCTGAACCGGGAACCCTTTCTCTGCCCTCTGGCAGCACTTTGTCTCTTCTGCCTCCCCACCCGCTTTTGCCTGCTTCTGCACCACCTTGAGCGCAGCCTGCATCACTGGCTTCTAGACCATCCTCAGGGTCTCAGGCGCCACTGTCAAGGAGCAAGAAGAGCACGCAAGGGCCTAACACCAGATTTCCCCACGTGTCTCAGGTGAAAATTCACCATGGGGAAGATCCTCATGGAACATATTTCAGCATTTAAACTTTAAATTTAATTTAAGTTTCTTGGCTTAGTTCAGACAGATGTGTCTTTGAAGTTATCAGTGGTAAGCGTGAAACTTTTATTCTATCAAAGTTTATTGAAGGTCAAATAAGCTCGTTATCTCTGTTGAAATTTGTTAGCAAAGTGATGACTAAACTGATGGTTAATTGTCTCACAGTTTTCATGGGTGATTGTCAATATAGCTTCCAAAGTCTTTGATAACCTCAAAGCTTAAAGTTTTGCTTGAATGACAAATGGAAATAAATTTGTTGGACATCTAAGTCTTTTCCAAATAGGATAAAATGCTAAGTCATTAATTACTGGACATAGGTTTGTGCTTTTGACTTACTTCAAAGAAACTAAGAATATTTAAATCTGTTGGCAGACATGTTTTGTGCTTAACACATTCGTAAATTTGCCATCTAAAGAATTCTGTTGAAACAGTTTGCAAATGGTTAATACTTAGCCATCACTAGAGACTAAGATGTTTCTAAGCTTACAAAATTCTGCTAACTGTAACTATGACTGATGGAAACAAGGGAAACAACTCTATGTGGAAGAGTAGAAGATATATAAGAAAGATATAAGGAATGGAAATGCATTTTGTTAAAGGAAAGGAAGGTAATTTTGTCCTAAATGAGATGGTTGTTTGGAAGGAAATGGCTTGGGACAAAACCTAAATGTAAAGGAAAGTTGTAGAAGGTTTGTGAAGCAAAATCTTCAGCAAAAGAATTTCAAGTGTGGTCATGATGGACTAAGATTAATATGGAGAAAAAAAAAAAGACACTGGTATAGAAAGCCAGTTTTCTCTCTGTTTAAAAGGACAAAGTTTTCTTAGGTTAACTGATCTGCAGTTAAGAAGAAAACGTAAACAGTTGTTTTCTCTTTGCCTGTCCAGAAAAACCATTTTCCACATTTTGTCTGTATCAGATGTTTAACATCCCTAATTATATTTAGATATGTGCTTTAAAACTTTGTAAGATTTTAGCAAACGTTGACAAGATTTAAATTGTAAATGAAATCTCTCTAACTCATTAGGCTTTTCTTTGGTATGCTAAGTTACTCAGGAAGTACTGCTGAACAAATGATAAACCTTGGGTTACATTTGGGTAAATGCTATAATGATTCTAGAGGTTGTATACATTTCCTAAAGTTTTATTGTTTTGAAAGGTCATGACTTGGTATTTAATTATTGAAGTGTTATGTGTCACAGAAATAACCTGATTTCCTTGCCAGCTAGATTGTAAACTCTCATCAGCTCTTTAACCATATCTATTCTGAGTTTTTGTCATTTATAATTGTTTTAATTCTCTTGTAAAATGGGCTTCACCTTAAAGGAGTTCCATAAAAAGGACTTTCAGGACAACACAGGTATTCAATATCTTTAAGATCAGAACTGAAATGAGTAAGAATTTCCAGAACTAACTAAAGTTGCATCAAACTAAAACAGAATTAGTAACATGGGACTAAATTAACTAAAATATTATAGTGTTGTGTCTTCTTATTTTAAACATTGCTGGTTCTCTAATGTTTGCTTTTCTGCACTAAGGAAAATTTTACTTAACTGTGATTTACAGAAATTAAAATATTCATTTGTAAACAAATCAAAGCATTCAACTTTTCTATCTGAACCCTCTGAAACTCAAAAGGTCTCAGTAAGCTTTCTTTCATGGCAATCAGTCCTTTGCATAATCTCAGTAAGAATCTGTTCTCCTTGTAACAAGACACTATTGGAAATACTGGTTATTTTACCAAGGCTTTGACTGGAATGCCATATTTGAGAAAGACATGCATAGACTCAGATATGACCCAAAAGCTTAAAGGAACTAAGGCTGACTTCATGAAACCTGGAGCCACAAAGCCCCTTGAACTGTTGGCCTGATACCTTGCTTACAGAGTTCCCAGCAGCCTCGCCAGGTAAGTAAAGGTGCTTCCTGGCAGGTGCAAGAACCTCAGGATACTTTGGGGAACTCATGAAGAGGAATTCACCCAATCTCCAGGTATTGAAGGCATGTCTGATGGCAAGTACTTGGCTTGACTTCTGGCCTGGAGAGGCTGCTAAAGTTCAACCTAGAGATTCCTTATAAGAAGTTCCAGCAAAGCAGATTCTAAAAGATCTATATGATCAATCATTCTTGCTGAGCTTATGTAAATAATTATGCTGTTTGTTAAAACTGGACTTATTTTTCAGATAATTTAGTCGTGATTTGGCCACCTCTGGAAATGAAGGTTATTTTAGAGAGAAAAATTATGTTTCAATAACACAACTTTGTGAATGTGAAATTCTAGATTTAATTGTCTTTAAATGTTTGTTGTTTACCTAAGCTAGACAACTTCAGGTAAACTGCACAGAAGTTACACAATAGCTCATTTAGATGATCTTCTTGCTTTTTATTCTATGAGGATAATAACAAGACCACATGGCACATGATTAAACAACTAGAAAATGGTATTGATTCCCAACAATTGTATAACTTAACTATCACCTTGTGTGTGGCTGGGATAATGAAATTGCTTAAAAGCCAGCATACCCCACTCCACAGGATTAACCATGGATTTGTGGAGATAATAGAGAACCCCACTTTCTTTATGATTGGATTGGATAATGGATGTGGGACTCCCTTATCTCTTGAAAAACTTTCTCCCGTTCACCAGTGATCTTTTGTAATTAGGATATTGTTAAGGCTGGACCACTCAAAAAGGGCTTATTAAAGGTTTCATCCCTTAGTCATATTTATCTTAGAAGCCATCTCTATTGAGGTACAATTACAAACAAAGTCTTTCTAAGCATACAACAGTGCCCCTGGTTAAAAGAACCTCAAAGCTCCTTATGGGACAGCCCCTGACTGTAATGACTTCACATCAGGTCCAAAGTGTCTTAGAAACCAAAGGCTGCTGATGGATGATGGAGGCCAACTTATTAAATACCAGGATATACTGACAGAGATGCCTAAAATAATACCTAAAACCTGTCAGACTTTAAAATCCAGCTACCCTCATGCCTGGACCTGAATGTCACACTTCTGTAGAGCATAACTGTTGGAGGTCATTGGTACTGTTTGTTCTAGCCAACTGGATTTAAGAGTTTGCTGCAGCTATAATTCACCTCCAAGGCTCTATGGCTCTCCCCTCTTTCTTACCCCTGTGGTAAGTAGGCTTAGAGGAGACCTCAAACAGACTGGAAACTTAGAAGTGTCCCAACACCTCCAAGCCCTGGGAAAAACTCAAAGACGCATCTCCTGAGAAATTTTAGAAAGGACTCTTCCTCAAACCATGGTGGACAGGGCCCCACACTGTTGTTCTAACCACCTGCAGTGTCTTAGGTGTCACCAAACGGTCCACTGCTATAGAGTAAAGAAGGCCCTCAGCAGTTAGATGAATCACACCATGGAAAGCCCAACCAGATCCTATGGACCTGCTCTGGCTCCACCTTTGGTGAGACACCCATCAGTCGGTGGGTCCCTGGCTATTATCGCCGTGACACTGACACCCTCACCTCTGGAGTTAGACTTTACATTGCTCCCCCTTTTGACTAGACTTTCTCGAGAAACCTGTTATTGTTATTGCTTATTGGGCAGCCTTAGGAAACTGAAGATGGATTGCTAATTTCCTGGAAAACACTATTACCAGGTGAGACACTGCCCAAATACCAGCTTTGCAGGGCCATGGTAATAGATGATAATGATGGCCTCTACACTAGGTGATTAAAGGGACATCAAAGGGGGGAATGATAGGGGAAAACTGCACTCTAAGATGGCCAACCAGACCAGCAAGGGAATTCCAGTCCCTGTCTCAAAGCCTTTCTGGGTTCCTTCCTACCCCATTTTCCATGCATCAAAAATACCAAGTATGCGGAAGTAGAAGGGTACAAATCCCCCTCCCTGCTTGTGCTCAGCTCAGACCTTTGGAGAACAACCTCGTCTGAGCCCGCCAGTGTTAAATAAACCTCGGATCCTCCAAAGTCTCCGAGTGCTGCTTGGTTCTTCTGCCAGGATCCAGTCCAGGTTCTGCAATAGTATTTCTGTCTTCTCAAGGTCTGCTTACCACTCTGATCCCCAGCCTCACATGTGCCCTTTCTTGACCAGGTGGTGTAATGGAGGGAAGGACTGTGCCAGGCACAGAATAGAAGTCCTCCAGAACTCCCAAATCTCCATAAAAGCTCTCCCCTCTTTCATAGTCTTAGGGATTGAATAGGTTTATACTTTGTCCATGCCTGCTTCTAGGACAGGCACGTCTTACCCAAACATAGGACTCCCCAAAACCTTATGGTGGTATGTTGGCTTCAATATTCTGTAAGCTCACTGCCCATCTTCTCCCTCAGAGATGCACAAGCATAGCCTATGGGGGGTTCCACATCAGAGTCAAGTCTACACACGTTAAAATTATAGCAGCACATGTAAACGGCCCGTTTTACTGCTGTAGGGAAAGAGAGCAGGAACAGGTGCTTGGCTATCATGGGACAACTATGCCGGTGGCCTTGAGGTGCTCATGAATGGCTCACAGTTGCCCCTCCTGCACGAAGGGAATTGATGTGATTCTGGTTACGCAAGGCACATTTGTGGGGAGCCTGGTGCTAAACCTTTCTTAAAGGACCTGCTTCTGGGTTGGCATTCTGTAGGTAGCAGAGCAGCTTCCTCCCCAGGATCTATTCAAAGTCAGCCTTTGGCACAAGCGTTTGTTTAAAAAAAAAAAGAAGAAGAAGAAGAAGAAGCAAAAATAAAAAACAGAAAAATTTTAAAAACCCATTAGAGTATTTTTCATGAATCTCCTTGAAGATGAAACAATTTTGCAGGAGCACTTTTGGAAAAGCATCAGAGCAAAACAATAACTATCTGTAACTGACAAAAGATCATTGTTGAAGAGCTGATGGGAGTCTGTTATAATGCAATTGACAAGGGGATTTGGTTATTTCTATACACCCTTTTAAAAATAGTAATTAGAGTTATGATTGATAACATTACATCAGGGCATGTCAGATTCTTAGGAATTTTGTACAGTTCCTGGAACACATATATTAATAACTTCCATACTAATATACATGCTCAAGAGAGCCGCACATCACTTCTCCTTCGAGAGTGCTGCTTGTGACAGCATACCAAATAAGCCTGATAGTGTAACATCTTCCTTTCATAGGGAGGGAGAACAGCCCTTTGAGAAGTTCCAGGAAAATCACAGGATAGTTGAAAGGTTGGAAAGACTTATCTAGAATTTGATTGTTTACAGAAGCATAATCAAAAATATCAAAGTTGACTAAATAAGATCACAGATTTTTATGAAAGTACTAAACTTTCTCTTTAACCAGAAAGATCATAAAATATCTTCAGGCAAATGCAGAAAGCTGCTTCCTGATTAAAAAAACTTGGCTCTCTTTCTAGAGACTTGGCTTTCATAAGTGATCAAAGATCTGATGAAGGCAACATGTAGCACAGGAAATGATTTTGATAAAAGACAGGATCTCTGTTTTCTAAGCAATTACTTAAAAGGTAAAGAAAAACCCTTTCAGTCTTATCAAGAAGATACCAACAGTCCAAGGAAACTTTGTCCTTTTATTTATTTATTTTTTAAGATTTTATTTATTTCTTTGACAGACAGACATCACAAGTAGGCAGAGAGAGGGGGAAATAGGCTCCCTGCTGAGCAGAGAGTCATAATTATATATGGGGCTTGATCCCAGGTCCCTGAGATAATGACTTAGTCGAAGGCAAAGGCTTAACCCACTGAGCCACCAGACACCCCAAACTTTATCCTTTAAGCAGAAGAAAGATAATTGTTTTCATTTTACATAAGTATACTATTGATATTAAAACTTACTTCTCTTGGGACGCCTGGGTGGCTCAGTTGGTTGGACGACTGCCTTCGGCTCAGGTCATGATCCCGGAGTTCCAGGATCAAGTCCCGCATCGGGCTCCCAACTCCACAGGGAGTCTGCTTCTCCATCTGACCTTCTCCTCGCTCATGCTCTCTCTCACTGTCTCTCTCTCAAATAAATAAATAAAATCTTAAAAAAAAAAAAAAAACTTACTTCTCTTTAAGCCCATTAAAGAGATCTTTTTTACATATTCATTTTGAAACAGCCTCCAGAGGTAGAAAAACATCACTATACATAACATATATACAAAGACATACCTAAACACACACACAGACACAGATAGACACCCTGTAGATTTCATTCCAAAATTCTAACTATGAATCACTATGAGGCTGTGAAACTCACTGGTTTATGAATATGGCTCAATCCAGACTGTGTCTCTGGCAGATAGAATGAGTCAAGGTGACCCACTCACTCACGAGGCTACAGCTTTTACTAACACTTGTGGAGAAGAATTTCAGCATTTGTATTTGCCCTGGACCGGCGATCTTAGAGAGCATGGATGGATTCTGGGGAATCCCCAGCAGTCCATATTTTAAAAAGCACCCCCCCACCCACGCCACTCTGCCATTTTTTTTTCCCCTCTTTCTGACTCAGGCCGCCCTGGGATGAGTTTTAGCTCCTGTGGTGTTTACATTCCAAGGATAGAAGATTTACAAGCGAAGAGACAGAAAGCAAGTAAGCTTTCTCCTAGGGGATTTGGGCTCCTGTTTCTCTATTCTAAGACACTTCAGGCAATTACTATTTAAAATTTCCCTTTGTGTTTATTAGAGATGAGACCACATGGGGCACTCCTCTGTCACTTTGTCAATCACCAGAACAGCATTCCCTTCCACACTTTCTCTGTGATTCCATCTCTTCGCATCTAATCCTGCGTAGCACGCCCCAATCCATGGTAGCTTGTGACCTCCTGGCTTTGCAGAATGGCACTCTCCCCTCTCCTCGCCTTCTCTGCTAGCCCTGATGCCAGGGGAGTGAGGGAACCCTCCCGTCCCACATCTTCCCTTAATCTCAGTACTTCTGACTTTCTTTCTTTCCTTCTTTCTTTCTTATTATTTAAGTTCAGGTTAGTTAACATATGGTGTGTTAGCGCCTGCATAGGATGTAGTGATTCCTCTTCTATAACACCCAGTGCTCATTACGTCAGGAGCCCACCTTCATGCCCATCACCCTGTCCTTCCCACCGCCCTCCCCTCTGGCAACTCTGTTTGTTCCCTGGAGTTAGGAGTCTCTAGAGATTTGCTTCTCTTTCTCTTTTTATCTTAATTTATTTTTCCTTTCCTTCCCCTGTGTTCATCTGTTTTGTTCCTTAAATTCCACATACGAATGAAATCGTAGGGTGTGTGTCTTTCTCTGACTGACGTCTTTCCTCTAGGACACTACTCTAGCTCCATCCATGTTCTTGCAAATGGCAAGATTGCATCCTCTTTGACGGCTCAGCAATTCTAACTTTTAAACTTGAGCCTCTAGCTTGGCATGGATGGCCAGCCCACCATGCAGTCCTGTACCTCACCTCTCTGCCTCGGGGCACAGTTCCTCCAACCGGTGCATCAAACCACCCACCATTTTCAGGGTGCTTCCCCATCCCCATAGTCACCCAGTGGTCCCTGAATGTGTGATATAGGTGCCACCCCTCCCCCAGAGGTCACTGGCCAACTGGGATTTATCCAGGAACACCTGCTTCCCCTTTCCTTTGTCTCCTGGCTGGTTCAAACCTCAGGAGCTTCCCGGGTGAGGCCTGGATGTGGGGAGCAAGGGAGAGACGGAAGACACAGGTGGCCACTCCACACTCGCAGGCAGCAGGTGTAATGAACAGGGGACCTTACTTAGGAGGCTTGTCTTTGGCCTTGCATGATGAGATCGCCCTTATCTGAAACAAATTTAAGCCTCATTCCCACTGGGAGAGAAAGATGAGCCCATTCCAGGGAATTTAGCCAATCCCTAACTAAGCTACACCCAGATCAGTGGGAGAAGAGCGGGTTATACCTATTTACTTGTTCAGCCTCTCTTTTTTAGTAAAAAAAATGCAAACATACTAAAAAGTTGAAATAACTTTATATCTACTATCCATGTATCTACCACCTCGACCCTATTATTTTTTTAATATTTTATTTACTTATTTAGAGAGAGAGAGCAGAAGGGGAGGAACAGAAAGAAAGAGAGAGAATCCCAAGCGGACACCCTGAGGAGCGTAGAAGCCAACGTGGGACTCTGTCTCACAACCCTGAGATCATGACTTGAACTGAATCCAAGAATCCAAGGCTCAACTGATTGAGTCACCCAGACGCCCCTGAAACAAGGTTTCTTTACTCTCATAAAATCCTGTTTCTGTTTCACACCCACTCACAACAGCTGGTTTCCAGATCCCCTTTACTTTGGACTCTGTCTGCCAGGAATCTTGCCTCTTCCCATATCTTCAAGCTCGTTGTGCATAAACAAGTTCTGAAATGACCTCTGATTTCAGTACCCATGAGCCCAGCATAGCCTACTGACCTTGGTATTTGTTCGTCTCTATTCTGGCTTCCCCTCACCCAAGCAGCACCAAGTGCTTCAATAATGGTAACTGGAATTAGAGGATAATTATGCTCAAGGATGTCACTGGATCCTGTGATATTTTGCTGGGAACAAATAAGCCCATTAGTCAAAGAAGAAACACTTTCCTAAACCAGAGAAACAAATTAGGAACTTGAGGTGTAGAAACAATTCACCTATTGATCCAGAATGGTATGTGGAGTATCGCTTCAAAAGACACTTATTTTTTTTAAACTTATATTCAATAACTAGAGAAGAATCCTGCAGGTGTATTCCTGGAGCTTAAGCATGACAGGGCTCGGTCACTGTGCATACTTTAAGGGAATATGGTTTTGGCATTTGGAAAATGTGGAGCAGGAAGTCATGTACATTGATGACACAGAATGTATTACAGCACCAGCTATGTCCACTGCCAACTGGTTTGTGGTCATCTCTGGCCTTGTCTGGGCCACCAATAACTATATTTCATTCTTAAGAGCCTAAGTACAACACTGATGTAAAAGTCATGATTTTTTTTTTTTTTTTCTCCCATGATGGCTGTTTAGGTCTTGGAACTGGGAAGTGGGTGCAGTTGAAACAGAAACTAAAATATGTGGAGCAGCTTTAGAATTGGGTAGTGGGTAGAAACTGGGAGATTTCTGAGGTGCCTGATAAGCAAAAACAAAAACAAACACAAAAAACTTTGACTGCCTGGAGGAGATGGTGAGTAGAGACATGGGTATGAGATGTGCTTTTGACGAGACCTAAGACAGAGTGAAGAACATGTTATGGGAACTAGAGAAAAAGCCATTCTTGTTATAACACGGTGGAGACCTTTCCTTTACTGTGTCCCAGTGTTTTCTAGAAGGTAGACCATGTACTTGGTCTAGGGACTTGCACAGACCTAAGTCTATGGCCCTGCCTATTTAGTGAGATTTCTAGACAAAGTATTTTATGAGTGGTTTAATTTCTTCTTGTTTAGAGCAGGATGCAAAAGGAAAGAAATACATCCAGGAAGAAATTGTTAAAAAGAAACCAGCTCTTCATGATTTGGAAGATTCTCCATCTATTCTAACAGTGTGCCCTGGAAACAAGGCCAAAGATGTAGCTGGACAGCCATGTGCTAAAGAGATTAGCTGTGTGACTCATGGGTCCAATCAAGCATCTCAGCAGAAGCCGAACGCAGAGAGGCTGTTACCCAGGAAATACCCAGTCTTGTCCAATGATTTGGCCTGCTTTGAACTGCACAAGGGGCCAACGAGTTGTTTTTAGAATTTTATTCCAGCAGCCACACTGCCAGCCTGCCTGCGTTGAATGGGACAGAGAGGATACAAAATGAAGAAAAAATGACTTTAGGGCAGAGCCATGGATTGGGCTGTTGGGCTCCCATGGTCACCATGGGTTGAGGCCTTGGGCCAAGGGAGCACAGTCACCACCTTGCTGGGCCTGGAGGACAGAACGTGAGCCAAAGCAGATCATTCTCAGGCCTTAAATCAGATGGAATTTGCCCTGTTATGTTTTGGATTTCCTTGGGACCCACGATTCCTTTCTTCCTTCTGACTTCTCCCTTCTGGAGTGGGAATGTCTCCTTGTGCCTGACCTACCACTGCATTTTGGAAGCACATCCCTTGTCAGGTTTCACAGCTTCACAGCTGGAGAGGAATTCAGGATGAATCACACCGCGAGTCTCAGCGATTTCAGTGATGCTGAGATGAGATTTGGGACTCCGAGTCGAGGCTGGAATGTGTTAAAACTTGCAGAGATGCTCAGATGGGTTGAATGTATTTTGCATGTGAGAGACACGTATGTTTGGCGGGGGACTGAGGGCAGAGTGTTATGGGTACAATTATGTCCCCGCCAAATTCATATGTTGAAGTTCTAACCCCCCAGTGCCTTGTCCATCAGAAAGTGACCTTGCTTACAAACAGATTATTTACCAGTTCTATCAGAATGAGGTCATACTGGAGTAGGCTAGCTCCCTAAAACAATATGGCTATTGTCTTTATCAGTCAGGGACAATGTAGACACAGACATGCACGCAGGGAGCATACCTTCTGAAGAGGAAGGTCGACTCCAGGTGGTGCTTCTACGAGGCAAGGTACCCCAAGGATTGCCAGCCAACCACCAGAAGCTAGAACAGAGTCATAATAGGGATTTCCTCATCCCTGCCCTCAGAAGGAACCAACCACATTGGCACCTTGATGTTGGACTTCAAGTCCAGAGAGTTAGACAATGCATTTCAGTTTCTTAACCACCCCATGTATGCTATTTTGTGATGGCTGCCATCGCAAATTAACACAGGTGACAACCAGGAAAGAGAAGACGGATGTGCTAGACCCCATATTCACAGGAACACACAATTTGCAAATTGGGTCTTCGTTAGTTCGGATGGCCTGTCTATGATCATGAGATTGTTTTAAAAGCTGTTTTATCACAAGTTTTCTTTCCTTGCCTTCTAATTTGTTTCTGATGTCTTTGTGTGGCATGTGAGTTACTATTCTGATTTTATCAACAATTCACACTTTAAGAAAGGGAATAGCATTTATAGTGAGGTACAGTAATTCATATTAACAAATTGGCCTGTTTTAATTTACACCATCGGTTCTGTAGGTGTCTCAAGAGCAGCATATATATTTTCATACAATTTATTCACGTTTCAAGCTGATTAAGTGTGAGAGCTTGAACAGATGCTGTACAATTCTTAATCCTTGTTTCTGATGAAAGAGACGTTTGGTATGAGCAGGACATAAGGAAAATTCATTGTATATAAATTATATTTACCCCCCAAAATTACAAAAAAAATTAAAAACAACAACAAAAAAATGTCCAGAATTATAGCATCGTCCATCATTTTGGTCTAAGGGACCATGGAGATTTCCAAGATACTCGTCTCAACTATGTAGTCCCTTATCACTCTACTCCAATGATCTTTTCACCTACATCTTTAACCGTGGGTTCTACTTCAAATATTTCCTTGTTTCGAGTTTGAGCCTCTACTTAGCTATCCTGTTTCCACACTCAAGTCATTTTTCATTAAGAATTATCCACTCCCCAACCACATAAAACCTATCATGCTGCCTCCCTCCCTTCTCTCTCTCACTATAGAATTCTGTCACAACTTCCACATGCTTTTATTATATCAGTTTGTGTTCGGGGGTACCTGCCATAAAGATATAAATGGAAAAACCACTCCTCATTTTCTTTTTCCAGAGCCAAGCCAGTGACTGACACAAATATGCTCAGTAAATAGTAAATGAATAAATACATAAATGAAAATGTAATTTTTTCATAGCCAAAGAATTCACATGAATAGCTTCGTGTTGCTGTCCTTATAGAAATTTTAGCTTCCTAAAAGTCAAATGCTTCCCATAGGGAAATTCTTTTTTATGTCTTACCTCCGCTGTGGTCAATTAGTCTTCCTTTAGAAGTTCCTAAGTAGTGTGTGTCTACAGTTCTAGACACATGGTTCCCCACAGAGTGTGTATAGATATTACTGGTCTCAGTAGCTTCTTTCTGCTATCAGGAAATGATTGTCTGGGTCTTTGGGAGGTGATTACGTCGCAAGAGAACAGCCCTCATGAACAGGACTAGTGCTGTCATAAAAGAGACCCCAGAGAGTTCCCTTGCCCCCTTATATCACATGAGAACACAACAAAAAAGACAGTCTTCCCTGAATCAGGGAAAGAGCTCTTATCCGAACAATGAAGTTCACCCTTGCCTCCATCTTGGACCTTCCAGCCTCCTAAACTGTGAGAAAAAAATTTCTGTTTGTAAGCTACTCAGTCTCTTTTGTCTTAGTAACCCAAACTGACAAAATCTTAGTGAAACTAATATATTTTATTTATATTTAAATTACAAATAAGTATATATATTGACTTTTGATTGTTTTTCTATATACAAATTCACTCGATATACAAAGACAAGTAAGATTTTAAAACTGAACGCTCCATAGACCCTTTTAATGTTGTTTGGCAGAGAACAAGGTAGAGTGGGGGCATCTCCCCACCACCACCACACCTGCCAACTGAACTCTGTTTCCTATGGCTTCCTGCAATCTCTGGGGGTCTTTTGCAGGTCCTCTGAACAACCTGGCATCCAGGAGCTCTGCCTTCTGTTCTAAGTCTGCCCCCACTTTTTGCCTACACAGAGGTAAACCAACAGTGGACAGAGTGATGTAGTAGAAAACAGATCCATGTCATATGCTGCTGTACCCTAATCCACTCTCTACCAAATGCAGATGGTGAGGGACAGAGTGATGACTCATCTTTCTCACCCCAAACAAGTAACTTCAGTTTTATTTGCATTGCACATTTTCATAATTAAAACCATTATATATAAAATATTTTAAATAATTATATTGAGTGACAATTGCACAAATTAGATAGATTTTCTTGGGGGTAGATAACACATTTAACCTGCTCAAAAAAAATCAAGGAAAAAAATATTAATAATATTTTACCACCTTCCCATCAGTTCCTTCCTGGTCATTGTCCTGTTCTGCAAAAGTAGGGACTTCCCTGACTTTTTATTTATTTATTTATTTTTGGAAAGAGAGAATATGCATGCAGCTGGAGAGGGGGTGAGGGGGCAGAGGGAGAGAGAGAGAGAGAGAGAGAGAGATGATCTTAAGCAGGGTCCCTGCCCAGCACAGTACCCAATGCAGGGCTTGATCTCACAGCCTGAGTTCATGACCTGAGCCAAAATCAAGAGTTGGTTGCTTAACTCACTGAGCCACCCAGGCACCCCAGGGCTTCCCTCACTTCTAATTGAATAGAATATATGACCATTCTTGAACCATATACAATAACCACGTAAGGGAGGTTTAGAGTATTAACGTGTTTCTTTTTCTGGGCTCTTTTATTCAACATCATGTTTGTGCAATTGATTTACATTTTTAAAAATAATATTATAGAACGCACTTGAGTTAATGGAAACTTGAATTGTTTTCAGCTCAAGAAATATTATAAGTAGTGCAATGAGCATCCTCGAGTTTTGATGAACATATGTTTGTGTTTCTGTTGGAGTGGAATCTGAGAACTGCACAACATGCATACATTCAGGTTTAATAAATGCCACTGGGTGTTCCAAAGTGGTTGCACCAATGTACATTCTCGATGACAGTGATTGGAAGTACCAGTGGATAAACATCTCTGCATATCAATGACACTTGAATTCTAGCTGTTTTGGTGGAAATGTATTGATGATTCAGGGTAGTTTTAATTTGCATTACTTGTGACCATGAGTAATCATTAATCCTTTGGCTATGCCCTTTTCTAAATATCTATTTTTCTGTTAGGTTATCTATATTTTCCTTATTGATTTATATAGCTAAAAAATATTAAAGGTACAAATACAGTGCCATATATAGGTGTTACAAATATCTTCTTTCACTCTGTGTGATAATTCTTATTTCTCTTAGAGCAGGCATGTGATGAAGTTGTTGATTTGAAGGTAGTCCAGGAGTGGGGAAACTTTTTCTCTAAGGACATGAGAGCAAATATTTTCAGCTTTGAGGATACACTTGTCTTGATCACATCTACCTAACTCTGCTGATGTAATGTAGAAGGAACCACTGTACAATATATAAGCAAATGAGTATGATTGTATGCCAACAAAATGTTATTTATGACATTAAAATTTAAATTTCACATAATTTTCAAGTGACATGAAATAGTATTCTTCTTATGATTTTTCGAACTGTTGAAAAATGTAGAATCCATTCTTATCTCAAAATATCTCAAAATGTTGGGTCAGATTTGACCCATGAGTTTGCCAATCCCTAATATAGCATAATACATCAAGTATTTTCTGTATAGGTAATGACTGAGAATAGTGGTTTATGGGCATCTTTGCCTATGGACATCAATTTTAATTTTAGCTGTTCTGATCAATCTATATTAATAATTCAGTGTTGTTTTATTCTCCTGTTAATTTTTCTGTTGACCTTTTTATTCACTTAAATAGAATAGATAAATATGATATTATATATATGAAATACACAAGAACTTTGTCACTATATTAAACAGAATTATTTTATTGCCTATATTTAACAATTCCATATAGCTAAACCATCTGTTATGCTATTTCTATTGTCTGTTTTTCTCTAGGATTTTATCACTTGATCTATTATGGTTGTGTGCCTGGTAAGGTGTTATTAAATATTGACTATGAGAATCCTTCTCCCAGCAGGATTTAAATTTTCTTCTGGTAGATGGTTATCATTCTAATCCAGTACATTAATTAGCTGATAAAATGTGGTTTTAATGTTGTCTTAGTTTAGATTTATGTATTTCTGTTTATTATTACTTGTAGATGGTAGCCCTTCATGAATTTAACTGAAAGCCTTGGATGTTTCTCAATGTCTCTATTATGTTGACAGGACTTGAACTTCATGTGTTTTTTTGCTAGGATTATGAAATTACCAACATCTGCTCAAGCTTTTCCAACTAAGGTTGCTAAGGTGAATTGCCAAGTGCCTTGTACTGAAAAACATAGTTGAATTTTGGACTCAATCTCTCCATCCCCTTTACTGGCAGGTCTTTACCGGTAAGTCTTCAATCCACTGGAACAAACTTTTTTCAATGATATTCAGTTTCTCTAAGAGTTTCAGTAGGATGTTTAGGCTCATACAAGCTAAACCTTCATGACTGGAAAACAAACTCCATTCTTTAGGCAATTATGAATCCCCCTTCTTTTGGGGGTGTACTGAATTAATCTTATATGCACTTTATTTAAAATTGTATAAAATACTTCATTTCATGGATATAAATTCTCATTTCAAAAATTTTCAAACTGTTTCCACATTAGAGCTTTCCCATTTGGATTTTTAAACTTATTGGAGTTTGTGATTCCTTTCTTTATTTCAATTTCTCTCTTTGAATGAGACTATCTACAATTCCCATATTCCCTACTATTGTACCATGCTGGGTTTTTTTGTTTTTTGTTTTTTTAATTGTATAGTTTCATAGGCCCATAAATAGAAAAGAATTTTGTTCCAGGATGGGTTATAATGAGTTTCACCCATAGCAGAGTTAAACGATGAGACATGAGACCTCTAAGCTGAGGAGGTTTAGATAGAATTTTGGTCATGGGTTGATGTTGTAATGTGCTAAGGCTTGGGGAAATGTTGGCATGAGGTGAATATATTTTCCATGTAGAGTGGACATGAATCTTTGAGGGCTATAAGGTGGACTATGACATGCTGAATAGTGGTTCCCCCAAGATGTCCATGTCCTAATGCCCAGACAGCTTGAATGTTTCTTTGCATGGTACTAGGAATTTCACAACTACAATTAATTCCACAGCTCAAGATTTCACAGAGATCTTGAAGTAAGATTATTCTGGATTATCTAGGTAAGGCTTAAATTCTCACAGAGGTCCTTATATGACAGAGACAAAAAGGTCAAGTAAAGAGGGTGAAATAATGATGGAACAAAAAGAGACTTGAACATGTTTTGCTATTGGCTTCCAAGATGGAGGAAGAAGTCAAGGTCCAAAAAGTGCAGCCCTAGAAGCTAAAAGAGGAAAAGGAATGGACTCTCCTGTGGGGCCTCTAGAGTGAGTGTGATCCTGTTAACACCTTGGATTAGCTCCGCAAGATCCATTTCAGACTTCTGACTTTCAGACTGTAAAGGAACAAATTTGTGTTGTTTGCAGCCACTAACTATGCTCTGATTTGTTATAGTAACAACAAGAAGTTAATACAGATTGAGATATCATGGCATGGTTCTCTGTTGTTAGTTTGGGAAAAATTCTTGGGTAAAAAAGATGTTATCTTAAGTATTTAAAAATTATTTCCCAAGTCTGTTGAGTAAGTTCCTTTGCTAATTAGTTTTAATGAAAGGAGGGATGGATTGTCTAGACATATTAGCATGCATTATTTATGTCTTATCAAGTGGTTCCTATAAACATTTACCTACTTCCAGTTGTTCTGACTTTTAACAATGTAATAAACTGAATGGATTTTTTCCCCAAATGCTTTTTATTTCATTTCTTTGCAACTATTACTCTACCTCTCTTCTTCATCACAATCAAAATTCTTGAAAGTGATCCCAGAATGTGTTAATCTGATTACTCTATCTCCTCAAAATTGAAATTTAATGGATATGTTTTAGTATAATCAATGGTATTGTAGTAGTGAGTATGGTGACAGATGGGAGCTATGCTTCTGGTGAACACAGCATAGTGTACAGAGAAGCCAAATCACTGTTTAACACCTGGTCACATGGTGTGGCAACTATGTTTCAATAAAAAATAATAATTTAAGAAACAAACAAACAAAAAATGCATCTCATACTCCCTATGTTGAAGTCCACATAGACATTACCTGGGACTTCCACTGCAGACAATGATGGCACCACCATTCTTCTGCCACAAAGACAGACAGATACCTGGGTTTCAGACTTGCATCTGCTCCTTCCTCGCTCCTCCTATCCAGATCCAAATCAAACTCATTTCTAGACTCAAAACCATTCATTTTTAATTTTTTAGCCATCTTTAATGATCTGGTTCCAAGATATCACCATCAGTCATCTGGATTACAACTTCATACTCTGGGCTATGGCCAGAGTATTTTCAGTGTGTATCTGATGAAGCTCCACATTAATGGCTATGGTGTAACACTTCCACATGCTCTCATTGAACAGGTAAAGACAAAGTCCCCTACCGTGCCCCATGGAGTTATTTCTAGTCCTCATACTACTGATCTCTGCAGCACCACATCTTCTGTCCTCCTCCTTTCTCCCAACACTGTGAGGCTCTTACATTTGCCTTTTTTCAGTTCCTGGTACCCCTCATGTCTCCTCTGTCAAAAGGTCTTTTTGCATGTTGTTTGCTCCTCCACAAATGGTTCTCCCAAACTACTTTCCACCTTTCCACTTTTCAACAGTCTACATTGGAAAACCTGGATAACTTCCCTCATCATTCATACCTCAGTGCTCATTTCCCAAGGAACTCTTCCCTAACTGTACTCCTCATACTCACCCCTTTCCTCAGCAAACATTTTCCCTTACTTTGTAGCACGTGCCAAATTGTAATATTGCAACATTTCTTTATCATTTGCTTAGAACCAGTTTCAGCTTACCTTAAGAGCACTGAAAGTATGGACCAAGGATACTGGCTTGCTTTTCTTTCAATATTTTGTTCTTATTGTAATACTTAATACTTGATGGATACTTGCTAAGGGCTTGTTTAAATAATTCAGGAAAGGATGAGTGGGACAGAAAGAACACCTGTGCTTTATTCACTTTGACATTGATCTAGAACAAGTCTTGATAAAAACTCAAAGTGAGATTCCTTATATTAAGAAAAATTACTTCACATTTAATCTTTTTTTTCCCTTTCATATGCTCCATTAGTTTAAGCTAAATTCACATTTTATAATGTATGATTTTGGCAAAGAAGATAAAAGATCCCTTCTATTCAGAATAATATATCACAAATTATCTCAGCCATCCTTTCTTGACCCTCTCCTTTCTCATGTTAATAATTGAAATAATGCTTATTAAATACATGAGTAATAAAGAGATGTCCATTTTCTTGAATAGACATATCAGCATTTCATTTAAGAAGGGCTATCTTTATATTTTCAGGTTATTGACGAAAAAATAGATGATGGTTAGAAATTACTTGTAAGGCGGCTGATATTTTTACACAGACACAGTGATAGATTAGTGGTAAGAAGTTATATGATTTTTATTTTTTAATTTTTTTTAATTTTTTTTTTTTGTATATATGCCACATTTTATTTATCCATTCTTCTTTACGTGGACTTTCAGGTTATTTCTACATCATAGCAATTGTGAAACATGCTGCAGTGAACATGGGAGTACAGATATCTCTCTGAGGTCCATATTTCACTTCCTTTGGTTATATACCTATAGGTGGGGTTCCTGGATCAAAAAATGATTCTATTATGAAATGTATCAGGAAACACTACATTGTTTACCAGATTGGCCGGACCAATTTACATTTTGATCAGCAATGTGCAAGGGTTCGTTTTTGTCCACATCCTTGCTAACACTTTTTAATGTTGTGAGGGTTTTTTTGGTAATAGCCATCCAAAGAAGTGTGAAGTGATATCTCATTGTGCTCTTACTTGTATTTTTCCTTTAAGGATGCCTGCATTTTCATTAGTGATGATGAGCATCTTTTCATGTACCTGTTGGCTATTTGTATGTCTTCTTTAGAAAGATGTCTATTCAGTTTCTCTGCCTATTTTTTCCACTTTCTTTAAGTTTTTATTTAAATATCAGTTAGTTAATGCACAGTGTAATATTAGTTTCAGGTATACAATTTAGTGATTCAATACTTACAAACAACACCCAGAGTTCATCATGACAACTGCATCCCTTAATCCCCATCCCTTATTTTACCCATCCCTCCAGCCACAAACCCCTGCCCCCTGGTAACCATCAGTTTGTTTTCTATAGTTAAAAGTCTGTTTCTTGGTTTTCCTCTCTTTCTTTCTCTTTTATTTCCCTATGCTCCATTTTTTTTCTTAAATTTCACATATGAGTGAAATCACATGGCATTTGTCTTTCTCTAATGGACATATTACTTAGCATAATACCCTTAGCTCCATCCACATCTTGCAAATGGCAAGATTTCAATCTTTTTGATGGATGAGTAATATTCCATTGCACATTTATGCCATATCCTCTTTATCCATTTAGCAATCAATAAGTATTTGGGCTCTTTCCACAATTTGACTATTGCAGATAATGCAGCTATACATATTGGGGCGTATGTATCCCTTTCCATTGTATTTTTGTATCCTTTCCTTAAATACTTAGTGCAATTGCCAAATCATAGGGTAACTCTATTTCTAACTTTCTGAGGAATCTCCATACTGTTTCCTAGAGTGGCTTCAGCAGTTACATTCCCACCAAGAGTGGAAGAGAGTTCCCCTTTCTCCACATCCTAATTGACAACTGATGTTTCTTGTATTGTTGCTGTTAGCCATTCTGAGAGAGGTGAGTTGGTATCTCACTGTAGTTCTGATTTGTACTTCCCTACTGATAAGTGATATTGAGCATCTTTTCCTCTGTCTGTTGGCCATTTGTATGTAATCTTTGGAAAATGGTTTATCATATCATCTGCCCATTTTTATTTTTTAATTTTTTATTTATTTTTTTTTTAAGTTTTAATTTTAATGCCAGTTAATATACAGTGCTATATTGGTTTCAGGTATAAATATAGTGGTTCAGCAATTCCATACATTATGCTGTGCTCATCAGGACAAGTGCACTCCTTAATCCCCACCACCTATTTCACCCATCCCCTCCACCACCTCTGGAGACCATCAGTTTGTTCTCTGTAGTTAAGAGTCATTTTCTTGGTTTGTCTCTCTCATTTTTCCTTTTGTTCATTTGTTTCTTAAATACCACATATGAGTGAAATCATATAGCATTTGTCTTTCTCTGACTGACTTATTACACTTGGCATTATATTTTTTCTATGCTAAGTAATATTTTAAGCTCTTTTTAAGTTTTCAAAGTTGAGTTACTTGTCATTTTTTTTTTTATAAACATATATTTTTATCCCCAGGGGTACAGGTCTGTGAAACACCAGGTTTACACACTTCACAGCACTCACCAAATCACATACCCTCCCCAATGTCCATAATCCCACCCCCTTCTCCCAAACCCCCTCCCCCCAGAAACCCTCAGTTTGTTTTGTGAGATTAAGAGTCACTTATGGTTTGTCTCCCTCCCAATCCCATCTTGTTTCATTTATTCTTCTTCTACCCACTTAAGCCTCCATGTTGCATCACCACTTCCTCATATCAGGGAGATCATATGATAGTTGTCTTTCTCTGCTTGACTTGTTTCGCTAAGCATGATGCGCTCTAGTTCCATCCATGTTTTTGCAAATGGCAAGATTTCATTTCTTTTGATGGCTGCATAGTATTCCATTGTGTATATATACCACATCTTCTTGATCCATTCATCTGTTGATGGACATCTAGGTTCTTTCCATAGTTTCGCTATTGTGGACATTGCTGCTATAAACATTCGGGTGCATGTGCCCCTTTGGATCACTACATTTGTATCTTTAGGGTAAATACCCAATAGTGCAATTGCTGGGTCATAGGGAAGTTCTATTTTCAACATTTTGAGGAACCTCCATGCTGTTTTCCAGAGTGGCTGCACCAGCTTGCATTCCCACCAACAGTGTAGGAGGGTTCCCCTTTCTCCGCATCCTCACCAGCATCTGTCATTTCCTGACTTGTTGATTTTAGCCATTCTGACTGGTGTGAGGTGATATCTCATTGTGGTTTTGATTTGTATTTCCCTGATGCTGAGTGATATGGAGCACTTTTTCATGTGTCTGTTGGCCATCTGGATGTCTTCTTTGCAGAAATGTCTGTTCATGTCCTCTGCCCATTTCTTGATTGGATTATTTGTTCTTTGGGTGTTGAGTTTGCTAAGTTCTTTATAGATTCTGGACACTAGTCCTTTATCTGATATGTCGTTTGCAAATATCTTCTCCCATTCTGTCAGTTGTCTTTTGATTTTGTTAACTGTTTCCTTTGCTGTGCAAAAGCTTTTGATCTTGATGAAATCCCAATAGTTCATTTTTGCCCTTGCTTCCCTTGCCTTTTGCGTTGTTCCTAGGAAGATGTTGCTGCGGCAGAGGTCGAAGAGGTTGCTGCCCGTGTTCTCCTCAAGGATTTTGATGGATTCCTTTCGTACATTGAGGTCCTTCATCCATTTTGAGTCTATTTTTGTGTGTGGTGTAAGGAAATGGTCCAATTTCATTTTTCTGCATGTGGCTGTCCAATTTTCCCAGCACCATTTATTGAAGAGGCTGTCTTTTTTCCATTGGACATTCTTTCCTGCTTTGTCAAAGATTAGTTGACCATAGATTTGAGGGTCTATTTCTGGGCTCTCTATTCTGTTCCATTGATCTATGTGTCTGTTTTTGTGCCAGTACCATGCTGTCTTGATGATGACAGCTTTGTAATAGAGCTTGAAGTCCGGAATTGTGATGCCACCAACGTTGGCTTTCTTTTTCAATATCCCTTTGGCTATTCGAGGTCTTTTCTGGTTCCATATAAATTTTAGCATTATTTGTTCCATTTCTTTGAAAAAGATGGATGGTACTTTGATAGGAATTGCATTAAATGTGTAGATTGCTTTAGGTAGCATAGACATTTTCACAATATTTATTCTTCCAATCCAGGAGCATGGAACATTTTTCCATTTCTTTGTGTCTTCCTCAATTTCTTTCATGAGTACTTTATAGTTTTCTGAGTATAGATTCTGTGTCTCTTTGGTTAGGTTTATTCCTAGGTATCTTATGGTTTTGGATGCAATTGTAAATGGGATTGACTCCTTAATATCTCTTTCTTCTGTCTTGCTGTTGGTGTAGAGAAATGCAACTGATTTCTGTGCATTGATTTTATATCCTGACACTTTACTGAATTCCTGTATAAGTTCTAGCAGTTTTGGAGTAGAGTCTTTTGGGTTTTCCACATATAGTATCATATCATCTGCTAAGAGTGATAATTTGACTTCTTCTTTGCCAATTTGGATGCCTTTAATTTCCTTTTGTTGTCTGATTGCTGAGGCTAGGACCTCTAGTACTATGTTGAATAGCAGTGGTGATAATGGACATCCCTGCCGTGTTCCTGACCTTAGCGGAAAAGCTTTCAGTTTTTCTCCATTGAGAATGATATTTGCGGTGGGTTTTTCATAGATGGCTTTGATGATATTGAGGTATGTGCCCTCTATCCCTACACTTTGAAGAGTTTTGATCAGGAAGGGATGCTGTACTTTGTCAAATGCTTTTTCAGCATCTATTGAGAGTATCATATGGTTCTTGTTCTTACTTTTATTGATGTGTTGTATCACATTGACTGATTTGCGGATGTTGAACCAACCTTGCAGCCCTGGAATAAATCCCACTTGGTCGTGGTGAATAATCTTTTTAATGTACTGTTGAATCCTATTGGCTAGTATTTTGTTGAGTATTTTCGCATCTGTGTTCATCAAGGATATCGGTCTATAGCTCTCTTTTTTGGTGGGATCCTTGTCTTGTTTTGGGATCAAGGTGATGCTGGCCTCATAAAATGAGTTTGGAAGTTTTCCTTCCATTTCTATTTTTTGGAACAGTTTCAGGAGAATAGGAATTAGTTCTTATTTAAATGTTTGGTAGAATTCCCCTGGGAAGCCGTCTGGCCCTGGGCTTTTGTTTGTTTGGAGATTTTTAATGACTGTTTCAATCTCCTTACTGGTTATGGGTCTGTTCAGGCTTTCTATTTCTTCCTGGTTCAGTTGTGGTAGTTTATATATTTCTAGGAATGCATCCATTTCTTCCAGATTGTCAAATTTATTGCCGTAGAGTTGCTCATAGTATGTTCTTATAATAGTTTGTATTTCTTTGGTGTTAGTTGTGATCTCTCCTCTTTCATTCATGATTTTATTTATTTGGGTCCTTTCTCTTTTCTTTTTGATAAGTCGGGCCAGGGGTTTATCAATTTTATTAATTCTTTCAAAGAACCAGCTCCTAGTTTCGTTGATTTGTTCTATTGTTTTTTTGGTTTCTATTTCATTGATTTCTGCTCTGATCTTTATGATTTCTCTTCTCCTGCTGGGCTTAGGGTTTCTTTCTTGTTCTTTCTGCAGCTCCTTTAGGTGTAGGGTTAGGTTTTGTACCTGAGACTTTTCTTGTTTCTTGAGAAAGGCTTGTACCACTATATATTTTCCTCTCAGGACTGCCTTTGTTGTGTCCCACAGATTTTGAACCGTTGTATTTTCATTATCATTTGTTTCCATGATTTTTTTCAATTCTTCTTTAATTTCCCGGTTGACCCATTCATTCTTTAGAAGGATACTGTTTAGTCTCCATGTATTTGGGTTCTTTCCAAACTTCCTTTTGTGGTTGAGTTCTAGCTTTAGAGCATTGTGGTCTGAAAATATGCAGGGAATGATCCCAATCTTTTGATACCGGTTGAGTCCTGATTTAGGACCGAGGATGTGATCTATTCTGGAGAATGTTCCATGTGCACTAGAGAAGAATGTGTATTCTGTTGCTTTGGGATGAAATATTCTGAATATATCTGTGATGTCCATCTGTTCCAGTGTGTCGTTTAAGGCCTTTATTTCCTTGCTGATCTTTTGCTTGGATGACCTGTCCATTTCAGTGAGGGGAGTGTTAAAGTCCCCTACTATTATTGTATTATTGTTGATGTGTTTCTTTGATTTTGTTATTAATTGGTTTATATAGTTGGCTGCTCCCACATTGGGGGCATAGATATTTAAAATTGTTAAATCTTCTTGTTGGACAGACCCTTTGAGTATGATATAGTGTCCTTCCTCATCTCTTATTATAGTCTTTGGCTTAAAATCTAATTGATCTGATATAAGGATTGCGACTCCTGCTTTCTTCTGATGTCCATTAGCATGGTAAATTCTTTTCCACCCCCTCACTTTAAATCTGGAGGTGTCTTCGGGCTTAAAATGTGTTTTTTGGAGGCAACATATGGATGGGTTTTGTTTTTTTATCCATTCTGATACCCTGTGTCTTTTGACAGGGGCATTTAGCCCATTCACATTCAGGGTAACTATTGAGAGATATGAATTTAGTGCCATTGTATTGCCTGTAAGGTGACTGTTACTGTATATGGTCTCTGTTCCTTTCTGATCTACCACTTGTAGGCTCTCTCTTTGCTTAGAGGACCCCTTTCAATATTTCCTGTAGAGCTGGTTTGGTATTTGCAAATTCTTTCAGTTGTTGTTTGTCCTGGAAGTTTTTAATCTCTCCTTCTATTTTCAATGATAGCCTAGCTGGATATAGTATTCTTGGCTGCATGTTTTTCTCGTTTAGTGCTCTGAAAATATCATGCCAGCTCTTTCTGGCCTGCCAGGTTTCTGTGGATAAGTCAGCTGCCAATCTAATATTTTTACCATTGTATGTTACAGACTTCTTTTCCCGGGCTGCTTTCAGGATTTTCTCTTTGTCACTGAGACTTGTAAATTTTACTATTAGGTGACGGGGTGTGGGCCTATTCTTATTGATTTTGAGGGGCGTTCTCTGAACCTCCTGAATTTTGATGCTCGTTCCCTTTGCCATATTGGGGAAATTCTCCCCAATAATTCTCTCCAGTATACCTTCTGCTCCTCTCTCTCTTTCATCTTCTTCTGGAATCCCAATTATTCTAATGTTGTTTCGTCTTATGGTGTCACTTATCTCTCGAATTCTCCCCTCGTGGTCCAGTAGCTGTTTGTCCCTCTTTTGCTCAGCTTCTTTATTCTCTGTCATTTGGTCTTCTATATCACTAATTCTTTCTTCTGCCTCATTTATCCTAGCAGTTAGAGCCTCCATTTTTGATTGCACATCATTAATAGCTTTTTTGATTTCAACTTGGTTAGATTTTAGTTCTTTTATTTCTCCAGAAAGGGCTTTTATATCTCTCGAGAGGGTTTCTCTAATATCTTCCATGCCTTTTTCGAGCCCGGCTAGAACCTTGAGAATTGTCATTCTGAACTCTAGATCTGACATATTACCGATGTCTGTATTGATTAGGTCCCTAGCCTTCGGTACTGCCTCTTGTTCTTTTTATTGTGTTGAATTTTTATGTCTTGTCATTTTGTCCAGATAAGAGTAAATGAAGGGGCAAGTAAAATACTAAAAGGTTGGCAACAACCCCAGGAAAATATGCTTTAACCAAATTAGAAGAGATCCAAAATCGTGAGTGGGGAGAAAGGGGATAAAAAGAGGTTCAAAAAGGAAGAAAGAAAAAAAAGAGCAAAAAGAGAAGAAAAAAAAAAGAAAAGAAAAAAATTTTTAACAAAAGAAAACACCTAAGAAAAATGTAAAAAAGAAAAAATATATATATTAGATAAACTAGTAAAAAATCGTTAAAAAAGAAAAAGGTAACAGTTAAAAAGAAAAAATTTTACCCGAAGGCGAGAAAAAAAAAAAAAATGAAAAAGAAAAAAATTAAATTAACTGCAAGACTAAAAAAAACCACAGGAAAAAAGCCATGAGTTCCGTGCTTGGCTTTCTCCTCCTCTGGAATTCTGCTGCTCTCCTTGGTATTGAAACCGCACTCCTTAGTAGGTGAACTTGGTCTCGGCTGGATTTCTTGTTGATCTTCTGGGGGAGGGGCCTGTTGTAGTGATTCTCAAGTGTCTTTGCCCCAGGCGGAATTACACCGCCGTTACCAGGGCCGGGGTGAATAATCCGCTCGGGTTTGCTTTCAGGAGCTTTTGTTCCCTGAGCGCTTTCCGTAGAGTTCCGGAGGACGGGAATACAAATGGCGGCCTCCTGGTCTCTGGCCCGGAGGAGCCGAGAGCCCAGGGCCCCACTCCTCAGTGCGCCCCCAGAGAACAGCGCCCAGTCACTCCCGTCTGCCTGACCTCCGGCCGCGCTCCGAGCTCACCGAGCCTGCGACCGGTTCAAGGTAACCCCAAGCTGCGAGCTCACTGTCAGCTCTGTCTCTGTAGCCGGCTTTCCCGTTCCAATACCCGCAAGCTCTGCGACACTCAGACACCCCCATTCCTTCTGTGACCCTGCGGGACCTGAGGCCACGCTGACCCCGCATAGGCTTCGCCCCGGTTTAGCCTCTGGAGCGATGTCCCTCAGCAGCACAGACTTTTAAAAGTCCTGATTTTGTGCGCGGTTGCTCCGCTGCTTGCCGGGAGCCAGCCCCTCCCCCCGGGGTCTATCTTCCCGTCGCTTTGGATTCACTTCTCCGCCGGTCCTACCTTTCAGAAAGTGGTTGTTTTTCTGTTTCCAGAATTGCTGTTCTTCTTCTCTTCGATCTGCCGATGGATTTTCAGGTGTTTGCAATCTTTAGATAATCTATCTAGCTGATCTCCGGCTAGCTGAAGCGGTCTCAGCTTGCTACTTCTCCGCCATCTTGACTCCTCCCTCTCAAACTTTTTATTTTTTATAAACATATATTTGATTTTTAAGTGAAACATTGAGTTCTGGCTTCCAATACTACTTAAGTTTTTAAGTATCCATGTAGTTTTTTTCATGTAGTTCCATCTCTTGGTGGTCTTTCTTCTCTAAACATAAAAGTTTAAATTCAATGATTGTCATAACATTATGGCAACTAATTTGCCCCAAAAGTTTCCAGGAAAATAAATTGGAAAGGATAATGGTTTTGGTAAAGAAGTAGCTATTGATGGCTTACTTAATTGCAGAAAAAAAAAAAGGGGCCCATATATTGGTATGGCAGGGATTTAGGTTTTAGATAAGCTCTCAAAAACAGAGTTTGTGATAGGTCCTCAACTGTGTCAGAGGTCTCTGATCATAAATGAGAAGTACTTCAATAGCATTCACCTTATTATAAAAACACAGCAGCTATGAAACTTTGAATTTTCATAGACAACTATAACATTCAAAGCATACCATTGAATCAAAGTAATATTTCTTGGTTGCTTGATATCTGCCATGTCATAATTTGTTTCTTCTTCTAAAATACTGAGTTTCCTCTTTGCTCTCTCTATTTCATTTATGTGCACAATTCTCCTCATTTTACAATTTGGAGAACAATGTCTCTAGAGTTGAAAGAACTGTCCAAAGGTCACAGAGATTTCAAACATGTTGAACTAAGTCTTCTGATTTCGTGACTCCTCTTGGGTGTGTTTCTGTGGAAGATAGCAGAGAGGTGAAGTGCAGGGGTGAACATCTGTGTGGCATATAGAACATTCCCCTCACTTGAGGATTTGCAAAACCCAAAGCAGTGGTGTAGGGAAAAGACCAGAGTGAGATTTCAGCTTTTATCTTGGTCTCTAGTGTGTGATCTTGTCAGCCATTTACCATCTCCAGACCTCAATAGCATCATTTGTAATGTAAGGAGTTTGGCCTCTGTGAACTCTGAGGTTCTATGAAGGTCTGTAATTCAATCAATAATGCAACTGCCAGGCAAAGCTGCACCTATTCAAATAAAACACCATTGCTGAGCACAGGGAGTGTGATGCATGGAGAGAGCTTCACTAACAACCTAATTTATTGATACCAAGTGTTGTATCTCCTTGTTTCCTCCTAGGGAGACATAAAGCTGATAAATTGTTTGAATCGAAATTAGATTCTTTATACTTATTATCCATAAAGAAATGACCTTTTCTATCACTAGTATATTTTGTGTGTTTATCAATCAATCAAGTTTTTTTTTTTTTTTTAATCAAAAACCCTATTCCTTCATAAGAAGAAAAAGGCAGGAAAAAAAGGAGATTCAGCAGCAGTCCAAAGACTATTTCAAAGCTGTTAATATTTGACTCTGGATTGACTTCCATCTCTCCAGGCTGTGATTCTACAATTTCCATTTAGAAAAAAGCACTAAAGACTAATATTTTGGTAAGAGTTAAATGCTCTTCAGGAATGTGTTTATGAAATCCCACTTCACACCCACCATGATGGTTACAATGGAAAAAGTCAGATAGTGACTAGCATGGACAAGGATGTGGAGAAACTGAAACCCTCATGCAGTTTTGCTGGTTATGTAAAATAGCGCAATCCTTTGGGAAAACAGTCTGGCAGTTTCTCAAATGACTAAACATAGAGTTACCTTGTAACCCAGCAATCCTACTCTTGGGTGTCTACCCAAGAGAAGTGAAGGTATGTGTCCACACAAAAACTTGCATCCAAATGTTTATAGCAGCATTGGTCACATGAGCCTCATGATAAAAACAATTTAAATGTTCATCAAATAGCAAATACCTAAACATAATCTGATCGACTGAAACAATGGAATATTGCTCGATCATAAGAAGAAATGAAGTTCTGATAGATGCTAAATATGAATGAGTCCCGAATACATGATGCTAAACAAAAGAAATCAGTCACAAAAGACCACATTTTATGTCATTCCACTCACAGGGAATGTTCAGAATAAAGAAATCTATAGATACTGTTGTGGACTAGTGGTTACTTAGCTCTGGACAGAGGGTGATAGGGTGATGAGTAGGGTGTAAATGAGGCTTGCCTTTTGTGGCAATGACAATGTTCTAAAATTGACTGTAACAATGGTTATAACTATCTGTGAATATGCTAAGAACAAATGAAGTATATGTTTTAAATGAGTGAATTATATGGTATACATTATATTTCAATAAAGCCTTTTTAAAACAAAACAAAAGAATAAAAGCTGGGGGGGAGGTTTTTAAGTGAAAATGAAATAGTGATACTTTCTTAAATTTTTTTCCAAGACTTTCTGATGAAAAAATTAATGAGCCCCCTTAAATATGCTCGGTTGAAACTGTTCACTGGGAAACTTACGGATTTTTTTTTTAAGATTTTATTTATTTATTTGACAGGCAGAGATCACAAGTAGGCAGAGAGGCAGGCAGAGAGAGAGAGGAGGAAGCAGGCTCCCTGCGGAGCAGAGAGCCCAATGTGGGGCTTGATCCCAGAACCCTGGGATCATGACCTGAGCCGAAGGCAGAGGCTTTAACCCACTGAGCCACCCAGGCACCCCGAAACTTACAGATTTTGATAAAGGTGAATCTTGAAACATTATCTTGGTTACTACAGTTTTCATGCTAGGAAACTGCACCAGGAGATACAGAAAAAGCTGGGATAGCTACGGATCAGGAGCTAGCTGGGGAAATCTGGGCAGGAAAGGGCCTTTATAGTCAAGTATTTTTCAAGTTGAATCTCAGAGTCATCCCAGCTTAAGATCAATGGCTACTGGAGTCTAACCACAGAGAAATGGCTACTGGAGTCTACCCACAGAGATGGGTGACCTCTGAAGTTTTGGGATTTTTTTCTAGCATCGGGTAGCATCTCAGAGAGTTGTATGCAGAGATCCACAGAGAAGGATCTTCTAGAAGGACCTTGACCTGGAGGGAAGGCAGTACCACACCGTCTGATTCTTGGCTCTGTCTGAGACCTGGTGTGACTAGAGCCTCAGATACTGTTATGAGGGCCAAGAAGGTAAGGACAGAGACACCGTGCCTGAACATAAGAAATGAGTGTGGTTTTCTAGCGTTTGGCTACAAAACAACCATGTCTAAAAGTGTGATCACAGAAGCTGGACTTACAGAAGATAAAGACAGTGAAGATCATATTCTCAGAGAAAATCAGAGACAGATTGAAAGGTATTTGTTGTTTCCTAGACCTTACCACACATGTACATAGATCATCTTCTGTTCAATTATTTTTCAGTGTCTGTTATGCTGCCTTCACACCCACACTTCATTTATACTCACGGGGATAGAGACTTTGTCTTGTTTATCATTGTAGTCTGCTGTGCTTGATAAACAGTGAGCAGCCAGTAAATATTTGTTGAGTATATGCGTGAATGCTTGAATGAATGAATAAATGAATCAGGGACTGATGTTCAAAGGGAGACCTAGAACTCATGTCTAGACTTGAAATGAGAATTCATCCAGAAATTTATGACCCACCAACTAGCAATATATATAACACCTACTTTATATATATATATTTTAGAGAGAGAGAGAGAGAGTGTGTGTGTGTATTTGTGTGTGAAATGGGAGAAGTAGAAAGGGAGGGAGAGAGAGGAAGAATCTCAAGCAGGTTCCTCACTGAGTTTTGAGCCTGAGGTAAGGCTCAAATCCAGGACCCCGAGATCATGACCTGAGCCCCAACCAAGAATCAAATGTTTGATGAACTGAACCACCCAGGTGCCCCAAGAGGGTTATATTTTTAAACACTTGGAACTTAATATGGCTTTCATATCTTTGTTCATTTAATTAGCACTACTGTCTTATGGAATTTGTACTGTGATTCCCATCTGAAGATGAGAAAAATGGAACTCCCTATGTGACAAAGTTAGGATACACATTAGGGTCTCCTGACTTCACAATTCATAGCACTTGCACTTGATATCTTAGGGTTTAAAATGCACTGAGAGGATGATGCTGGTTGAGGGATCTGACTAGAAGCATTTGAAGTGAGGCACCTAGATCCTAGTACAGGTACTTTCATAACTTTCCCCCGAAGGCTCCCTCTTCCACCAAATCACCATCATCCCAGCCCTTCTCTTCCTTCTCTTGAACAAATAACGGTTCCATACATGTTAAATTACCAGTTATGATCCTCCTCTATACCTAAATGTATAGGTCCCTTACCATTCTTTCCCTACCCTCCACAGCAATGTGCTGGTCCAAACATTAAGCAGTAAAGCACAGCAGGAAGTCATTCAGTGGGTGACAGCAGAGAATCCCATATCCCATATCACACACATGCCCTGTCACTTTTTATTGTGTGATGACTCCCAGCACCTACAATGTGCAGCTCAAACCCCTGGGCATGACACGTGAGACCTTCTGAGGCATAACCTTGCTTACTACCACTCCACCTGATGTCTTTCACTGTTCTGTCTCCAAAACAAGAATTCTTTGACCTTTCATGTTTTTGTGTTGATGCAGACGCTTTGCCCTCTCACATGCTCATGTTATTCTTGAAGAAAGTACTGTGTCTTGTTCATTTCCATGACCTAAGCTTTCGTGGACTCCCTGCATATAAGAAGAGCTCAGACAATATTTGCCAGTGTGGTCATTCATGTTTGTAGAAGAATAAATATTTATGTAATAACCTCCCCATGCCATGCACTGGGCTTAATACTGATTATGGAAGTATGAATTGGGCATGGTTCTTGATTCAGTGAAGATGGATCAAACACTTTATTATAATTGGGAAAACAGGCAAGACAGCACATGGGTGACATATTTAAGAAGGATATGTGAGCCCCCTGGGTGGCTCAGCCAGTTAAGTGTCCAGCTCCTGATTTCAGCTCAGGTCATAATCTCAGGGTCATGAGATCAAGCCCCATGCTGGGCTCCATGCTCAGTGCGGAGCCTGTTTGAGATCCTCTCTTTTTCTCTCTCCCTCTATCCCTCTCTGCTCCCCCCCCCCACTCTCTCTCTCTCTATATATATATATATAAATTGATTAAATCTTAAAAAAAGAAGAATATGTACCAAGTTTTAACAGTAGTGAAGTCAAGTGTATGGTAAAAGTTTTCAGAAAGAGGAGATGTTTAATCTAATCCATGTCAGTGGCTAGCAAGACCAATAGTGTGCATCTCTTCCCACCTTTAGCAATGTCACACCAGTAGGATGCAGTCAGTCCCTAGGAAATATTTATACCATTACATGGAAAGACGCTACAGAGTAGGACTCCTTACCCCCTCCTGGAGAGACCACATGTCTCATTTGAAGCCACGAGATTTAATTTATAGAAGTGACTAACTACTCAGAGATGCTGGGGCTATTTTTATTACTTGCATTCTCCTGGGGAAGGCATTGGGTTTTGTTTAAGAGGCACAAGCAGGAGCAAAGGGAAAGTCTGCCCCAAAGTCTTTATTGAGATTTGCTCAGGAAAGGCAAAGTGGGGCAGTGGAGTGGCCTAGTTTGATTGACTACAGAGGGTTTTGTGCTGTGGGATGGTCTCTAGTTGCCTAGTGGTCCCAAGATTTGGAGCAGGTGGAATAGAGGCTTGGTGAAAAAGGGGATCTTCACAGTTATACACTCAAGGATGGTTGGTTTACTTAGTTAAGACATGCTCCTTAGAGCCCTTTGCGAAGGACTGGCTAGCCTTGGGAGGGCCAGAGTCTCCTTGGCCAGCCTGCCTTTGAAGATGTCAAAACATCATAAAATACAGAAAAGAAAACTCATGATGAATGCACAGCAGGCAAATCACCAGAATGCTGTGGGTCATAATGGAGGAACCCCAGGAAGACGTTCAGAACGAAAATAGATACAACTGACAGAGACAGGACACAAAGACAATGAAGGTGCTCGGGTCCATGACCCCCTGGGAACAGACACTCAAAGACAGGCACCTGTTCGTCACGTGGATGAACAGATTGCTCAAGAAAACAGGCAATGCCTCATGTTTACAGGAGAAAGGGAAGACTTTGTTTTGACACGACGAGATATTTTGACATGAAAATGACAGCAGTGATGTCTGGCAGGCGTGTGCATCCATTACTGCACCAGAAGCTCAGGACACATATCTGGGGTGTAGAGATAGTGAATCAAAGGTGTCATTTTCACTGTGTGCCAAATTCTGTCGCATGTAGTTATAACATATAACACATTACAGAGCTTCTTGCCAGTTATGTTTGGTAACATGGCCCCTAACTTTGCAGATCAGGAATGGGGCAGTCAAGAACCATTTAGGTCTGCAGAGCAAGAATCCCAGACAGTCTGGTCTTGAAAGAAATCCTAGATCCCAACCCCCCTCTCTGGGGATGCTTCAAACTGATCTGGTGGTACAGCTTCTCAGAAACCAGGTAGAGATATCTCAAAAGCTATTTACAGGGTCAAATAAGATAGTAATTATTGGTTTATATCATACCATCCATATATATTCATTCATTAACCTAACAAGCTATTAAGCAGTTAATTCATGGGGTACCTGGGTGGCTCAGTCAATTAAGTGTCATACTCTTGATCTCAGCTCAGGTCTTAATCTTAGGGTTGTGAGTTCGAGTTCTGCATTCGGCTCCCTGCTGGGCATGGAAACTTTTTTACCAAAAAAAAAAAAAAAAAAAAAAGAAAAGAAAAGAAATTAACTCACGTGAAATACTTGTTGGCACTGAAAAGCATAAATAAGCAAACGGCATCATCCGAGTCTGTTATAAACTGGAAATACACATGCTTCCTTTTGTTGGTGTCACAGTGGAGTAAAATAAGAAGGCAAAATCAAACCAAGGCTGTGGGTGTAGGAAGGGGAGTCAGGAATGTTGGGAAGGAGGCATCATTCAAAGATATACCAGACTGGGAGCTCACTATGTGGTGTGGATAAAAGCCTCCTTACCTTAATCAGTCCGCTCATCTCTGTAGGCCTGTTTCTCCACCTGGGGACTGGAGGTAACCCCTGCTCACAGATTGATGCCAGGAAGGATCTGACCTCCCCTACTTGCGAGCCCCCACAAGTGCTTGAATGCTGGGAGGGCACCCACGACCCAGAGCCAGAGATGAAGCACTTTTCTCTACAAAATGCAGCCAAGGCCTCAGTTGTGTATCCCAGCCAGGTCCCCTTTGTCCAAGTCATACGTATGGGACACAGCCCAGGTGGGGGCTGTGCGCACAGTAGGTTTGTTTCTCTCACAGATGAGGAAGGTGGAGCTTCAGAAAATCAAATTTCATACCAAGGAAAGTCATCTGAACTTTGCCCCGGAGGGAGACATTATTTTATGACAGTGACAAATCTACTTTCTTCTTCCGCGGAAGAGACGGTCTTCCAAGGCTTTTGTAGAATCTTGAAGAGATTATGTAGAAGAAAGAGCTACCAGTGTCTCTGCTCACGAGCTCTACAGAACCAAGAGACCAGGAAGGATGGTCACCCCCAAATGTCCTGGACTTGCCTTTGCCTTTGCTTCTAGAGAGTTTTTCTAAGAGCAGGCCACTTCCTCTGATGCTTTGATTCGTTTGACCAACGCAGAATCAGGCCAAGTCTGTTCAACACGTTCCATGTAGCACTTGCAATGCGACTTCCAGCAGCAGAATAAAGCCTTCCTATGCTATTGGCCTCCACCAAGTCCCCAGGCTGCATATACGTTCCCCAAATGCTCAGAATCTGTCTTTGAAAACCCGGTAGCTTCCTTTTTAGATGTCTGAGTTGACCTTTCCATTTGCCGTAGTGCAAGGGTATGTTGGTAAATGCAAAACCTGTAGTCTGGGCCTCAAGGAGGAAGTCCAGGGCAATCCCACAGTCCATAGACACTGGCTAGGGGGTGAGGCTGACCCGAATGCCATGCAGAGTGGAGGAGTGCCCTTAATCATGTTACCTAAAGTGATGGGATGACTCTCGTGGTGGGGAAAACTGTCCACAGGGAAAAGACCAGCTATCCTGGAAGCCCTTCTCAGCCTCAGTAAGCAGGACAGCCTCACTTGGACGTTCTGTCTCATTATCTCAGGGCTATGTGACCTACTGTTGGCACTTACCTAAACACTGAAGCTTCTCTAATGATCCCCCCCTAAGGAGTAAGTCACTGTGTTTCTGGAAGAGAGGCACATTATAGGCTGGTTTTCACAGAGTGAAGTCATGGAGAACACACAGTGTGTGGCAGTGATGCTGGCCATTGTCTTCACAAGTGTGACCACAACTGGTTAGTGCCCTCGTTGTGGTCTCCCAACTAGTTGGTAAACCTCTGGCTTTCCAGTTCACTTTATTAATTCATAACAATGATATAAATTTATTCATGTTAATAATAATTGGGAATAGTTCTTGTGTTTTTATAAAGGAACAACCAGAAGGCAAGCAGTCCAACCTGTCCTGTGTGTCCATGGGTGGGATCAGACCAGTGGCATTCATCTACTACAGAAACACCAAGGGCCTATGTGGGGATGGGGTAGGGGCTGCAGGCACAGGTGTTTCCAAGTGCAAGGAGGGTCCACCCCTCCAATCTGTGTTTTTAAATATTTTTATTTAAATCCAATTAATTTAAATAAATTATATAAATAAATTATATAAATAAATTAAAATGTAGTATTAGTTTCAGAGGTAGAGGTCAGTAATTCATCAGTCTTGTATAATAGCGAGTGTTCAGTAGGTCATGGGTCCTCATTAATGTCCACAGATCACCCAGTTGCCCCATGCCTCCACCTCCCTCTCCTCCAGCAACCTTCAGTTTGTTTCCTATGATTAAGAGTCTCTTATGGTTTGTTTCCCTCCTAGATTTCATCTTGTTTTATTTTTTCCTCTCTTTCCCTATGATCCTCTGTTTTGTTTCTTAAACTCCACATATCAGTGAGATAGTATGATAATTGTCTTACTCTGACTTATTTCACTTAGCATAATGCCCTCTAGTTCCACCCATATCATTGCAAATGGCAAGATTTCATTTTTGACTGCTGTGTAATATTCCATTATATATATACATATACCACATCTTCTTTATCCATTCATCTGTGGATGGACATCTGGGCTCTTTCCATAGTTTGGCTATTGTGGACATTGCTGCTATAAACTTTGGGGTGCAGTTGCTCCTTCTGATCACCACATTTGTGTCTTTGGGGTAAGTACCCAGTGATGTAATTGCTGGGCCATAGGGTAGCTCTATTTTCAACTTTTTTGAGGAACCTCTATACTGTTTCTTTTCTTTGTTTTTTAAGTAGACTCCATGCTTAATATGGGACTTCAACTCATAACCCTGAGGTTAAGAATCTCATGCTCTACTGACTGAGCCAAACAGGTTCCCCTCCAATAGACTTTTTGATGTAGTTAAGGGGATATGGATCAAATCAGAGTCTGAAATATCTGGCAGGGCACATCCAACATCAGCTAAAGCTCGGGCATTTGTAGCCATTCCTGAGAGTAGTACAGGGTCTTCGCTTGTTGGAGAAAGACTCCAGGTGACAACTCTGAAGATGCAGTTCTTCCTCCATAAATCCTGGGCCCTATAGTGTCTCTCCAATGGCTGGGGTTCTTGTTCTCCCCCAAATCTGGACATCGACGTCCTTTTCCAAGAGCTTTAACTTCACCTTTTTTCCAATCACCCCCAAACTTAGCCTCAACCTTTCTCCTGGAAGGGCCATGAGCAAGAGGAAAAGGGGGATTAGATCATTAATATCCTTTTGTCCCAGGTGTCAGCTAGAGAGTGACAACCAGGTTGGCTTGGGATTCCATTAGGGAAAAGTCAGATTCCTCATTGATGGGAATGGCTGGAGTAGAATCTAAAATCTTCAAAGTAAGTCTATATCAATTCCTTACCCCTTGTATCCTGACCTACTAGGAAGCAGCCAAGAGGGTATCATCCCTTTCTGGTGACACCCTCACTCAATGACCAATGATCAATGACCAAAGTGACTCTTGGATGTGTGGACTGGGGAAAAGGAAGGAAGGAGATGGTGTGTATGGTCTTTTTGAGTTGATTTTTGGGCAGGTCATTCCAAAATTCAATAGTAATAGGCACTGTGTGAATGGCAGGGAACATGAAAAGGCCATCAAATACTCAACTATCAGCTCATTTTTTGAGTGGCTTTCACAATAAACATCTCACTATTCTCAGACGTTAGATGGTCCAGAAAACTGAAAACATGACAGATTACTTTTGAGGACCACAGTGGTGTGGCTGGAGCCCCCTGACCTGACACAACAAGAAGGTAGCCTGACAAAGGGTCCACAGTGGTGAAACACCAGCTGGGGGTGGGGGGTGAGAGGTCAAAGGTCACATGCGGTCTTCAGCCAGGAATGGGTGAGGGACATGCCTTGTGTCACATGGGCTCCCTTCCTGAGGCACATCAGTATCCACTGACTTCTGCATGATGTGTTGGTCTGGCATTCAGAATCTTAACAGTTCCCTGCTGTGTGTAGAGTCTACATCACTGTCTGTGGTGCTGTGTTCACGTGGTGGTGGTCCAAGTCATTGCAGGCACTGTCTGGTCGGTGCAGCCTCTCGGCAGCTGGACCGCATTTGGTCTCAACAGAGAATGTCCCTTCTGTGGATACATGAGTGACCCAGAGGGTTCAATCAATAACCATGACTTTCCCACTGTCTTCACCCTCTCCTTGAGGTTTGGGAGTAATTTATGAGAGAAAAAGAAAAGAGGGAAACTGCCTTCTGTCCCCCAACATTTAACCTGAATTCCACCATAGTTTTTGAATTACAAAGACTAATATTATTCTGCATAATTTCTGTATCTGGATGATCAACACTCCTAATTTTGTCTTGAAAATCTTGTCTTCCAATTGTTCATTCCTTCATATATGGCTAGATTACAATTTGTATTTCTCTTTTATGTTGGTTATATGTTATATTTTTTTGTCCTGCAAGAAAAATTTATTCATCACACACCATCTTAAAAAAATAAGGACATTACTGCCACATTGTTAACTAGATTTCCAGAGGAGAGAGAAATTTCATTGATTTATTTGATTTTGATTGCATTTTTTCTTAATGATTTGGTGTTGTCTATTTTTACTCAGTTTAACTTTATTGCTGGTAGAGACATGGCTACAGAATTTCTGTCCCTCAAATTTTACCCAGATTATGTCAGAATTAAGAGACCTGTTAATAGAATTCTGACAAATGAGAATGATTTCTCCCAGATCCCCCAACACGAAGCTTCTCACATCTAATTGATCCCAAATCATTTCAACGCCACTCACAGTCTATTTGGTTCCAAAGGGTATAAGAAAGACTTCTAAATAAGTAGGCTTGTGGAGAGGTTGGGGTTCACACCTGAACCAGATCTGGTCATCTTATTGTGAAGAAATTAAAAATGATAAAATAAAAGACACTGAGTAGACCACCCCCAAAAAAGCCCAGTTCCAGATAGCCCACTGGTTGATTTATATGTGCAATAATGATTAGGAATAAATATTCCCTGTATCTTGTAAATTCTTTTTTTTTCTTAAGATTGTATTTATTTATTTGACAGAGAGATACACAGTGAGAGAGAAAAAAACAAGTGGGGGAGTGGGAGAGGGAGAAGCAGGCTTTCTGCTGAACAGGGAACCCAAAGTGGGGCTCAATCCCAGAACCCTGGGATAATGGCCTGAGCTGAAGGCAGACGCTTAATGACTGAGCCGCCTGGGTGTCCCTTTCATAAATTCTTTAGGAAAATAATAGGAAGAACGAGCTTTGTAAATTCAGATATCAAGATGGTACTACACTGACTTGAAAGGCAAATAAACCATAGGAAAGTCACCAGAAAAAATAAATAAAAATATTTGTTATAAATATAAACATAAAAATCCCTTAAAAAAAAACGCTGTAATTGAAGTTAGTAACCTGTAAAAATGATTTTATATTATAATTTAGTTGGATTATCTCAGGAATTCAATGTTGGTTAGACATTCCAAAACTGTATTAATCAAATAAAGGACAAAAGCAATTTAGTCATTTTCACAAATGTGCAAAAAGCGTGAACCAACTCTCCATCCACTCATGACATAACTCTCAAAAATTCACATTAAAAAAGAACACTCTAAATAAAAAATTAAAAAAAAAAAGAACACTCTAACCGATCAAGGGGCTACACAGAAACCTACAGCTACTATATTTCAGGATTGAAGACTTGAATGCTTTGCTCTTATGGGAAACAAGGTAAAGATGTCTGCTTTTCCTGCTTCTACCCAACATGGTTTGGATATTCTAGATAGTGCAATAGGGCCAGCAAAAATTAAATTAAATTAAAGGCACCCTGATTAGAAACATAGTAGTAAAAAAATAAAAGTAAAAGAAAGAAAGTAGTAAAATTATCTTTATTCACAGATGACACAACCCTACATTAAGAAAATCCCAAAGAGGGCACCAGCCACACATTGGGCTCCTTGCTCTGTGGGGAACCTGCTTCTCCCTCTCTCCCTCTCCCTGTCCCTCCTCTTGCTTGTGCTCTCTCTGTGTCAAATAAATAAATAAAACTTTAAAAAAAAAAAAAAAAGAAAAGAAAAAGAAAATCCCAAGGAATCAAATACTAGAACTAATAAACTCATTTAGGAAGACATAGTATCAACGAAAAAATCAATTGTATTTTTGTATACTTGTAATAAAACATCCAAAACAAAATTAGGAAGTTACATCCTAGGGCACCTGGAGGGCTCAGTTGGTGGAACATCCAACTCAGGTCATGATCTCGGGGTTGCGAGATTGAGCCCCAAGTCAGGCTCCATGCTCAGTAGGAAGTCTGCTTGATATTCCCTCTCTCCCTCTCTCTCCGCCCTTCCCCTTGCTTGCTCATCCTCTTTCTCAAATAAATAAATCTTTTAAAAAAGACACTTCCTTTTATACGAGTATCAGGGTCCTGGGATCAAGCTTCACATCAGGCTCTCTGCTCAGCAGGGAGCCTGCTTTCCTTCCTGCCTAGTTGTGATCTCTCTGTGTCAAATAAATAAATAAAATCTTTAAAAACAAAACAAAACAAAACAAAAAACTGGGCTGGAACCTTAAAAAAAAAAATCCTCCAAAATAAAACAAAGCAGAGAACTCTTATATCTTTTTTTCACTCTATACCACCATACAAAAGTTGAAAACTAAATTGATTTATACTTAGGTGATAAAACTATAAAACTTCTCCAAGAGCAGAATATGGGAAAATCTTCATGATAATGGGAAGGGCAAAGTGTTCTGAGATTCATCATCATAAAACATGATCCATAAGAGAATAATTTGATAACTTAAACCTCATCAAACCCAAAGTCTTTTACACTTCAAAGCCCTTGATGAAGAAGGAAAAGTCGAGCCACAGACCTGAGACGAAATGCTTGCTAATCAACTCTCCGATAAGAGACACACCCAAAAGATATAAGAAGCTTCTCCAATTCTGTGATAAGAAGCCACAAAGAAACCCATATTTTCATAAGGGCAAATTTTGAGTAGTCATTTCACAAAAAAGATTAAAACTCATCCATTATTTAGTAACAAAACGTTTCATATCCCCTCATTATGTTTTCCCAAACTTTCTTCAGCTGTTGATTTTCTATTCCATCCCAGTGTGACTAAAAAGTCTATGTTACATGATATGAATCTTTTAAAAATTTATTGACACTTGTTTCATGGCCTAACATATGCTGCTCCATTGTAGAAAATGCCAGGAGATACGGGAATGGAATGTTGGTGCAGGTAATTTCTTGACCAAAGAGTGATCAGCTGGATGGTTGGCTCATTGAACTGCATCTGATGGGGAAGCCAAGAGTCCATTTCTGCATGGTCATGAAACATGCAAATACAAGGACTTGCAGGTGTCCTTCTTGAAATTCTAAGGCCAACGGTCAGTGGGCATGATTTTGCCAAGACCATGAGGCCTCCTTCAGTAAGACTTTATATTTAGCTGAGTGTCATGTAGAGTTAAAATTAGTTTTTTTTTTTTTCATAAAATAAAAACAACAGCATGGAATGCACTTGAGAAGAATGTGTGTCCCACCACCATTAGGTAGAATATTTGACAGATAATGTGGGTTAGGCTGTTACTAGAGTGTTTCAAGTCCTCTGTGTTTTGTTGGCCTTCTGCCTGCTTATTCCACACATGAATAGGAGTGGGACATCGAGGCGTCCAACTCTCACTAACAACTGGGGTGCTCTCTAGGAAATCGTTGCTTTGTGCATTGTATTCAGAGGCTCTGTTGTTAAGTGCATGCACATTTATAATCGTTCTGTCTCCCATGGGACTGAACTTTTTTAAAGATTTATTTATTTGGGGTGCCTGGTTGGCTCAGTAGGTTAAGTTTCTGCCTTCAGCTCAGGTCATGACCCCAGGGTCCTGGGATCAAGCCCCACATGGTGCTCCCTGCTCAGCGGGAAGCCTGCTTCTCCCTCTCCCTCTCCCCCTGCTTGTTTTCCCTCTTTCACTGTATCTCTCTGTCAAATAAATAAATAAAATCTTTAAAAAGAAAAAGCAAGTTGTTTTTTAGTACATTCAGAGCTACATGAACCTCTCAAGTTGACGTTTCGTCAGCACAAAAAGGGAACCACATGTGCTTTAGATTCCCCTGTCCCCCATAAGGTCACCACAACATCGCCATAAGCCCAGGCAACCATGGTCTGCTGTCTGTCTCTAGAAACTTGCCCATTCTGGACATTTTGTGGAGTGGAATCATACAGTTTGTGGTCTTCCATGATGGGCTTTGTTCCCATTATCACAGTGCCCCTGAAGTCTGTCAATGCTGTAGCAGGTGTCAAGAACTTCCTTCCTCTGGAAACCATCCTTCCTTCTTCTGGAAGTATGGCTGGAAACACTCCACTGTACAGATGGGCACATTTCATGTCTGCTACTTGAGGGGCCTCTGGGTTGCTTCCTTGTTTGGAGCTATTTTAAACAGTGCTGTTGTGAACACACTTGTACAAATTTCTGGACATATGTTCTCACTGCTCATGTGCATACACCTAGAAGTGGAATCGCTGCAAATTCAGAGCCTTTGAGAAGCTTCTGGGCTGCTTCAACAATAGCACAACAAATTTCCCTCCCCATTAACTGCGTATTAGGGCTCCAAGGTGTCCACCCTCGAGCTGTGTTTGAATTTCCCTGTGGCTGTATGTACCAGAGGCTGTGAAGCCCTTCAGTGTCCTAGGTTTGCTTCCTGAGGGGCTTTTGCATTTCCCTAAGAGCTCCTGTTCAGATCAGGCTTCCCACTGCAGAATTTTCTTCTGTAAATGTGCCATTACTCTTGTTGGCTGGTGGAGTGGTGGTAGTGTGGGGGGACAGGAAGGATTCTATCATCTTATGGCTAAATAATCACCTTCAGGAGTGAGTATCAGGAGTGGGTGTTTCTTCTCCTACTTAGGAAAGATGGGAATGCATCAGTGTCTGGAGTTGGGTCTGGAGTTGAAAGGTTCAGGCTCCTCACAAGTCTTTGCTACAGGGAATCCTCTGGACTTGTTTTGCGATGGCTGCTTTTCCTTTTCCTCTGCCAGAGACAACAGGGGATTTTTTGTGTGTGTTATTTTGTGAGGACTTTGAAGGTTACCAGAGGGGAACCCATGAACGTGTGGGGACCCCAGCAGTTTCTGTCTTTCATGCTAGTCCATACACCTCCTCCAGCTACTCAGCAAAATGGCCACTGAAGTATTTTGCTCAGTCTACAGCTCCAGCATATGTGCTCCAGGGGAGCTGTTCCTGACTGTACAGCCCATACTCGCCTGTCCCTCCAGACAGCAGCGTGTCCATTTGTCCTGCAACCCCTGTTCTCTCACAGGTCTGGGAGAGTCACTGGTTTTCATTTTGTTCAACTTCTTTTTGGTGAAAGTGCCTGATCACAACTAATGTGTCTGAGCTGAAACTACACAGACATTTCTGAAGAGCGGATTTACTACACCTGGGGAAATGAAAAGAAGCATAATCTTTACCTCCTCATTTCATTTTAAATATTCTATAGAGTCCTGTGTTCTCTCAAAACATATGAAGTTGTTCATGCAGTACTATATATAAACATAAAAATATGGAAAGTGCAAATTGACCATTAGTATTAGTATTCATGTTCTATTCATAACAGTGGAGAATCACACCCAAATGAAAATGAATGAGCCCGCTTTATACATACAAATGTGAATAAATCTCAGAACACGATATCCGTAGAAGCAACTTGTCAAATGTTACATGTGGTGTTGTTTGCATAGTTTATGGCATAAGGAAGCAAGGTGTACATGGGGAAAGAAAAGAGCCATTTCCAGGTGTGGTTATCTCTGAGGAGGCTTTGGCCATACCTGGAAAAAGTATAAAATTTGGAGATCTGAAGCAAAAATGGTTTATTGTGGCAAATGGATTAAACTAGATACAGAAAAAGACAAATACTGAGTGGTAGCATTTATATGTGGGAATCTAAAAAAGTCCAGTTTAGGAAAACAGAGTAGAATGGTGATTGTTGGGGCTCAGGGAGCATCTGCTGCTCAAAGGGTACAAGGCTCCAGTTATGAGAAGTCAGCTCTGGGGATTGAACATACAGCCTAGTGACTCGAATTCACAACGCAGTAATGCATGCTTGAAATTTTCCAAGACTGTAGAGTTTTCAACACACATGCACATACTCACAAAATACAGCTGATGTGAAGTGTTATCCCATCTTTATAAATGATCAAATAGGGGCTCAGAGAATAAAGGACCACTCAGCTAGAATTGTAGCTCTACCGCTAACACTGGGAACGAAAGAACAGACACTCCCTGTTTACACTCTCATAAAAGGCAGAGAACTCGCTCTCCAAGTGTGGATGCCAGGAGAGTGAGCAGCACCGGTTCCTCACCTTGGAATGGAGACAGGACAAGGCTCCTTGAGGTGGGAAGCGAATATCTCCTGTCTTTGCATCGCAGGTTCCTATAAGACCTCACAGGTTCCCAGGACACGTGAGTGGCTTTAACCTTGCCCTTGCCTGGAGCCTTACGCTGCTAAGCTGGGAGCCTTCTGTGCCCACAAGCAGGTGCCTTGCAGGGGCCACACCGCACTCCCATCCCTCTGGAAGCTTGCCAGCTCTCTTTCTCCCCCAGTTTGGCGTAAGCACCTGCATCTCCATGTAACAGGAAGCCGTGAAACTCTCCCAGGGACAGGGACTGCTTACCTGGTGCTTACCAAATTGTATTCTGCCATATTTTCTCTAATTTGCTGCTACTCCCCCCCTTACTCCACCTGCTGCATGAAAAGGAGTGAGAAGGTGGGGTGGCAGTAAGCCCATCTTTCCCCACAAAGGCTCTCTCTCCTAAGCGCCCCTCTCCCATCCATCCGCCTTCCCACAGTCCCATCAGCCGCTTTGACTCAAAGGCTTGGGATTCCCTTTGAAGCTTTTGTTACAGAGACATAAACAAAGAGCTATAAAAGCACAGAGGGATCAATTAATTCTGCCATGGGGGAGTCAAGGAGGACATCAAAACAGAGAAGACGTTTTGAGTTTGGCCTTGAAGCATGATTAGCACTTAACAAAAATATCACCAAGAACTCAAACCAGAAAGAAAATCCAATCTTTTGCTGTCTCAACTGACCGTGCTGGGTGCAACCAGGGCTATGTGACACTTTCGGAGTTGGTTGGGTTTTTCTGAGCCATTAAGTTGTGGATGCAGGACAGTCAGGGGGAGGCTTGGGATGACACAGGGAAGTGACGGACTGTGAAGCTTCCGCTGAGCGCGTGTTTATGATCCCTGCAGGTAAATGGTGGTGTCTTAAAAGCAGCCAAGTTAAGTGAAATTCCAGTGTGTTCCCCCACAGCACCTCACCGGGTCCACTGTCAGCTAGCTCACCTGGGCCTTTGGAAAAAGACACAGTCCATGCTCTCAGACAAATGCTGAAATAAAGGCTTGTCCGGTGGTAAAATATTCTGAACCGTGCCTTCAACTTAAGACACGAATGTGAATGTTCCCTGGGTTTGAAGACAAAATGTGGAGTCTGTACAGGACAGACCGGTGGCCTGAGGTCTCAGTAAACCAGAATCGGAGTCCCAGTTCGGTCACTAGACAGGGTTCCCGAGGGAAGGCACAGTTAATTGCTCGAGTGTCCATCTGCTCATGTTTGCAATGGGGATCGTGGCATCTATTTCAGAGTGAGCTTTAGGACTTAGGAACTGTGCAAAGAGGGCACCTGAGTGGCTCAGTCAGTTTAACAACTGCCTCCAGCTCTGGTCATGAGCCCCAGGATCCGGTTCCGCATCGGGCTCCCAGCCCCGCAGCAAAGCTACTTCTCCCTCTGACCTTCTACTCTCTCATGCTCTCTCTTACTCCCTCTCTCTCAAATAAATAAATAAAATCTTTAAAAAGAAAAAGGAAAATGCAAAGAAACAGAGATCCCTGGGCTTTGAAATTGGCTGTGAGCTGCAAATTGAAATTAGGTAAGGAAAAACATCTCAGGGATTCAAATGAGTCACATCACCGAAGAGAATTTTTTTGTTTGTTGGTTTGTTTGTTTGTTTTCCTGCAAGCATCATTGTGCTAAGCTATTTTTTGACTCAGGCCCTTTGGTTGCCTTGAGATCATCATCCAGCAATCCCAAATCCTCACACATTTCAAGGCACAGCTCATGGGCACAGATGATTTCCCCAGCTCTCAGTCATGTAGGTGTGTCACTTTTACAACTGGCAGGACAGGCAGAAATTACATGGTGCATTACAGGGACACTCCGTATGTATTTTTTATCTTCTTACTCAGTAGGTTTGGATTAAAACACTTGACTGGGGTTTGTATTTTATCTGAGGTCAGTCTTCCCTCAGAGGGTGGAAATAGTAAGGTTAAAGTCCTTAAGCGGTAGTTACCGGGACTCCTGAAACCTGTCTCCTGCCCCTTCTATGCTGAAACAGCTGTGTGTGTCTCAACCGTCCTTCTGCAAATGCACTGAAATCTTGTTTTCCAAGCTCAAGGGATCTGCATTTGTCAAACAGGCTGGGGGACAGTGTTCTGCTTGAAGCACTCCTCACCATACACCTCGAAACCCTCCCCGAGCTGTCCCTGCAGACACTTCAAGGCGTCCCTGGGATTTTTCAGACTGTTGAGTACAGGACATGGAGCAATAAGATTCACTTAACCTGAAAATTAAACTTGACATTAAAAAAAAAAAAGAAAGAAAGAAAGAAAAAGCTCACAAGCTACTTTTTCCCCCAAAACTACTTTCTCTCCCCTTCCTTAATGGAATGAAGTGTTTTGTTTTGTTTTGTTTCCTCTCTGTGGTCCCTGGGTGATAAAAAATTCTCATCTTCATGTAGCGACTTTTGGCCTCAGGGGCTAGAGACAGACGCCGGGTGCCGTCCAAGCCATGACACACACCTGATGTATGCCCGGGGCAAATGTCTCCATCTCGTTTTGCTGCAGCGTCTTCCTCTGTAAAATGTGGAGAATAAGAGTCCTCAGATGGTGTTATAGAATCCTGCACGGACTTCATAGACGTATACACAGACAGAGGGAAAGGTGAAGTGAGCTTCTTTACTGCAATGTAAGTGCCTGATATAAGCTTCTGACTGCTCACGCAGACATTTCAAAGACATCCTTCTGAAATAAAGAGTTAGTCCCTCCATTATTAACCAGGAGCTGGCCCCCTCTCCCCACCTTTAAGTCCCCTTGTGAAAAGCCCTGCGTGACCTAAGTCAAAAATCCCCTTAGGTGTCCCCACTTTTCCTTTTCTAGTTCCCTAATTCTTGCTCTTAAGTTTCAGATTGCCAGGAAAGGGGTGCCTGGGTGGCACGTCAGACTGTCGACTTCAGCTCAGGTCGTGATCTCAGGGGTGTGAGATCGAGCCCCGCGTTGGGCTCTGTGCTCGGCACGGAGTCTGCTTGAGATCCTCTCCCTCCCTCTGCCCCTCCCCTGCTCACATTTTCTCTCTTTCTCGAAAAATAAATAAAACCTTACAAATAAATACATAAATTCGCCAATAAAATGTGAACCCACAAAACCCTAGGCCCTCACTCTGGATCCCAATAAAGGCAGAACCCCAGGCCTGCGTGCTCCCTGTCTCTCTCTCTCTCTCCCCTGTGCTCACTGTGTGGCCCCATGTTCTGTGCACCCTCCAGATCCTCCTTTAACTCAGCAGAATGCTTTGGACCAGTATCCATGTATTATGCGTATCAGTGAGAGTTTCCAACCCTTTATTCCATGGACTACAATCAGTCATTCCCTCTGATGATGGCACATTTGGTCACCGGTCTTTTCCTGTTTGGGCTAGTATAAAGCAAGCTTCTATGAGCAAATATTTTGTGCACAGATTTCCTTTCTCTAGTTTAAATATGTAGCAGCGGAATTGCTTCTTCACTCAATAGTTACCTCCAACTTCACAAGACAATTACTGTTCCATCAGTGATCCTTGTGGGCTCTCTTCCTCTCTGTCTCACTGCCCTGCTCCCCACCATCCATCCCATATACTTCGCTTGGGCTGATATCCCCACTTCCTTGTCTGTTCTAAGCTTTGATTAATTTTTTTTTTATTTTATAATTTTTGTGATATCCCCATTCTCTGAGATTTCCTATTTTTTTTTCCTTCTCTTAAAATGGTATCTGGTCGTGTTTCTGTGCTTCTTTATCTCTTCGTCTGAACTGTGTGTGTGCTTTCGGTTTGAGTTCTTGTGCGTCTCATACATTCTGTAATGTCTTTAAAATTGCATCCTGTAATTTCTTTTAAATGCATAAAATACTTGTCTGTGTGCCTCTCCTGACTCTTAGCTTTTCTCTCTTTGTCCTTTACCCACTACTGATGAATTCTGGCAGATTTTGACCTTGTCTGCTAGCCGACTGATTTTATTGCAGCGAATCCATTTTCTTATTCAACTCATACTTTGAGCACTTCATTTCAATATTTATATTTATCAAAGTCTGTATCTCTAATTGGTTCTTCTGCAGAACTGCTTGTTTGGCTTCTATGTTGTTCTGAGAATATTATTTAAAGTTCCTGTAATGTTTTGCTTTGTCTGTTGCATGGGTTCATTTTCTTCCTGTTGCTTATCTTTTTCATATGCTGTTTTCAGTCCTGAGATATGAACATTGTCTCCTGTAAGTGATGTTTAAAAAACAAACAAACAAACACACACACAAAAAGAAACACACAACTTTTTTTTTCTTCTGTCTTCCTGATTGCAGTCAGCCCGCCCTCCTCCCACGACACAGTTAGGGCAGCAATAATTCTATTGTTGCTGTTGTTAGACCCTCCCTCTGTTATTTACTAGCAATGTTACCAGACTGATTTCTTCAAGGTCAATAAGCCTTGTTTAGTGATACCACGGCATGAAAATAATATTAGAAGCTACCCTATGAGGTTATTTGGGGGTGTTAAAAGAGTTGATGTTTATATAATGACACAAAAGGACCTGATTGAAATACACATTTTTTTTTTAAATACATGTTTTTAAAAATGTAGTTGTGGGACACCTGCGTGGCTCAGTTGGTTAAGTAAGTGTCTCCCTTTGGCTCAGATCATGATCGCAGTGCCCTGGGATCAAGCCCTGCTTTTCCCTCTGCCCTTCCCCTGCTCGTGATCTCTCTCTCTCTCACTCAAATGAGATCCTTGACTGTCTGAACTCCTGGAGCTCTCAGATAAGGTTGGGAAAGTGGTAAACACATGATTTTAAAATTATTATATTAACCCCTGTTTTCTTCATTTGGTGGCCTACAAATGACGAGTCAATAGTTGACGAAGAGGGGCAGGATTTGCTGAGTTTATCGGACAATCCATTGTCATCAATAAAGGTTATGTTGCATATAAATCTAAGAAGTTGCAAACGTAAGAATTAAGAATGAACCTTTTACATGGACTGAAAAATGAAGCATTATGTGGCCCCAGTGAGGATGATGTAGGACCAGAATAGTATGCAATGCCAAATAGTATGGGAGAAATTAGGAAGATATTGGAAGAAGAGAAACCTGATGGGACCAGCTCAGAAAATATTCTCTGAGACAAAGTTACTGATAGACCCACCAGCTGCTTACTGAGAAAAAACCACAATAACGTTTCTAAAAGTGACTTCCCGGGAAAGAGCTTCAGTCATATCAGCTGCTTCCTAAAAGATATGGGTTCCCAGAGTGAAAATATGCAGACAACGTTTCAGTCTTAGAGACTGCTTCCTGCAGATCGGTACACTATGTTTCCGGTGGTCTTTGATTAAAATATTAGAAACACTTCAAGCTTCTTTAGCTCAACATTTCTCAAACGTATTTGGTCACCAACACCTTAACTGCAGAGGTAAGTTAAATTAATACACAAGGACACACTGGGACCCTTTGATATGACAGGTTGGAACAAAGACTGGCGAGAAGCTCAGGAACCCAGTGTCCTCTTCCTTAGGGAGCCAGGAGTGACATGTCTAATCTCTTAGGTTGGACCAGCTCAATATGGTCTAGATGATGGCAGGTGAGTGAAAGGGAGTAGCCTACTGCACCCAGCACAGTGTCGATGCTTCTCAAACATCGTTGAAGAGAATCTGATGAAGCGACCACTTTACAGACATACGGACAAGGCTAGGACACCAACAGGTGATGGGAAGGTATAGGGAATGGATGAGTAGAGAGCTACTGTCACTCAGCCCTGAGGGAGGAAGGGCACAGGGACACTGAAAGCTATGCAAACCACAGCCATGTGACTAGAGCTGCCACAAACAAGTCATTCCTGCATGGAGGTGGCTGGAGAGGAATAGATGAAGAGGTACTCGAACCCTCTCTCCTCCAGGCTTCTGATACCCTGTCAGTGCCTCTTATCAGTTGACCCCAGCTGGAAGCCAGAGGTGAATGGAGCTCATGTGAAGCTCCAGGTGGGATGCAGCTTCCACCCTTCCCATTATAGAAATCTCCCATTCCCACCCTTCCATTTTTGTATGCCTCCTTTTCAACATGGCGGCAGCACAGAGTGGAAGGGACTGGATCTGACAGTCACCCACTGGAGCTACCAACGCACATCAGTGAAACACGAGTGAGATAGAAACTTTGCTGTATTAAGCTGCTGAGGCTTCTTATTTTTATATCAGCTGATGCTAATTGCCTTGACTAATACGCTAATCAAAAAGTTTACGGTAGATCCTTAACAGCCTTTGCAAATACCGCATATATGTATTTCTTAATCAGATCTATAACAACATGTGTATTAATTTAATTCAGTTGCACGGCTATATTCATACCACACAACTTATTTTATCATCTTCCTAATGCCTGCAGGAGTTGTGATGAACACCTTCCTAAATGCATCACAGTTGTGGCACATTAAACAACCCATTAAACAACCTTTCTGCAATGCTACTTCAGCCAGATATATTTCTGCCAGGAAGGGTTACATGTTGCAAGTAAATTCTGAGAGAAAGAAAGAACACAAATTTCATAATGATAATACTGGATAGATGCCCTGCTATCAGTTACCTCCCCAAACAAGCTACAGTTAATGGACAGACAAGGTGGTCTGTTAGCTGTCGCCTGCCACAGTCCAGACTGCTCAAAGCAAGTGTCCTGGTGTCCCTCAGTAAGTGAAATAGGAGGGGATGCCATTTAAAAAGAAAATTATCAAAATGAAAAATCCCAGCCTTTTTTTTTTTTTTTTAACTACCTACTATTATTTAGGTATAACTTATGCTTATAGAGAATTTAAAATTGCCCAGTAGCGGCGCCTGGATGGCTCCTTCTGTTAAGGCTGGGACTCTTGTTTCCAGCTCAGATCCTGATCTCAGGGTTGGGATCAAGCCCTGTATTGGTCTCCACATTGAGCAGAGTCTGTTTGAGATTCTATCTCTACCTCTACCCATTCCCCGGCTCATGCTCTCTCCCTCTCTGTCCCTTTAAAATACATACATAAATAAAATCTTTTAAAAGTGCCCACTAAATATAAGCCAGGAGGGTTAAACAGTAAAATGACTTACTCGTAGGCAAGCTAAGGACAAAAATGCACCTTTGTCTAATCTGAGAGCCACCACTTCTCCTCTTTGGCAAACTCCCCACTGCCACAGCTACCTTGATATATGACTGGAAAATGGCAGGCACATGCTTATCTAGTGCATATTTTCCTTCGTAGTATTTCTTGTTTGATTTTTACTGTGCATTCAGAACGATTCCTCCGAGTGTTGTTCAATGAAATATTTATAACATTGCCGACCATTATATAAACAGGCAATCCCATTTTGGGTTTATTTGCCTGCCCTCAGAAAACCTTATAGTTCTGCAAAGTTCATTCCTTGGACGACCTCACAGGATCCAGCGAATGGGGTACCAGTGGCCATGCTTTCTCTTCGCTCCTGGGGGTTCATTTACATCATACCATGTATCACTGAAAGCAAAATAAGAGAACAGAAGGTAACATTACAACCTGAATACATAGTCCCATTTTGCCATGTTTGATTTAGATTATCTTTAAGAAGCTATACCACAGATATATTTAAAGTTTCATTCAAACCCAACCTCAATTTTCTCTCTCACGGTGGAAAATCATGAAGTCAAAATTGTTCTTTTTAAAACTGCATATCGAGGCTCTTAAAATACTATATGTTATTAACTGTGCGTTTCAAAGGCTATGGACATTGTAGCATTGTAGAAATCCTCCGTATCTTTAAAATTCAAATTACTTATGTAAGCACTGTACATGCTTGTGTACAGCGCTCTAATTCATTCCGTTTAGCTACTGCTTTCCAATCGCATAAGACAAAAGTTGGGGAGAGAGCCTAGGGATTTTGGCTGGAGCACACAGATGAATAATGGCGCCCGTTTACTGTGGAAGGAAGACAGAGAGGCGAGAGGGGAGTTCGGAGGTGCCGGGCAGGAGCGTATCTGCATACGGTTTGTATCCTCTTGAGACACACAAGCCAAGAGCGGGGTGACGGCCGGCGGCGAGGTCGGGAGATGCAGGAGAAGAGCCGGATGGGCGTCAGGACGGAGAAAGGCGCTAGCGCGGAAATAGAACACAACGAGGGAACCGTCCAGGGATTAATCACAAATAAAGACCAAAAGGAGGCCCAGGGGCCTTAGGACTGGAGAATCGAGTATTTGGAGATGAAGATGAGGGATGAGGCAGGGAGGTGCAGTGGGCGGGGCGGTGGGAAGAAACCTTCCCTGCCGGTACACGCTCAGTCTCCGGTGAGCGCATGCGCGGGCTCGTGCCCCGTCCCCAGTCCCCAGCTCCTGTCCTGTGGTGTCCCCGGCCTCCCTGTGTCCCCTCCCCATGGCCTGGATTACTGTAGCTTCCCTAGAGATCTTCTCTTTTTCTGCAGCCAGATCCGTCTTCCTTGCTCTGCTTCACAATGGCTTTAACTTCCATTAAATCATATTGGCTCTTTTGATTTAATTTTCAAATATCTTTCCTTATATTTTTCAAAGCTCTACTTCAACTTCGTGCATATTATGACTTCCTTGCCATTTACAGATGACTGTATACCTCACCGCACGGCCAGATCTCGCTTGTTCTCTCCGAGGGCAAATTAGGATAATGTTCGCACACTATGGGAAGGAGTCTGCGACGAGTCATGGCATATCAATGGTAATAAGAAGTCTAAATACAACATCCATGGTATTATTGGCCGCTAGAAAAATGATTTAATCCCTTCGTAATTACCTATCATTTGGATGACATGAAATTATGTCACTGTTCTCTTGTTGGGTTTAAAATAACATTTTTTTTCTATATTTAGCTCACATAAAATACTTAAAAATGGAAAATAATACATCAGATGATTTTTAGCTGCGTTTATAATATATGTCTTGTCTGGATGAACAAGCTTCTTTATTGCTGTTTTTTCCATCTGTAACTTTTTCTAATTTCTGTATTTATTAGTTAAATTACCAGAGGACTTTATTTAGTGAGGCACTGATTCTTTGACAGCAAAAATTAATAAGTGAGAGGGCTGAGCCATATTTTTACTACATTTTTCTCCTTTATTTTTACTATTTATAATTAAAAAAAAATACTAAATCATAAACACAAAGTGATATCTTAAAACATCATTGCCAGACAAACGTGAAGCAAGAATTGGGCATTACGAAATAAAGATTCTTAAATCAACTGACTAAAAATTATTTAAAAGATTAAAAAGTAGATAAAACATTAAAACCACATTCATAAAATGTAAAAGAGGCATTTTTCACAAAGGGTTGAAGTGTTAGATTTTAGAAAGATCAGTCACTGGGCAGCTAGATCTTCAGATGAGACTAGGCTTTAGGAGAATTGATTCTAGATGGATTATTTAAAAGAGAAACAGGTGGGATTTTGAGAAAAGAGCACATTTGGTATGATATTTGGTTCTGCCAACTGCTTGGCTCTCCCCCGCCCCCACCCCATGACCACTCACTCTCAGTCTCCAAAAGGACGAGCACTTTAGTCATTCTGATCCTTGATATTCTGCCTTCAGTATGGGCCAAAATTTTTGATCTGAGAACCACATGATCTCTAATACACACCATCTCCACTGTGATATTGGCCAACATTAAAAGTACTTCATTAAAGATGGAGAACCATAGGCCAGCTATATGCAAAGATATAGCTGTTCAAAAGAAAGAGGCTGGTGAAGGCCATGGGTCAACTTCAAAACTGATGATGTCAGATACATGGAGAATACAATGTCATGTTGTTACCAGTGAAAGCCTTAGTGAGGGGTTTGGCTGAAAATAATCAAAAGGCCCCCCAGTTGCAGGCCTCCTGGCTAGGTGTCTGGTCTACATTGTAGGGCTGAGGAAGGTTGTTTTGCAATGCATACAAATGTTGAATTGCTATATTGTACATCTAAACCTGACATAATATTGTATATTATACCTCGATAAAAATGAACAAAAGTGACTAAAAACAGAGCACTGAGATCTGAAGGAATTGTTAAAAGGTAAGAAACAACTTAAGAACATGTCCTCCGCAGGGGAAAACATGATCACCAAATGAATTCAAGTAATAGTGGCAGTGTTGACCAGACTAGGCTTTGAAGAAATTCTAGCCTGTGTATTAAAATAAATGCTCCAGAACTTGTCAGGGAACATTAAAGAAAATTACAAATGTATGAAAACATGAGACAAAATGAACATAGAACTCTCTCTCTCTCTCCCTCTCTCTCGGGGATATTTTTATATATAGTTCTGGAAGCAAACAAAGCAGAGGGAAGATATGTCATCCTTAAAGACGTAAGACATGGAAAGTATTGAAAAGTCCTTAATCTGTACACAAAATGAGTTGAGAGATTCTTTGGTGAAATCAGTTATTCTTTTAAGAAGGTGTTCTCAAATTCCATAACAATTCAGGGAACAAATCGAAAGCATTATGCCATCTAGGGAAAACTGGCGGATTTCTCCAATGAAACGTTTAGTGCAGAAAGGCACTCGTGGGACAGCTCCAGTCCCCACTCTGTGTGGCTGTTATGGTAACTAATGAGAAATGCACCTGAACAGCCCTGCCTACCACGTGCCCAAGGACCAGGGTGTCAGGGATCGAAGAGAATTGTTCATGTTTCAGTCAGAAAGTTATTGAAGCTCTAAGGACGTTGGACTTCACCTCAAAGTCATTGAGGCTCCGTGGGACGACTTTGATTCTGGGAGTGATAGAATTACTTCATTACTTTGAAAGATTACCCGGGCCACAGAATCGAAAAGGGAAAAATCCATGCTTAAAGAAGACTAATTGGGAGGCTTTTAGGAAAGTTAGAAGCCGGCTTATACATTCTTAAACCGAGTCAGTCCTGAGAAAATGGAGAGGAGGGAATAAATGTGAAATATTTCAGACATGTAATCAATAGGACATGACAGGTGGTTCAAGGTCCAGGAGTGGCCATTGAGAACAGGATATGCTTGATATTCTTAAGGTTGTAAAGTATTTTTAGGTGAAAAAGAAATACGAGTGTGGTATTCCAAGTATGTCTCCTACTAGGATGTACTGGGATGATCTTCACTTGGTGTTAATAGCTAAGCCCTGAATACATTTCTGCAATGAATATCTGGTGTTTTCCATTCTGAATTAGGTGTTGGGGATGGAAAGGTCAAAACGCCTGCCCCTTACACTTTCTATGTGTGAGGAACGTAGAGTGGAGGGAACAGTATGTGGAAACATGTTATACACACAGAGTCAGGAACAGGATTAGAAATAGTAACAATGAGCAGTGGGTAGGCACAGGGAGTGGCTCTTAAGTGGGACACAGTTGCTGGGAGATTATGTCCAGTCTGCAGCCTGGGGATGAATGGGAATTAGTAGGCGAGACGGAGTGTAGAAGTGAGCCCGGGTGGACAGCGCTTTGGGTGCAGAGTTGGAGTGGCTTGAAACCATGGAAATTTCCAATTTATGATCTTTCTAAAGTCTCAAAGTTTGCACTGGTCGCTGACAGCATACATTTTTGAACTCAGCCAAATGAGGGAACTTTTCGGAAATCATGATTTACAGAAACCCACTGAGCTCCGGTTCCAGGGAGAAAGTAAGATGGCAGGGATGCTTTCCTTCTTGTTACCTGGGAATGTCTTGCTGACATGACGATGAGTTCCGGGACTGGTGACAGTGACATAAACTCATTCTTATTGAGTGTCGCTACATAAAGTCACTGTTCTTAACCCTTTATGTAACCTGAAAATAAAACATAGGTTGAACCATTTCCTTTTTTCTTTTAGGTATTTTTGTTTATTTATTTTTGAGAGAGAGCAAACACGAAGGGCAGAGGGAGAAGCAGGCTCCTCAGTGAGCAGGGAGCCCGATGCGGGACTTGATCCCAGGACCCTGGGATCATGACCTGAGCCGAAGGCAGCTGCTAAACCAACTGAGCCACCCAGGTGCCTCCATTTTAAATATATATATATTTTTATTTATTTATTTATTTATTTATTTATTTATTTTGAGAGAGAAGGGAGGAGTGACCGAGGGAGGGGGGCAGAGGGAGAGGAAGAGAGAATCCTCAAGCAGACTGAGGAGACGTCTGACATGGAGCTCCATCTCACTACCCTGAGGTCATGACATGAGCGGAAACCAAGAGTCGGGCACGCAACCGACTGAGCCACCCAGGCCCCTCCCCTGAACCACTTCTTACCACAGAGATGATTTACGTTATGCTGACATCTCCCTGATAAATAAAATGGATGTTATTTTTTTTCAAACAGAATTTCTTTGACAGGTTCCCACCCACCCGCCAGTTTTTCCAACAGTGGGATTTGATACCACATATCAAAATTCTAACTGATGGCACAGACTTCTTTGTAAAATCTCCTCTTCTGAAGCCTAAGACTCATAAATTAGTGGCAATTTATAGCGCAAATGTAAGATTCCTTTAGCTCTTTGAATGGCTTCCAGAAATATTAGAGATCAGATTTTTTTTTTTTTTCAGAATTACTGGCAACTTCTTTCTTCAAATCTGGAAATAATATTCATTAGATCTCCAAATTTCGGATACGCCCTTTTTATCTCCCTTTTTTTCTTTTTGGTTTTCATGTGAATGCTCTGAATTCTTATTCCAAGGCTTTATTGTAGCCTACTTGAGCCAAGGTTCCTTTTAACTTTTATTAAGAGTGTCCATCTCCAAATTTTTATTCCTTGTTCAATCTCCTGTGTCTTATGACCACTGAGGGTAAGTCATTCACAAAATTGACTTTAGGTATTTGCCTGAAGCAATATTTTATTTCCTACCCTAAATCAACCTAATGTGGTGAGGAAAGAATATTATTAAACTAATGTCTATGCTACCTGGAGGTGTGGCTACACTTTTATTTTGAAGGATTGCCTTAAGGTCAGCAATAATTGTCTCAGAGATTTTAATAGACATATTTCAACACAAGCTCAATACAACACAGGCTTAGGGCATTGGTCATAAATCACAAATAGGAGTCTATTCTCTCAGAACATGTGTGTGTATATATATATTGCATAATTACATATATTACATATTATATCTATATTACATTTATATGTATAAAACCTTGATTTTAAATAAATAAATATATATTATATATATATATATATATATATATAGTTAATTTACAATGGCCATGTTTTAATCTTACTTCTTTAACTTACACTCAGGATATGGACCAAGCATTTTGTCCCCATCCCCACCCCCAAAGTCCCAGGATGAAATCCTAATCTGCAGTGTTACAGTATTAGGAGACCCGGTCGCTGTGAAGTGGTTAGGTAGGCCTCAGGGCAGAGCTCTCTTGATGGGATTAGTGTCCTTCTAAGAGACTCGGGAGAGATTCCTTTCCCCTTCTGCGCTAGGAGTGAGTGGTGAGAGGACGAACCAAGAAGCAGGTTATCTTCGATTCCGCACCAGCTGGAGCCTTCATCTGAGACTTCCCCTTCTCCGGAACTGTGAGAAGTAAATGTTTTTGTTTAGAAGTCATCCAGTCTGTGATACTTTCTCACATCAGCCTGAACTGACCAAGGCGCTCAGAATTTGACTGAGAACAGATCATGACTATGGTGTTAAAGTGTGCGTACGTGTGTGTGCGCACACAGGTGTGCACAAAAGATGTGCCCCTCTGTGTCGAGAACTTTTTTAAAAAGAGGGTTACGGTGTTACTAAAATAAATCTTGTGGGGGCCCCTGGGTGGCTCAGTCAATGAAGTGTCTGCTTTTGGTTCAGATTATGATCCCAGGGTCCTGGGATAGAGCCTGGCGTTGGGGGGTGAGGGTCCCTGCTCAGTGGGAAGCCTGCTTCTCTCTTTCCCTTTGCCCCTCCCCCTGGTCAAGTTCTCTCTCTTTCTCACTCACTCTCTCTCTCTCTTTCTCATATAAATAAATAAAATCATAAAATAAAATAAAATAAAATAAAATAAAATAAAATAAAATAAATTTTTGTTATAATCAAGGGTCTGCGATTTGGGACTTCCGTTTTTAATGTGGCATACTCTAGCCTAGCTGGCTGAAACACATACCACACAGGGTTATTGACATGAGGCACTGAGTTAGACATATAATGGGCTTACACATATAATGTGTTTAACCACCGCCCCTTGCCCAGACTATTTATTGAATCCGTGATTAAATGGATGAAAAGCCATCCATTAAAAAAGGGACTTTGAAAGAAACTAAAGTCCATCGTAAAAGGAAATGACTTTTTGAAAGACTTAACATGTCCTTCAACCCACTGAAGATAGCCTGCCAAGGTGGTCCCTCACACATGTTGGACAGCGGCTGGGGATGGTGTCCAGCAGGACCCTGTACATCCTCCCCAGGCGGTGTCCCCAAATCACAGCTGGAGAGCAAGACTCAGGCCCAAGGGAGGCAGGAGTCCCCAGTGCCCTAGGCTCAGGCCGAGCACCAGCACAGCGGTGAGGCCCCAGCAAGGGACGGTGGGATATGGCAGGGCAGAGCCTGGCAGGGGAGAAGGCGGGTGCAGAACGAGGGCAGGGCTCCTGGGTACTGCCCGGCTCCCAGGGCTCAGCCTCGGCCAAAAATAGAGAGCTAGTTCACATTATATCTGGCACCTGGGATATGGTCGATAAATGTTAGCTACAACAGTAGGGGTTTACTCTTCGTTGTTATTACTGTTTTAAGGATATAGTCTCATTGACAGCTCTTGGTTGATAAATGTGTGTCAAATCAATTAATGAGCTAATAAAGAATTGAGAATTAAAGTCATTACTACAAGTGTAGGGTCATGCCAGGAAAGCAAAGTACACCAACGGACGTAACCAGAAAGGGCTTTAATGAAGGGAGCATTTTCCAGGTAAGGAAAGGGTCAGGGGAAACTAATAGGAGATGTCCAAGTGACCGAGAAAGGCTACAGAAGAAAGCTTTATATCCCTCAGAGCGGAAGTGACAAGGGGGAGGTGTAGAACAGGGCAAGGGCTGTAGCTTAAGCAAGAGATATCTTGCAGAGGGTGGCCCTCCAGGGAGGAAGATGGACTCTGGGAAGTCTTTCTCAGAAGGGTGGCTGCTGGTGGGGGAAATACCCCAACCGCTCTCCTCCAGCTCCTGTCTCTTGCTGGTGCCAGCTGGAGCCCACGGTTCAGCAAGAGTGGTTGAAAAAGTCATGGCACTGGCCTCCAGCATGCGACAGCACAGTAACAGCCACTGGGTTCGAAGGAGGCTGAAACACCATATGTGGACCAACCATGCATAACCACCAAAGGGTTTCAAAGTCCATTGAAAAAGGAAATGACTTTCTGGAAGACTTAATGTGATCTCCTAAGCCACCTCCACCCAAATGCCCATCCTTCTGGGCCTCTCTTGCCAGGGACAGGACATCATTGTGTTATCAGAAGAAGTGATTTTTTTTTTAAGATTTTTTTTATTTATTTGACAGAGAGAGATCACAAGTAGGTTGAGAGGAGGGCAGAGAGAGAGAGGAAGGGAAACAGGTTCCCTGCTGAGCAGAGAGCCTGACTCAGGGCTCCATCCTTGGACCCCAGGATCATGACCTGAGCCGAAGGCAGAGGCTTGACCCACTGAGCCACCCAGCCACCCCAAGTGATATATTTTTTAAGATTTTATTTATTTATTTGACAGGAAGAGAGCACAAGAGAGGGAACACAAGCAAGGGGAGTGGAGAAGGAGAAGCAGGCTTCCCAACAAGCAGGGAGCCCGATGTGGGACTCTATCCCATGACCCTAGGATCATGACCTGAGCCCAAGGCAGATGCTTAAAGACTGAGCCACCCAGATGCCCCAGAAGTGGTTTTAAAAAGGAAGAGGTCACCTCAGACCAAGTAAATGGCTTTTATTTATTATTTATTGTCATAAAGTGCAACTGAAGCTTTAGTGCCTACAAACTCACGAATGTCCTTTGTTTCAAACCCCCACTTTTTAGTGTGGAATCAAGGGTGACTTTCAACTCCACGTCAATATTCTGTTGAATTTGTCTGTGTTGAGTCAATGCATTAACATTCACATTTTTTATTATAACTTAAGACATCTTCTCATCTTTTCACTGTTTGAGTTTTTGTACATCCTAGATCTCTTATTTTTCTGCTATACCTTCTATTGGTTTGGTTTTCAGTCACAGTAAATGCTCACAACAATTACTCCAGAACTCTTTATTATATTTTTATATATTTATTATATTTGTTGCAAGATATACATATATCTTACAACAAATATAATAAAAATAATCTATATATCTATATATATAGATCTATATCTATATCTATAAATATATATATATATATCTATATATATATCTATATATATATATTTTTTGGCGTTTCCCATAATCTGAAAGTATTACAGGGGCTTTACAGAAAGGATTATAGCTCTATGTTACCAATTCTTACTACTTTGAAAAAAAAAAAAGAAAGAAAAATAAATAATAATTTTACTAAAATCTTACCTAAATCCAGTTTTGGTCACCCTCCAGATCTTCATAGTATCACCTTCTTCTGTCCCTATGTAAATGTGTAGGGGAGCTCAGACTGTTAAGTGTCTGCCTTCTGCTCAGGTCGTGATCTGGGGGTCCTGGGATTGAGCCCCGCATGGTCAGCCTCCCTGCTCAACAGAGTCTGCTTCTCCCTCTCCCTGTGCCCTTTCCCCTATGTGTGATTTCTCTTTCTCTCTCTCTCAAACAAGTGCATAAAACCTTTAAAAAGTAAAAAAGAAAATGTGTGGGGAAGAATCTGAGTTTTCACATCAGACAACATACATTTGTGTCTAACATACACCAATCATTAAGTAACTTCTATTAAAGATGCTTTGTTTCCTTCTGTCTTAATTTGTTCATTAGTTAAAAAGAACAAACAGTGCCTAGTTAGTTGTGTGTGTGTGTGTGTGTGTGTATTACTTTCAATACAAGGTAGGATTATTTCTAGCTTACATCATTTTCTTTCTTTAATCTCCAAGGGCTATTACAAAAGAGTGACTTAGAAGGCAGAATATAAAAATTTTAATAGAAAATATGAAATCATAAGTTGTTACTTCTTTGAAAAAGGTCTGCTCTTCAGAAAAGTGTCCCTGAAATGGTCTTGTTTTTATTCACATATCGGGTTGAATTGTCCTGGGGGGAATAGTACAGCAGACAAAGAGAGCCCATGAGTTATTACCTGTTTTATAGAACCAGAGTGGAGAATGGGGAAATTGGGGGGGAAATTCCTTTAGTGGCCCCGGAATTTCCATAGAGAATAGAGTTGCCCAATATTATAGCTTCTTTCTTGTGAATGAGGCCACCTAGTTTCTGAGACATCATCCCCAGGCAGGGAAGGAACTCTTGGCTGCATACTGGTGACTGACTCCAGAAGAGGTCAGCCTGTGCCATGAGTCCCCTGCTTGGGGCTCAGAGCAAGATCATTGTGTCCATGGGTAGAGTCCACATGGACAAACACGGATTGTATGCTTTGAATTTGTTTGCTAACGGAAAGGTTATTTGGGGGAAAATTCAGAGTAATTATGCTGACTCAACCTCAAATGCCAACACTCAAGAAAAATAGTTTAATCTACTCTTGCAAGAGAATTTTGCTAGTGGAAAGCACGGATACAGGAAATTGGCAGAAATATTCTGAGTTTGCTATTTATAGGAGGCTTGGCAGGAGCAAAGGAGAGAATATATTACTTGAAATATGCTTACTGAATTTTTTTCTTCAACAACTCACTGGAAATAGGAAGTACTTATGAAGATTTTTAAAGCCACGTAATGCCACTTGTCAAAAGTACTCTGCAATGAAGAGTATGAACCCATATTCCAAAATTATTTGTTAAACTCATCTAGACCTTCTTTTCAAAATAGCCTGATCAGATCTTGGGAAAACATTATTGGAGGGGGAAAAAAATCTCATTGAATATGATTCTATTTTTTTCTACCCCTGGGGAACACTAGTTTTCAAATTAATTATAGTTAATTATCAGAAATTCATGGACATTTCTCCATCAATAATGTTAAGCACATTATTATCAAGCATAACATTCAGTATTATTCTAAGTGAAGCATGTTTTAGAGGAGAAATATGATACAAGATTCATACCTTTGGGCAACCTTCAGTCCCTTGAGAGAAGCATAGATATTCAAAAGTCACCCGTGCAAAACATATATTCATGGTGGTCAGACAACCGATACTATAGAACTTAAAGGTTGAGAGACAGGGGTCAGGGAAACCCTATGCACGCACGCCCTTGTGATTTTTCATTGGGAGAACTTTCCATGGTGCTGAATGTTGAGCAAGTATGGGGGAGTGAAAGAAAGAGTGAAAATAGTTCAGAGGAGAGACAGTATTTTAGCAGATATGACTTCCTAGTCCTCAGAGAGAGTGAAGGAAAGACTGGATAATTCTCTGGGCATGGTGTTTACAAGTAAAGCTGGACATTTCGATGGGTCTCAAAAAAAAAAAAGAGTCCTGAGTGTCCCATCCCACACAGCAGCTCTGATTTCAGAGCTGTTTGAAGGTAGTGAGGACTGAATGGCGAGGAAGGTCTAGGAATGCCAGTGTAGAAATTTCCATCATGTGTTTTACTTTGTGAAGTCCTAGGTCATTCCAGTCTCCATCACTTTGCTCCAGGGCTGTAACTGAAGACCAAATGGAATCCATACGAACTCCCCAAATCACCTTCAAGTGCAGAACTCCATATAAGCATTGTGCTTATCTTGAACCTCTTATCTTTTAAAGAAGAGCTCCTATAAAACCACTACCTCATATCTCTGTGGCCTGCTTTAAATTTACAGAATTGGACTAGCTTTACATGTGCTGATGTGTATCTGGCTTCTTCAACTCACTGTTGTTTGTGAGATTCTTCTAAGTTGCACAGTTTTCAGTTCATTGATTTTCATTGCTGTGCAATAGTCTGTTGACAAACGCACCACAATCTGTATGACTAACCTACTGCTCATGTGCATTTGGGTTGTTTCCAGGTTGTTTGGATTAATAAGACTAACACAACACTCCTATGAACACTCTTACTGATTTCTCTTGGTACACACATGCATGTACTTCTGTTTTGAAAATCCTCAGGATTGAAATTAAAGGGTCATAGATTATAGTTATGGGGATGCTTGGGTGGCTCAGTTGGTTAAGCTTCTGACTTCTGGTTAAGGCTCAGGTCATCTTCTCTGGGTCCTGAGATCAAACCCCGAGTTGGGATCCATGCTCATTGCAGAGTCTGCTTGTCACTCTCCCTATCCTGCTCCTTCTCTCTCTCTCTCCAAATAAATAAGTAAAATAAAATAAAAAATAATGACTGACTGATATCCAAAGTCACCATAGGAGTTACAGTTCTACCATCAGTATTCTGGATTCTCATTGAGCTATACCTAGTTATCAAACATTTAGTTGTGGTTTTTTTTGTTGTTGTTGTTGTTTTTAAGATTTTATTTATTTATTTGACAGAGAGAGATCACAAGTAGGTAGAGAGGCAGGCAGAGAGAGAGAGGGGAGCAGGCTCCCTACTGAGCAGAGAGCCCAATATGGGACTCGATCCCAGGACCCTGAGATCATGACCTGAGCCGAAGGCAGTGGCTTAACCCACTGAGCCACCCAGGCGCCCCACATTTAGTTTTTTGTTTGTTTGTTTTTCCCTTAGTCATCCGGTTGAGTGCATAGTATTATCCTATTGTGAACTTAATTTTAATTTGCTTTATAATTTAAGAGGTAAAGCAAAATTTTTAAAATAGAGGCACCTGGGTGACTCAGTCAGTAGAGAATGCAAATCTTTATCCTGTGGTTGAGTTTAAGCCCTGCTCTAAGCATAAAGCTTACTTAAAAAAAAAAGTTTTAAAAATAATTTTTATTGGCTTTGTAAACATCCTGCTTTAGAAAATGACTCCTCTTCTGCCTATTTTTTTTTTATCACACTTGTTGTTTGTTTGTTGTTGCTGTTTACTGACTATTTAAGTATTCTGGGTTGCAATTGCAATCTTCTTCTGCTATTTGTGTTGTATCTCTCACCAGACTTGGCTAGGTTTTTCTCTCCTTAATTTGTGTCTACTGTTAAAGAAGAATTCTAGTTTTTTTTTTTAAGTTTTTTTTTTTTAAATATTGTATTTATCTTTCTGAGGGAGAGAGAGCATGAACAAGCGGGGAGAGGGGCAGAGGGAGAGGGAGACTCAGGCTCCGGGCTGAGTGGGGAGCCTAAAGCAGGGCTCGATCCCAGGACCCTGAGATCATGACCAGAGCCAAACCAACTGCACCACCCAGGCACCCCAGAAGGATTCTGCTTTTAATGTAGTTGTAGTCTTTTTTCTATATGGGCTTTATTTTTTATATTCTAAGAAATCTTTGCCTTCCCAAAGTTCATGAAGATATTTTTCTATTTTATTTTATAAAGGCTTTTGTGTTCCACTTTTGGGTTCCATCTAGAATTGTTTTCTATCTTTATGGAGTTAAAAATCAAGTTTCATTTGAATTTCATAGAACCATCCAAAGGAGAGAAGAATGGAACACTTGCCAGAACCCAAAGCCAACCAATAGGGAGGGAACTGGATGATAAAGAACCTTGATTTGCTCTTCTCTTCCCTGATTTCACGTTGGGCCTTCCAGAGGCTGAGACCAACAACCATGAACTTCAGGTCAGCCTTTCAGGGCAGAGAACAAGGGAGATAGTAGATGAAAATGGAAAAACCAAAGATATTCGGCCATTAGGACCCTTGTGTTCTATTAAATTCAATCATCAAATATGTCTTCAAGTGGATCAGAATGCCCAAATAAGACAGAGCATTGGGCAATCGCACGGCACATCACCTGCTCAAATACAGAGCATTGAATTATCAAGTCCCGATGAGTGGAATACAGAATGAAGCACCTAATTACACACTGTTATGATGTAATCAGTATCTTTAATGGATTGAGGATATCATCCATTTGATCGGAGCTTTTGGTTCAGGATCAAGCATCCAGGAAAAACCCTCAATTGTCCCCCCACCTTTTGGTCCCCATCACCTGGCATAATGCCAACAGCACTGAAAGAGTCAACAGTTGCTTATTAGTTAAATGAATGAATCAGTGGTGAAGATTATCTTACGATGAGGTGGGATCTATATTCAATCTCTAAAGTTGGGAGTTGTGGGGAGGAAATGAGTCATAATTACAAGTTCAAATCTAATGGACTTGAGCTCCCTATGTGCCAACGTGTTATAACTGACCACTCTTGGGACTCCAGATATGACTAGTGAAACAGGGTCCCCATAGTGTTAATACTTTCCCCAAGTTTGATTATTTAGAAGCCCTCGTGGATCAAAACTGTTCTTACAGTCTCATATCTTATTAGGAAGTAAGAGTCGAACAGAAACCCAGATGGGGACCCCCATCTATCCCCTAATGAGGAGCTGAGGAGACAGAATTGGAAATGATGGGTTAAGAGCATACTGGCTCTGGGGCTGATACCCCCAGGAAGATGAGCTCACTAGACCTCTCTGTTGCCATAACCCCTACACCTCATACCAAGCCTCACCCTTACTCCATCCCATCCTGACCACTACCTTGCATGTCCCATAGGTCCAAAAAGGGAGGCCCATATTGAAAAACCAATGGATGAAACACACATCCCCAGAAGTAACAGCATAGACTAAAGATGCTAAATCATTACCCAGCCTTTTCCGAGGAAAGCAGGGATCAGGAACTCATGGGCAGGTGTAGTCCGTTAAAATCAATTTTCCATTGCTCAACAAATTTCTCTTTTCTTACAACACTATGATTATGCTGAAGTTAATTACGTCTGGCTTAACTCCATCTGCCTCAATAGAAATTCAATCGGATCTATAAAACATTGAGATAATGGCTTAGCATTTATTTTTTCTGCAGAGTTCATTTGAAGTAGGATCCTGGGGGTGGGGCGAGCAAATAGGAACCTGAGAAAACAGAAATCTTAACAGAGACATAGGAACCGTTTTATCCACAAGATTCACCAGCCAAAGTGGGTAAAGGCAGAAGTCTGTGCATTGTGATTCTAATGGACACAACAGAGAAAAGTCCTGGCTAGTTCTGCAGCTCCCACCCGCAAGTCCCTCCAGCTTAGGTGGAAGTCCCTGGGTCTCCAGCTGTGTTTGATGAGGTTTGATGCACTTCCCACAGTGCTGGTCCAGCAGCTCTCAGAGTGCAGACTGTTCAGGGTTCAGAGCCCAAGGGCTGCCAAGTCCTATGATCTCCCCGGCACGCTGCACCCCCAGGCACCCAGGTAGGGAGTGAAGGCATGGCAGGATGTCCACACACCTCACTCTTGGCGTCTGCTTGTGCCCAGCTTGGCTGCCCCAGACCCTGCCTGTACCCGGATAGGACCATCATCCCCTGGAGAGGCTCAATAGAGGTAAGTGCTATTTTCTCTCTTCTTGGTCTTGTCTTCTAGCTATTCTTATTTTCTTAATTTGGTCATGATGCAAGGCAAAGGAAATCACTAAAGTTTGTTCTTTCCATGTTTATGTGATTCCTGCATTTTACCCCAGAGAGCTGCAAACAGTTCATGGGTGAGGAGGCTGGCAGGCTGCCAAGCTCGCCAGGGGCTGTGCTCTGGTGCCCATTTTCTTTGGTGCCCCACATTCAAAGTCTCAGGTGGCTGGTCTGCAGGGTGCCTGGTCTGCTCTGCATGGGAGAAGCCTCCATGTGTGCAGAAGCTCCCGTGTGTGCAGGAGATCCTGTGTCTGCAGGAGCTACATTGCAGCAGGAGCTCTGGTGCGTGCCACAGCTTCCAAGGTTTTCCTTGTCTACTACCTTGAAAGCCTACTCTGACTTCCCAGGTTTCCAATTAAAACAAAAGAGAGCACTAAATCAAACAAATCAAAATGAAAGCAAGGAAAGATCTCTGGTCTCATTTTGTCAACAACAGCTGACCCAACTAGGAGGCTGGGAGCAGAAGGTAAAGGTGAGAAGTGGTCCCGGAATTTCCTGGCCGCTGCAGTTAACAGTCATATGGTCAAAACCATGGACGTTTTTTTCCCATTCACAGGGACACAGGCAGAGAAGCCGACTACAGAAGACCCTTCATTTTGACTTTGGTAGCCAGAATTTCTAATGCAATCATACCAATTGCAATTTTCCCCATTCACCCCCTAAAAAAAAAAAAAAAAGAGAGAGAGAGAGAGAGAAGAAATGATTATAAATTCTGCCTATAGGTCTTTCTAATATAGCTGGAATTTAAATGAATTTTTGAGCATGATAAAGAAGACTTAAGGATGCTCCTTCCAAAGTTGATCTCAAAAGACTCCATTACAAAATGGGAAAATGCATGAATTATTTTCTTATTGACTCTGTATAAAAGCCAACTGATTTTCAAGCTTAGGGAGATGCAGGGAGGTGCAGAAGGGAGATGTAGACACCTATCAATATTCCCAAGTTCACTGGTGGGCCAGGTGTAAACAGGCTCTCCTTTTGCAGGTAAATACCAGTGAAACGCCACCTCTTCTTGTCTGGTCTTCATCACATCTGGAAGCCAGGGTGGTATTTCGTTGGAAGCATGCTGCTAAGACTTCTCGTACGTTCAGAATGCACTTAGTCTCTGTATGGAACAAGGCATTAGAGATGCAGCATGAAGTATCTGTCCATAGGAAGCTCCCTCAAGAAATGTATGAATTATTCACACACAAGAGTACCCAGTCTACCCAGAACACTTAATGATGTACTTTTATCTGGCTGGTGGTCACATGCTGCGCACTCAGTTGTAACTGTCCTTAATTGTGAAAACATGATAACATCTGGAAATCCGTCCTGCTAAAGGCACATTTCTCTGCCCAGGAGAGTTTGCATGTGGAGATAACAGATCTTTTTGTATCTGGATCAGACCCTTTCCTTCTCCCGACCAAAAATTCTCTACAACCCTTGGTCCTTCCCAGTCCTAGCAGGATTTGGCACTACTGTTTGCCCTTCCTAAAAATGAAGCTAAGTCTGCTGGTGTGTGGAGAGAGGGTTCGTGTTAGCATCAGACTTAAAAAATGAGGCTCTGAGTCAGTTTCAAAAGCAGCATACAGCAAACACACACACAGACACACACAGACACACACAGACACACACACACGCTCTTTTTGTTCAGAAATAAGCCTGCGATGGTATCGTGGGAGACCAGAGCCGGGGCAGGAGAAAGGCAGATGGGCAGGATATTTTGGGGACCATGACTGGGTGGTGTCCCCCTGCTGCCACCTTTAGGGAACCCCCAAGTATCTCGAGCAGCCAACAGACTGGTAGGGTCCTACAGGCTCCTAAGATGCGCTGGCAGGGGCTCTGCAGACCTCCCTTCTTTGTGTCGAAGAATAACTTGCACCACGCTGGGATGGGTCACGATGTCAGAAAGAAAGAGGCCATTAAGATACAAGAAAGATGGACATTCTAAAAGGAGAAGCAGATCCTAAAGGCGGGGTTATGTTGTTTACCCACAGAACCCTGCAGGGAAGTGAAAGCCCAGCTTGGTGACAAAGGAGAGGGAAGACAAGTTTGGATTTCTGGCTGTTCGCCTCATCTTTCTCTCAGGAGAAATGGAAACACCTGGAAGAGCATTGACACAAAGTATCACCTTTGGATCAACTATTAACAGGTTGGGACCAAATTCAAAAAAAGATTGTGGGGGCACCGGGGTATCTCAGTCAGTTGAGCATCCACCTTCCGTTGGGTCATGATCCTATGATCCTGGAATTGAGCCTCACATTGGGCTCTCTGCTCTCCAGGGAGCTTGTTTCTCCCTCTGCCCCTCCTCCTGCTTGTGGTTCTCTCTCTAGCCTCCTCTCTCCCAAATAAATAAAATTAAAAAAGAAAAAGTAAAAGTAAAAGAAAACAAAAGATTATGAAACTGAACAGGAAAGGGGATTGATTTACTTCCAATTAAGAAAGGAATTTTACATGTCACAATGAAAACAGTCAAAGACAGGACAATCATACAGCACAGGATGCTCTGGGAGGTTGTTGAAATGTCCTGTTCCCAGTCCTAGCTGTAAGATTAAGTGTGCCATTCAGTAACATCCTGAGTGTAACAACACAAAGAAATCAGTTTTCAAAACCAATACCGATGCAACAAATGCATATCCAAGCACCTTTCAAAGAGTACGTATGAAAGGTGTACCCAAACGTGGAGAGGAGAGACATCATCTTACCTAATGGCTGCATTCATCCACTTGACTCTAAAGGTTACAAGAAATAAAAAGAAGAAGAGATCTTATGTGCTTGTCCTTCCAGTTACTGGATACTTAGCTATTCAAATAGAATTTCAGTGATCTAAATATTCATATAAAGTTCTTAAAACTATTTGCCTGTATGGTGGTGAATAAAGATAAAGAGAAAAGCATCAAGGCAGGTTGTTGTTGTCTCAAAATCTAGAAGTAAGAATCATCTGAAAACAGAATGTGTGTTAACATGAAAAGTCAAATTCACTTGGTTTTTCAGTGAGGCAGGTAAGGTATAGGACTTGGATTGAAGGTTCAAATAATAGATTTCATTAGTGTGCATCCACTCCAGCTGATAGTTCTGGTACCTGCAAATTGGCCAGATACTGTCCACTCGCCTGATCTTATGTGAAAGATCCTACAATTGAATATGTTAGCACATTAGCTCCAGTTGCTGTAAATGTGGGTAAAAGTGAAGTTTTCAACCACTAAGGGAGATAACAGAACTTGTATCCGAGTCTTTCTAGACTGCATTTCTAGATTATCTTTCCAATAATCTTATTTGTCAGTGGAAATGTGGTTACTGATGGTTTATCAAGTGACCAGCAATTAGAGCCTCCACAGGGCATCAGGAGCAAGGGAAGAGAGGGAGAGTGAGAGCCGACTCTCAAACAGGGAAAGCCACACTGAGTGCTCACACAAGTGAGTGCCCTGAGGTCTTGTGGTTTATGATGTAACACTGGTCTATATTTATGAGTTCCCCAGAATACGTCCACAGATGGAATGGTTGGCAAAAGACTGACCACTTAAAATACTAGTGTCCAAAAATTAATCAGATCAAAAGTACTTAAAATAAATGAACCAGGAGCTAAAATCTAAACCCCAGCATTTTTATGTCAACATTCCTCTTTGTGTGCTAAAATTAACACTTGCATGTGATTTTGGGCAACTGATTAGCTTCCCTTGTAGTTAAGAGTTTAAGTTCTCTCAAATCAACATCTAAACATCTGTTATATTTTGGGGGACATGAAAGTAAGAGGTTCTTTGGCTGGAGATGTTTTAGGTCATCAATTAGAGTTGAAATTTTCAGTGACATAGACATTATTCATTTCTTGCCAAAATTCTTTCTTCTTCTTCTCCTTCTCCTCCTCCTCCTTCTTCTCCTTCCACTTTTTCTCCTTTTCCTTAAGACTGAAGCCCATTTGGGTTTAGAATATCAATATAGCCAGTTAAATATATTCACATATTAAGATGCTCTTGCCACTAGAAGAGATCATGTGACCTGTGATCTGATCAGTGATCCAGACAAAGGCAGCATGCACTGTTGGTACATTTCTTTCCCTTTGTAGGGGAGGAAAACTTTCTCCTTCCCCTCTAGATTCTCCAGTTGGCCTAATAATTAAATCCACACAAGACAGATTACCAGAAGACAGACAAATTAAATTTTGTACCTACAGGAGCCCTACAAAGACAAGAGAAGCTCCCAGACAGTCAGGCAATTGAGGCTGATGTGCTATCCTGAGCCAAGAATAAGGGGGTAAGGTCTTCAAAGGGGAGGAGGATATTTCACAGGTCTTTCTGATGGAAAAAGTTCTTTCTGATAGAAGCTCTCTTTTTGTTATAGGTTGCCTATCTAAGTCCTTTTAGGCAGCTGACGGACAGTCAAAAGCTTTTCTGGAGTCAATTGGGCTTTGATTGTCTTCAACTCAAAATAACTCACATGCCGAAGTGGTACATTCTAGGATCATGAATTCTGCTCCCCCGACCCTTTCTTCCTTAAGAAGTCTAGAACAGATTCATCCAACAGTCATTTGGTGTCAGGAAGGAAGAAAGCCATACACATATGTTGGCAGAACAGGGAGATAAGAAATGTCTGGCATCTCAATGTCATTGTCGGCCTTTTTTTTATTATTATGAAATAAATTTGATGGGTAACTTTGTTTGAGTTTGAGGTATACAATGTATTACTTTGGTACATTTACATATTGTAATATTATTGCCTATACAGTGATGTGTGTCATATCATGTAATTATAGTACAATATTATTCTCTATGTTTATTATATTGGGCATCAGATCTCCATGGCGTATTTGTTACTTGTTACAACTTTGTATTTCCACATCCTGGTAACCAACATTTTATTGTCTTTTCCAAGTTTAATTTTTTTAGATTCCACCTATATGTAAGAGCAGGACTCCCAGTATGGTGACTTCTGGCAGCAGGAGGTGAGGAATCTTTGTGTTTAGATTTTGTTAGTCAGATGTTTTGTTTTCTTTTGCTTTAGTGTTTGCTTTGTATTTTGCAGATGGACTTGTTCCTAAACGATACACAGGATTATGTAGTTATCGCTTCACTGCACTGTAGGAGTTACATAATAATTAAATCATGGAGGATAGCCACAAACAGATAGCAGTTGTTTTAATGCTTCCTGATATATTGAGGCCATGTGAGGATACAAGAAAAAAGCTTGCGTTTTTCCCAGAAATTTTTTTAAAATATTTTATTTCTTTATTTGACAGACAGAGATCACAAGTAGGCAGAGAGCCAGGCAGAGAAAGAGGAGGAAGCAGGCTCCCTGGGAAGCAGAAAACCCAACGTGGGGCTCGATCCCAGGACTCCAGGATCATGATCTGAGCCGAAGGCAGAGCTTTTAACCCACTGAGTCACACAGGCACCCCTCCCAGAAATATTCTTAAATATCAGAATGAGAGTCACTCATGGATTGCCTCACATAAGTTATTTAACCACTCTGTCTTTGATTTTCCATAATATTTGAATATTAACATTGCCACATGAAATTCCACTAACTGATTATGAAGGATTTTGCAAAGTGCATGGACTTTGATGGCCAGTGATGATGGGTTCCTTTTCCTCCTATCTTTCCCCTTCACAATTTATTCATCTCATTTATCACATAGATTAAGCATCAAATGAAGCCATGGAGACTCTTCTACAACTTGAAAACTCAGAACAAATTGTTAAAGTCACCAATCACCAATGTCTAATCGATAGGACATGCTGTATTCAAACTGTACTCATGAGTAGATGTCTGTATTCACACACACGTGCACACACATCTGTTGTACAGCCATAGTTCTTGGTCACCAGATGGGCCAAAACACAGGGTAGAACGGAGGTAGCTTCAGCCATGCTGGACACAGAAGTGGCAATATTTTGAAAAATATCTCTCAGTGTGAGAAGCAAACCAACCAAAGACCTGGATGCTGTGAACTCGATAACGTGTAGTCTCCCTAAATTTTTCAAGTTAACATCAAAGGAAAATAAAGCCCATCCCAGTTGCAGTATCGTTCAATTCTGGGCTGTGTAGGAGAGGTGGTCTGTTTCAAAGAAGTTTCGACACAGAACTCTTTAAACATCATCATGTAAGCACTTCAGTAAAGCACAATATGTCACCACTTTCCATACCCTTCCTTCTCCAATACTGAGACCAAAATATGACATTTTTATACTTTCTATTATGCCTTTATCTACTTTCTCTCCATATTATGGCTATAATAAGCATCACCTATTGATTTGATCACATATTGACCTATATAAATATGAAATATTTTGTTTCAGTGATTAATTATTAAATCATCATAATATGAAATGTTGATTTTACTGTGGTGACTTTTATTAAAACTTTCTATTATCATAACTGATAGCTACCATTACTATAGAGTCCTTCAATAGGACGCTGATTTACAAAGTTAATTTTCTCAGGATGATAAGTGTCTTATATAAGATCTCACAGGGAAGAGATAAGAGAATTAAAGCAAAAACCTTGGTTCCCTACTGTCTTAATCTTATAATCTTTAGAAGAAACATGGAAATCTGGAAGAATCTGTTTGGACTTCACTTTTCAGTACTAAAATGCATGTATTTTTCTTAATCTCATAAATCTGAAATTTAAACTAATCTCAAATGATTAAATGATATCCCCCAAAAAGAGAAATTGAAAGACTTTTTAATGTAGGAAAATGTTTCCGTGCACATTTAAATGAGGCTTGCCTTAATTAAGAAAGCAAAACTTCTCCTGTGTTCTATTTACTCACTAAGTCTTGAAAGACAACAGACATCTGTATTCTTAAATAAAAGACATAGGGAAACTTAACATGTATAAATCAGAAAGAAGATTTCCATCAACATGCTCTCCAGGGTCAGACATGTTCTCGCTCCAACCGAGAAGTGCATCAGATCTGGACGGCAAGTCGCATCCCAAGATCGACCAGGAGACTTAAAGCTGCCAGCTGACATACGTTTCTGGAAGCTCTGGAAACGTCTAGAACTATAGGTACAAATGAACAGCCACAATTTTTGATGAATAGTGTTTCCATGAATGGTCAGCTTTTCCAAAATCACCTCAACATTTGGAGGAAAACCCCAGCTCTGCCACAGCTGTGTGATTTCATGAAATCTCTTATCTGTCTTAGATATAGTGTCCCCCACATAGTGCAAAAGTACTCCCACCTGGAGGGATAGTAAGAGGGTGAGAAGGAAGGCGAGCATGTAAGTCGCCTGACATAAGTCAGGTGGCTAGTATCTCTGTCACATTTTCAGGTGGTTTTAGAGTTCAGTCATGAATATGCCACTAATTCTAGTTTGTGGTGAGTTTATTGTGGTCCAAGAGGTAAATGGCCCCTCAGCTATTTATATCCAAGACATTAGTATTTTGGTTTAATGTGAGCCACAGGCAGGGATTTTTGCTTAGTTCATAGTTGTAAGACCCAACTCCAAGACCAGTCTCTGACATATCATTGGTTTTCAAGAATATCTGATGAGTAAATGACAATCCCTTTTTCTAGAGGAATGTGGTTTTATAATGCTTCCCTTCTCTAAATTTAGATATTAAAATATAAGACAACTATACCTCTCTTGCTTGGCCTGGCATTTATCTTCCTGGTGAAAGGAAACCCATTTTGCAGCAAATACATTTGCTCTTTCCAAGGTAAATTAGCCTTCTTATCAGGCTAGATAAAACATGATTTAAGAAGCTGGAACAATAGCTGGGTGTATTTCCCTTCTGGAGCACATTATTGTGGATGATTTCCCCCATCAGTTATCATTTCAAATAGTCGATGAAAATGCCATTCCTGGAAGTATATAAAAGGCACAATAAAATGAATCACAACCAAGCTTAAAAGCATTTCTGAAGGCAGAAATGAAAATAAAGGGCAGATTCTTCACCAGCAGCCAAGAATAATTTAGGTCCATTTGCATTCTCTGGTTTGTAACTAAATTAACTTTGCGTATCAGGTGTGACTCAGCCTGCTTATGACTGCCATTAATATTAAAACAACAACACAACATTGTCAACCTGCTGAAGAAACTGATGACAAGAGCAAAGGCATAAACACACGCTTCGAGTCCGGTCCCTTCTTCAGAAGACATCTCTTATGCACTTTCCCTATAACATTGACTCCAGTATTGCTGTTTGGAGGATGAAATAAATATTACAGAGTTACAGAGTTCATGATAGTCATCCTTTAATCAGCTCGTTTCTAGAGAACTAAGATTTAGGGGAAAAAAAAAGGCAAAGATTTAACCTGACGTTTCCAAATCCTGATAATAAATTATTTTGTCCTACTTAGTTGCATGTAATCATTTATTTTGTCCCCGATTTTAACCACTGTCCTCCTCCAGAACAATTCCATCCTTGATGAGCTCAGAGCAGCAGTTGGGTAGACAGAAGCTAGAGCTCTCCACAAAGGCAGACGCAGAGCTCAGAGAGTGCAAAGGCTCCCGGTGTCCCCCCCAGGTAGTCATTGGTTGTCCTGGAACTAAGTCCTTTCAGGCACCCAGACATCCTGGAGTGTGGTCCTTTCCCCCAGTTCCCTTCCTTTTGCCTGGACCTCTTAGTGCTGACTGTCCATATGGAGTCAGAGCTGGCCATAGACACTAGCCCACCGTAGCTGTGGGAGCAAGTCAGTTTCACTGGCCTGTGAGCCAGACTGGTAGGGGCCCACTGTGACCAGAAGGGCATTCCTCATGTTCTCAAACTGTCTACCTCTAAAGATAGATTTTCAGTGATTTACTTTCCTCTTGCTTCTTTGTTTTCAATCTATACGAAATCCATCATTTGTGAAATACAATAAAGTAAATTACTAGAATGGTCTACAGAACTTTGGGATGCCTGGGTGGCTCAGGCAGTTAAGTGTCTGTGTTCAGCTTGGGTTCAGGGTTCTGGGATGGAGTCCTGAGTTGGGCTCCTTGCTTGGTGGGGAGCCTGCTTCTCCCTCTGTCTGTGGCTCCCCTTCCTTGTGCTCTCTCTCTCTGACAAATAAATAAACAAAATCTTTTAAAAAAAAGAAGAAGAAGAAGGTAAAATACATATACCCACTATGCCCTGACAGTTAGTTTTATAATTTGGCTCAAGAAAATTATGTTTACTTTTTGTTAAATAGAGTCCAACCAAGTACAATATAAAAGGAATTACATAAATAAAAAGAATTACAAAATTATACACTTTGTTCCTTGAAAATATGCTTACAAGTGATCAATCTAGAGAAGTGTATGAGCCCTTATAGCTTCCTATGATGGTTCAATAGTAACTAAACAAAAATTATGACTGAAATTTTGATTTCCCATATCAATGAGTATAGGTGAGTTTTTAACACTGATATATCAATATTTAAAGTTTTGAATGTGACCAGTGAAATTCTTGTTTGCTAACTAATCTTGACCCACTTAGATCAACAACATACTATTAATACATACGAAAAACACCTAAATTGTCTAAGTTTTATTGTAATCAAAGTTTTGGCACAGAAACCAGTCTTTCAGGAGTATGGTGATAGGAATGGGAAAAAAAAAATATTTAAATCAGTTTCTGTAGGCCTAGGACATTCATTTTTAACTTTGATACAAAATGAATCAAAGGAAGATTCAAAAGGAAACAAAGAAATTTTCAAAATTAATTCTTAATACATTAATAGCTAATTCAAGCAAAGCATCCTGTATAATTATGGCTAAATTTAAATAATCTTTCGATGAAAGGAATGGATTCTGAACCACTGAAAGATCATTTAAATGTAACCACAATTTTTTTCATTTATAAATGTAACTATAAAACTATAATTTCCTGTCCATAGATCTTCTTTTGTTGGAAAATAATTTTCAAAACATTTTATCAAAAGATAAAGTGCTTGTTGACAGTTTCCCATAGATACTCAACATGAAGATCATCATGTAGTTGATCTAAAATTGTTACATCCCAGAGCTTGTCATAATAATTTGTAGAAATTCTGTTCTTCGGAAGTTTTTAATTTTGCTTTTTAATTATATCTTTCATCGAAAAACATTTCATTCCTTCCCAGCATAGATGTATTCAGATGATTAAAAATGACAAAGATAGGAAACAGCACACAGGTCCTGCTCTTCAGCTTACATACTTATACTTGTTTCTTATCTCAGAGCACTAAGAGGACATTCTCTAGTGCAAATATTGTCAGATCAATAAATTTTAAAAAAAGAAAGAAAGAAAGAAAGAAAGAAAGAAAGAAAGAAAGAAAGAAAGAAAGAAAGAATGAATACGGTGCTGAGTGGCTGAGTTTTTGAGCGTCTGACTCTTGATTCCAGCTCAGGTCATGATCTCAGGGTCATGGGATCCAGCCTGGCCAATGGGCTCCAGGAAGTCTACCTCTCCTTCCTCTCCCTCTGCCCCTCCCGCTGCTTGCACATGCGCTCTCTCTCTCTTCCCAAATAAATAATCTTTAAGAGAAAAAAAAAAAAAATTCTCAACTAATTTTTCCCAGTGATGGCAATTGGGCCTCAGCCTTCATATAGTTATTCATAATCAATACCCACATTATCAAATGACGATCACAATAATCTAAAAGTCAAAGTATTAGACGGTATACAGCTCAAAGTTTTAGATGGATGTCTCCACGGCACCCTGAACACTTCAGCTCAGCTCTCTTGGCCCGGGGACACAAGGTCTTCTCCGGGACAGGATAACGTGATTCACATTCTGAGGGCAACTCCACAATCTGGGCGATCTGTCTACGCATCCATGTCCTTTCAACAAACGTCTACACAGCGTTTAAACTCCGAACTGCGTTTGATGATCATATAATATGTTGCAGTTTATGTAGTTTGGAGCTAGCTGTGTTCGTCAGAATCTGAGCTGAAAAAAACCACAACATCAATTTTCCTCTATTTTGCCGTCAAGTTGAAATGACACCTACTCAAAGAGAAGTGCCCTTGTAGCCACATCTGTGTTCAGAGGCGGCCGTGGTCACGACAGGGCTGACTGCGTGTACAGGCCTGCGGGGCTCCTCCAAGGAAGCGTCCCGGGGCAGTCTTTCCCTGCTTTGTTGGCAAGTGCATCTGTAGGACTAGAGCACTGGTCTTCAGACGTGAAATGTTGAACAGCTGCTCTGTTAACTCTTGAATGCCATCTTCTTTCTTTCAAATAAATCTTCGGTTCTGGTCTCCCTTCTGTGTGTTCTGCTTGTAAATGCTGCCTGCATGGTAGTGGCTCACTGCCTCATCGGACAGTGTCTCTACCACCCTGAACGCGCCTGATCTCGGAAACTAAGCAGGGTCGGGCCTGGTTAATACTTGGATGGGACACACTCTGGTTTTAGCCCTTGACCCTCAATTAAGGTTAGAAAACAAAATTCAAATCCTGATGAATCATACTGCCAAATAATACTAAAAGAGACATTTGGGTGGGAGGTTGGGGTACCAGGTGGTGGGTATTATGGAGGGCATGTATTGCATAGAGCACTGGGTGTGGTGTATAAACAATGAATTCTGTTACGCTGAAAAGAAATAAATTTAAAAAAAAAAGTTAAAAAAAAGGAAAGAAAGTTAACCTAACTGCATTTCAAAATGAAGATAGAACTAGACTGTAGAGAGAGGGGAAAAGGAATGTAGGTTGACTTGGATACTCTCAATCCAAGGACAAAAGAACTACGTAGAAATACTATCCCCTTGTTAGTAAATTTGCCTCTTAAGAGGGTGTACATTAGTAATACTGCATGCTGGATTGAACGAATAGGGAAATGTATCAAGGATGATGAAAGTCAAGTTCTTTTTTTAAGGTTTTATTTATTCATTTGAGAGAGAGAACGAGCAGGGGGAGGGGAAAATGGAGAGGGAGAAGCAGGCTCCCCGCTCAGCAGGGAGCTGGTCGTGGGACTAAGGGCTTAATCCCAGGATCCCAGGATCATGAACTAAGCTGCAGGCAGACACTTAACCAGCTGAACCACCCAGGCACCCTGAGAGTCAGGTTTCCAACTGTTGGAGAAGTATGCAGGTATGCAAGAGGGAAAGCCAGAGTAAGACCCGAGGTGTGGGGTTGGCATCAGAAGAATCAAAGTGAGCACACATGAAAAGAGACATGTACCTTAACAGAAAAAATAAATAAATAATAAATAAATAAATAAATAAATAACGGTTTCAACAAGCAGTTCAAAAAAAGGCAGAAAAGAGAAAATAAAACTAAACCCACAGTGAGACACTATCACATGCCATCAGAATAATCAACATGAGGATAAATGACAATACCCATTTGTTGCTGAAGATGTGGAAAATAATCTTCATCTGTGCATCTGGGAAAACGGTGGCAAGTTTTCTACCAAAAGGGTCATACGCCTGTCATATGACTTAGCTAAGGCACTACCAGACCTTAAAACAGAAGTGTGAACTGTAGGTCTGTAATCCACCGACCTTCTTCTTGGATCAACCAAGCAAATGCTGACCTAGACCTAATCACTACAAACTGAATAGGACAGTAGTGTTTTGCTAATTCACTAATTCACTACGAGGTGAATACAGGAATGGTGTTTTGCTAAAAGAAAAATTACCTACCAAGGTCTTTTCAACATAAAAATTACTTTTATCAGCATATACTTGGTATGACCAGCCTGTTGGCTTCAAGTAAATGTAGAATCTCTAAATCTGTTATATAGGTGAATTTGTTCAATAAATTTATGAGTAGAAGTTGGTCACATAGTGTGACTTTCTTTAACTGTGTGTTACTAATCAAATCTAAACAACTTCAACTGTACTGACCTTGTTAGCACTTGTCATTGTTTTTTTAAGATTTATTTTTGCATTTTAGAGAGACAGCTTGTGTATGCACAGGGAAGGGGAGGTAGGGGTAGAGGGAGAGGGGAAGAGAGAATCCCAAACAGACCCCTTGCTGAGCAGAGTCCCAGGAGAGATACAGGTTACCAGAGCCTGGGGAGTGGGGCCAAGGGGGAGTCACTAGTTAATGGGTACAGAGTTTCTGTTTGGGATGACAAACCCATTCTGGAAATATTTGTGGTGGTTATAAAACATCAGGAATGTACTTTATGTACTACCTCATGAATTTCAATGTAATCCTTGATATCTGAAGAGAATTGATAGGACATTCAGAATCTGCTTGTCTTTGGAGAATAGAATTGACATTAAAATCCTGGAGCTCTGTCTCTACAGTTCTGCCTACAAAGATAATAGAGCCAAGTCCACCCTTTGCCCTGCCATGGGACCTTCCAGACTGCCAGAACATTCCTTCTATAGAAGAACAAAGCAAAAAAGAATGGCAAGGTGGAAACAAGAAGCCACTTTTTTTTTCATGAAGAAAAGGGTTAAGTTGGGAGAATTGTTCCCTCACTATTCCTGTTTTTATTAAACTCAGCGTGGCTGGGACCAAGACAGAGGGCTGGGCTCACTAAGACCACTGACTGCGCAGACCAAATGCTGCGCATGTGATTTTTTGAGCCCTGTGCCCAGTACAATAAAGATTGTGACGGAGGAGCACAAGACCAAGTGTGACTAGCTTTCACACCAGACCTCCTTCCTTCTTTGGAATCCAGCTAAGCCCAATTTGCATTTTTGTAGAAAAACCTCCAATTCCCTTTCACACTGAGGAAGCCACAGGGATATTTCAATGCAGCGTCATGTTCTCAGGGACTACTAGATTGAGAGTTGGTCTTGATAACCCTGAAGGATAAGTTGGTGATCTTCGCTGATCTGTCCGTAGCATCGCCTCTTGGAGAAAGAAAGGCAGGTGGATTTGAGGGCTATAATCCACCATGTGACAAACAGAGGCTGGAGGACACACACAGCCAAAGATCCACGCCAGGCCGAGTCTGAGAAATGTTGGAAATGGCACAAGACAGAACAGGTAGGAACACCCCTCAAACTCTAAGTAATAAAGGGTTATCTCTCATGGATCCAATCCTATAGAGGAAGGGAGTAGACTGTCAGTCTCCTTGGAGTTTGGGCAAAACCACATCCCCCACCTAGGAATCCTGCTGAGCCCCATTTACAAAGTCACAAGGAAGGCATCTAAATTTACATTGAGCCAGGAGCAGAAATAAGAATCAATGTTTACAAAGGGTTGCTGAGAAGGCAGTGGAGCTGGGCTGTAAATATCCACTCAGATGCTTTTTGAAGTGCCTGCAAACAGAATCCGTGAGGACGGGAGCATCTGGAAGGGATCCAGGGCTGTTACTCAGCAAAAGCATTGGTTAGACTGGGACCGCTCCTTCGTGGAGCCCTATGGGAAGATGGCTACCAGCTTACTGCTGGAGGTTAGGAGAGGCACGTCTACCATAGAGAGAGGTACATAATCCTGAGACCAGAAATGCCCATCAGGCGGAGACATATTTGCATAGACAGGGTAGAGCTCAGCAGAGCTCATGGATTAAAAAAAAAAAAAAAAAAAAAGACAGTGTTTTCCAAAGCCCAAGAGGAGCGGAAGCTTGGTGGAGAGTTTACCTCTTTCAGGAGCAGGCAGCTTTGTCGCTTGTAGAAGTTCCCAGCCCCCCGCCCCGCCACCATATTGAACTATAATTCTTTGCAGCCAAGATAAAATGACTTCCTTGTTTCACAAAAGCAGTTGCTGTATTCAGAATCCTATGCTTTAAAGCTGTGGTAGAGAAAGGTAGTGGTAAGTCTGCAGGCTGAGCAGAGCTGATGCCACGCATTTGGTGACAGAGAATAAGGGAATTAATGTCCTCAGGGGATTCTGAGTATTTAGGGAAGCTTAAGCCAATAGTCTACAGACTCCCTATTGTGAATGCAGCCCTGGGAGATTGTATGATAAGATATAACCAAAGTAAATTTCTATGTAAATTGAGAAGAAAAATTAAGATAAGTCATGCATATACTGGTTCAGAAGGAAATTGGAATACTAACACAAGACACCTTGATCAAATCTCACAACTGGGTTCATTAGATGAGCATGCACGCACACACTTATGCGCGGTGGATACACCAAAGATGGCACAGTCCTCTTGCGTATACTGAAACAACCCATGTAGCAAGAAACGGAACTCAGTTTCAGGAGAAAATAATCTGAGGATGATTTGAGGTAGGACTGAAGTCCCAAAGACCAATGACTCACACAGCTGGTAAGAGAATTAAATTGAATGTAGAGGCGTGTGTCTGTGTATAGGGTAGGGATGCTTAGAAATGAATGTGTGTCAGCTGGACTCGACACCCATGCTAACCGAGACTTTGCTTTTTCTGCAACAGAAACAGAAGCAACCACAGAAGCCATAGTCTAAGAAAATACTGTAGTCTAGGCATTTACTGCAGATATCAGTTGGACCTACCTCGCTGCATTGGGGGTGTGCATCTCACTGTGGCCAATGTGCAAAAATGGGCAAGGAGAGGTCATGGACCTTCCACGATATATATCATTTTTTCAAAAAATCTTCATAGTCTTTTTTGTTTTTTAAGATCGTTGTTTATTTGATTGGAGAGAGAGAGAGCATGCACAATTGGGGTGAGGATCAGGAGGAGAGGGAACAGCAGACCCCCCGCTGAGCTTGATCTCAGGACCATGAGATCATCACCTGAGCTGAAGGCAGACCTTAACCGACAGAGCCCCCCCAAGGGTCCCAGTCTTTCATAGTCTTATGAAAACTGGAATAGGGAATTAAAGCACACAGTGAGAATGGGTTGATGAATCAACTAAATCAAGTAGAAATATGTGTCCTCAGGTTGAAGGAAATGATCCACATTTTCCCTTCTCATCTCAGGGAGGCTTCCTTTCTTTCCACTTGGTCTATCCTCTGGTGGGGCCTGCTCTCTCGTGTGTGCCAATGGAGGGCATTATCGAGTCGTGAAATAAAATGTCCGTACGACTATAGTCTGCTAGCGCCAAACTTAACCTCATACATTCTCACCCCGTGCAGCTATTCTCCCTTTTCAAATCCTCAGGACATCTCCCTGGGAATGAAACAAAGCAGAAGAGGGTGCAAGTGTGGTATGACTAACCGTTCCTGGGTAAGTAGGATTGCCAAACTTGTCTACACGGTATATTGAACTTCTAAAAATATACATGAAAGGTTTAAGAATTGGGAATAAGAAAGCAAACGCCGATATTAATAATGACATTTTACAAAAACAGTGATGGTTAATTTTATGTGTCCACTGAACTGGGCTGAGGGATACCCAGATACCTGGCCAAACTTTACCATACCTGAGGGTGTCTGTGTTGCCATCTCCAGGAAAGATTAGGATTTGAGTTGGTGCACTGAGTGAGAATGGCCCTTGCCAGTATGAAGGGACATCACCCAATCCTTTGAGGGCCTCAATAGGACCAATCAACAGAGAAACAGAGAAAGGGTGAATTTCCTCTCTGTGCTTGAGCTGGGACATCTCCTGCCCTCAGATGTCAGGGTTCATGGGTTCTCCAGTTTTTAGACTCAGATTGGGACTGAGACCATTAGTCTCCCAATTCTTGTGACTTGGACAAGAAGTGTGATCTTCTTTCTCAGGTGCTCTTGACTTCTCAGGGGACCATCTCTGATCACTTTATAAAAGTGCTACTTACTCTCCTCAACTCTGTTTCCATTCTGCACTCTCAGGCCAGTCCTCTTGCTGTTCCATTTGTCCTCATGTTATTCTATCCTCTAATAAACCATTTGTTCTGGTCCCTAGGGCTGCTAGCAAATATTTGAGCATCTCCTTCCCTCTGGACATGGGTGGAACTGATGGTCACACCTTGAGCAGGGTCATGCCACTTTCTTTAGGGTGTGAAGCCCAAGTGTCTGTTCTATGTGGAAGCTTGAAGGACAAGGTGGATTTGACCTCCATTCTGTTTCCTCCTCAGTGTCAGGCACATTCTAGACAGTGCCCAACCCGAGTCTTTTTGCTTTGCTTTGTTTTGATTGATTTGAGAGAGAGAGCGAAAGAAAGAGAGAAAGGGGAGGAGAGAGAAAATGAGAGGGGTGCAGAAGGAGAGGGAGAGAATCTCAAGCAGACTTCATGCTGAGGATGAAGCCTGATGTGGGCCTCAATCCCATGACCCTGAGATCACAACCCAAGTGGAAATTAAGAGTTGGAAATTTAACTAACTGAGCCATCCAGGCACCACCACCCCACAACCTGAGTCTTAAAATGAGAGATGTCAACATGGGGAGAGCCCCTTGCTAGCCTCTGAAACACACGCAGTTGGATCAAGAACTAATATTTTCACCCTCTCCTCTGTCGGTAGACACTTTGATTGTTTTCCTATCTTGGCTGTTGTGAATAATGCTGTTAGGCACATGGAGGAGCATGTATCTTTTGGAATTAGTGCTTTGTTTCCTTTGGATATATTCCCAGATTGGTTCCCAATTTATTCTAATTTCTGTAAATTTTAGAGGAATCTGCATACTGTTTTCCACAGTGGCTATACCGGTTTGCATTCCCACTAACACTGTACCACTGTTCCTTTTCCTCCACATCCCTGCCAACACCTGTTGTCTCTTGCTTTCTTGATGGTTTCCCTTCTAGCAGATGGGAGGTGATATCTCATTGTGGTTTTGATTTGCATTTTCCTGATGACTAGTGATGTTGAGTACCTTTTTATGTACCTGTTGGCCTTTCATATATTTTCTTTGGAAAATGTTTATTCAGGTCCTTTGCCCATTTTAAATTAGTTTATTAGCTGTTGTTTGCTTCTGTTTTGCTATTGAGTTGACTGAGATCATTTCACATTTTGGAAATTAACTCCTTCTCAGATACTTGGTTTACAAATACTTTTCCCTTATTTTGTAGATTGTCTTTTCTCTTTGTTGGTGGTTTCTTTTGCTGTGCAGAAACTTTTTTGTCTGATGTGGTCTAACTTGTTGAATTTTTATTTTGGTGCTTACGGGTTAGGTGTGATTTCCAAAAAATCTTCACCAGGACCCATGTCAAGAGGCTTCTTTCCCTATCTTTTCTTCTGAGACTTTTATGGTTTCAGGTCTTACACTTAAGTCCTTAGTCCGTTTAGAGTTAACTTTTGTAAGTGGTGAGGATAGGGGTCCAGCTTCATTCTTCAGCATGTGGGTGTCAGTTTTGCCAGCACGACTTACCAGAGACTGTCTTTCTCCATTGTGTGTTCTTGGCTCTTGTCAAATATAAGTCAAACACATGTGCTTAGGTTCATTTTGGTGCTGTTGATTCTGTCCCATCAGTCTTTGGTTTTATGCCAGTACCATACTATTTCAGTTACTATATCCTTTTACTATAGCTTGAAATCATAAAGTGTGATGCATCACCCTGATCTTTTTGTCTCAGAATTTCTTTTTTTTTTTTTAAGATTTTATTTATTTATTTGACAGAGAGAAATCACAAGTAGATAGAGAAGCAGGCAGAGAGAGAGAGGGGAAAGCAGGCTCCCTGCTGAGCAGAGAGCCTGATGCGGGACTCGATCCCAGGACCCTGAGATCATGACCTGAGCCGAAGGCAGAGGCTTAACCCACTGAGCCACCCAGGCGCCCTGTCTCAGAATTTCTTTGGCTATCCAGAGTCTTTTGTGGTTTCACATAAATTTTAGTGTTTTTGTTTTTTTTTTCCTATATCTTTTTAAAGGAAGTATATGTATTTATTTCTTTGATGGGGGAGGGGGGAAGGGCAGAGGGAGAGGGAGAAACAGACTTTCTGCTGAGCCGGGAACCCAGTGTAGGGTTCGATCCTAGGACCCTGACATCATGATATGCCCTGAAGGCAGACACTTAACTGACTGAACCACCCAGGTGCCCTATGCTTTTTTCCTATTTCTATAAGCAATGCCTTCAGGGTTTTGATAGGGATAAAGATATCTAGATCTGTATAACTGCACACACACACACACACACACACACACAAGAATATTTTTCAGCCATAAACAATGGGGAACTCCTACTATTTGCAACAACATGAATGGGCCTTGAGGGCATTCTGGTAAGTGAAATATCAGACAGAGAAAGACAAACACTGTATAGTCTTACTTATATGTAGAAACTAAGACAAACAAACCACCAAAAACAAAATGAAGCAAAAACAAAGCCCCAAAATGAAAACAAAAACACAAAAAACAAAGCACACAACTCAGTAGAAAAAGGCCAGATCTGTGGTTCCAGAGGTGGGGTGGGAGGATGGGGAATGGGAGGAAGAGCACAAACATCCAGGTATAAGATTCGTGATGACCAGGGGTGCAATACGTGCCATGCCACCCATAGCCAACACTGCTGCGTGGGGTGTAGGGGAGCTGCGGGAAGGGAGCCTAAGACTTCTCATCACAAAGAGGGTTTGTTCATTTCTTTTCCTCTATTCCTCTATATTCTATCACTATATGAAGTGATCAATGTTAACCAAACGTCTTGTGGTCATCATTTTATAATATATTTAAGTCACACCATTCTGCTGTAGACCTTGGAGGGGGAGAATAACGTCTTTCTACCCTTCAGTGTTCTCCGTCTGGCCTAAGAGGGAAACTGACAGGAGCCAGATTAACAAGAGAAAAATCCAAAGTGTAATTACGTACACACAGAGGTCCAACAAGGACATTGAGACCTAAAGGAACGACCGTGGCAGGCAGTTTTATCCTTTTTAGACAAAGAGGCAGTAAATTTGTGAGGAATTAAAAGGACAGAGAAAACTTCATTTTGGGAGCTTGAGTCAGTGGGAAATTCTAAGCAGAATTTAGGTGGGGTTAGGCGGGGATAGCAAATTAGTAAAATTAGTGTAAAAGTCACAAGAATTGTTTATACAGCCTTCTCGGCTCTAAGTTTCCCATGTCTGTGATAAGGATGTCTCTCTAATTCCTGGTGCAAGAAGGGTGCCTCTACATGGGAGATTCATTTCGGACTTTTTGGAGACAAAGGGAGGGGGTCAGAGTGTTCTTTTGCACTGACTATTTCTTTAGAACTTCTATTTAGAATAATTAATATGCAAAGTGGCACATTCTAGGGTGGCCTGCCCTTGACTCTCTATATCTCAAACTTATGCAACTATGTGAGTCAATTATTTCTCAGTAAAAGTGGAAAAAAATAAATGGTAACTAAATGAAGAAAAATAATTTTAAGCCATTTAGGTCTGAGGATTTTTTTTTAACTACACAGTGTAAATAGGCCTATCCTGATGAACATAATGTTAAATGTTTTGTCTTATTTATAATGTCCTTATCCCCATAAAGATGTAAACACCATAGAGAAGGAATCATGTTACCTGCCCTGCTCCAATTTTAGTGTCTAACCAGTTCGTGTCATATAGATGATTCTTAAAACAACATAGTTAGGTGAAAACTGAAGAAATGTCTCCTGGTCTACCAGTTGTATATCTGAAAGAAGTCCTCACACAGCTAACTGGGAATGGATACAAGAGAACTTGTTGCAAATTGTCATTGAGAAACAAAAAATCATAAGCAAAACCAAAAACAACTACAAAATCTATCATTTGCTTAGAACAATAGAAAAAACATTGTATTATTTTCTCACAAGGGAGGGGCTGGAGCATAAAATAATAATTTGCAAAAAAGAAAGAACAACCATTTTCAATAGATGCTGAGTTCTCAGGAATCCAGTATCAAGTGGGAAACAACAGCAAGTCAAAGAAAAATATATGAAGTTGGCTGCCATGTATTTATTTTAAAAAAATGACAAAGAGGAAATGATACATTGTTGAAGATAAAGTATATGTGTAAAAAAAAAAATCATATCCCAACTCCAGTTCATTATAAACACAGATTTCAGAAAGGTGGTCCTGAGTGAGGAATGGAGGCAGGTGTATGGACAGGAAATGTTCAACAATGGTTAGGGTCTCTTTCTTAAACCAGATCGTAGTTATCTGCCATCTCGTTTAGTTTCCTCTGGACCTTGTAAATGTGTTTATATAATTGCTTTTCTGTGTGAAATGTTTAACACATAGGCCCACACAAATTTTAAAAAACCAAGAGAACATCACTCAAGGTGAGCTGTGTTCTTGAGGAGGAGCACCGAAGCAGGGCATTGAAATGGAATGCACTATTACCCTCTTCAGCTGTGAGGAACCTCTCCATTGTGCTGTGTCTCCCTCAGTTATCACCCCAACTGGCCTGCCTGCTAAGGTTGGGATGAGAAGAAATCCAGGTACTACAAATGGCATTTGCTCTGTGTTGAGTATTTCCTCAGAGCCAGACATGGGGCCAGGATTGATCTATTATAACCCATGATCTTCTCAACCTATGTCAAGCCCATGGGACCATCTCCATTGTATTAAGGACGTTGAAGATCAAAAGTGTTATGAAATTATTTCAAAGTCAATCAACTGGTAAGTGGAGGGGCTGGAATTAAGACCTCTCTCTTGGCAATGTTAGAGTTCCATTCTGGCAAGTACTTGGAAAGTCCCTGGGAAAGTATTCTGTGAAATCTGATGTACTTCATGCAAATTGCCAAAAAATATTTATAAAATTTTCTCTACTCCAGCCATCTCATGCATTAGATGGGGCTTGAAAACAGCCTGCCACTTAGTTTGAAAGTCTCATTGCTTTGAGCACAAGATGATGTCTGAAAGTGATGCCTACAGTCTTTGCTATGATGGTGGTGGCTTCTGCCGTATGACCTACCCATGGTAACCACAGAAGAACCATGATCTTAACCTTGGCACCAACATCAGTTAATTGTGCTATTGCATTTTTCAGATGAAGTGCTCCATAAATGCCATGACATGTGCAGATAACTAAACAGCAAATTCCCATCAGCAGTGTGTCCGCATTGGACAGTGAGGGACAAGACTTCATCTCAGGATTGAGTGCCAGATGCTGTTGTAAGTGGGCACTGGACAAGACAGAATTCCTGACATCCTAGTGTCCTGATGTCCTGATTCCCTGTGTACTGGGGAAGGGAGAAGTAAACAAGGAAGCAAATCCATAGACGGGACAATTCTGGACAGGCACATATGTCTCTGGGACCATATGACAGCATGCAAAGATGGGGAGAGGAAGGGGTTCTTTTGATTGAGGTCAGAGAGAGGCTTTCCAATGAGATGCCTTCTGATCTGAGATCTTAATGTGAAAAGCTATAGAAAAATGCTAGCATGAAGCCCCTGGGTCATAACTGGTCCATCTGAGGGAAAAGAAGTATGAAGCCCCAACGCCAGACTGAGAGGGACATGATGAGGAGTCATGTGTGGGAGGTGGTCCTGAGGTGGCCACAGTGCCTGTACACACCCAAGGGAGGACAAAATCCCTGGGGGGACTTACATTTTCGTTTTTGGTCTCCCTGTTACTTGTGAAGGCATTTTTCTCAGTGTGGTCCCAGATGGCTTTCTCCCCAGCTTCATCCTTGAGTTTAAGACCCGGATTTCTGCCTTAAGGTTCTCAATCACAGCAGGGGCTCTGCACATCTATCCTCCTGGGTCTCCAGACGTATCCACCCATAGGACAACCCTGGGCCCCACTGCACTCTTACTAATGCCACCTGCTTACTAAGGACTATTTACTCTCTCCATTTTATGTGAGAGAAAAACTGATGCTTAGCATTTGACAGGTCTAATATGTGGACATGGGTCCTCCTGGTCATCTGTAGTGACATGGGCCATCACTGTGCTGCTGTGACACAAAATCATGCTTCCTTGAATAAGCAACCCAGGTCTGTACCCTGAGGTTCCCTGGAACAGGCATGCAGGCTCACCCTCTGGGCTGCCCATCTTAATTCCTCTCAGTGCTTGTAAGCAAGTCATCATACTCCCAGAAAAATATGCATTTGGGAAGTAAAGCCTCCTGTGATCTGTTTGCAATAAGACATCTCCATGGTTTTATTTCCCTTTAGGAGTTAATTATAGCAACCATCCAAAGACTGCAGCAGAAACTGCTTTTCTAGCAAATTTCTCCTCCTGTGAGGAGTGCTGGACCCAGAGCCGTACCATTCATGCTGAGGCTGAGGAAAAGTCCCTTCCTCCATGGCGCAGATGGACAGAGTGCTGGCAGGGACCACCTGCTGGATCATGCTGGAGCCTTGATGCTCTTCCAGGAGGCCTCCTCTGCTATCGGCACATGCTCCTGCCAGCAAAGCCCCTTTCTGAGTGGCAGCCTGGTGACTGCATTTGTTCTATCCTGGGGAATTCATCAAGGAGGGGTCTTAATGCCTGGGGGCCCTAGTCTCTTCTACTTAACGTAACTGGTATCAGAAGTAGTGCCTCTCCAAGACACTTGGTGGGAACCAGCCAGGCTCTGTAGCCCTGGCTCCATTTCCTTCTCCAGCTGTCTGAGAGGGGCGGTGATCCTCCTGCTCAGCACTGGACTCCATTTCCTTTCTCATCTACATAGGGAATAAGAAGAGAAGATGGAAACGGAGACAGGACATCTTTTAAACACTTTCAAAACTTAAAAAAAACCAACAACAGAATTTTACTCAAATGCAAATAAAGCAAAAAACCAACATAATTTAACTAACCTCCTGTTGGTTCCTCCTCCCAGGTTACAGGGATAGATTTTGAGCAGATGTGCACCCTGGATACAGGTGTGGAGGGAGATTTGTTGTACAAAACATGTGCACATGCAGGCATACTATATGCATGTATACAATGCATATGCTAGAGTCTAGATTCGAAAGCACAAAATAATCTCTGTAAAGTCACTCACTAAATGTGCATGGTTGCTCCCCTCAGGGTAAGGAAAGTATTTCGGGTGAGGTGAGGACATTTAGGGATGGTAAATGGGAACATAAAATTTTGAATCTATAAACTCCTGATGACTGGGCTCTTTTTATTCTGAAAATATGGTCAATTATTACATAACATAGTCTTAAAAGGAAAAAATATGTTGAAATGGGTGTTAATACTGACAGGGAATAATTATGTGGGAAATACTTGTTGTGTAAAAGGAATACTAAGTTGATTTTATCTAGGGTTTTTAGTTTTTTAACAAGTACTGAGCAGTGAAGACATTTGGTTACAGAAAGCCCCCTGCAGCTGTGTCTGCACATTGTGTGACAGAAACAGACACTGAGCCAAGTAGAAGAGGCTGAGTCCTAGGCCACACGTCCTGCTGTGACACCAGCAGGGAACCAGACCTCATGAAGATTCTGAGGGAACCGTGGCCAGAGAGGCAGACAGGAAACCAAGTGATGGAACAAAGGATTTGAAGTGGTGGGACAGTCCTTCCTTGTACTTGCTCGTGTGCTCTCACAGTGTGGTGAGAGATGGAACAGGCAGTCTCACTGACCTGGGCAGGTCATCCCAGTGGCATCAGGGCCATGATGAAGGAGGGCTGATTGTGTGCTGAGAAAGGGGCATGGACATGTCAGCCTGTCTTTTAAACTCATGGCTCTAGAGTAGAGTACGGGATGTGTGATATTAGTAGGACATGACTGAGGAATGATGCTTTCAAGGTGGAGTCAGTAGGGCAAGGACACCCATGGTGATGGAAAAGTCCTGGTGGAAACAGACAGGTTGGTGAAATGGGGCAAAGGGGGCTTACAGAGGAAGGAGCCACACCTACAGTGTGCTTGGCGGGGTGGAGGGGGTCCTGCCCCCTGCTGAGGACCAGGCCACATGAAGACCAGAGCATCCCTCTAAGAAGAGAAAGGGAAGGAAAGAGGACAAAAGTAATTTCTAGGTAATCTCTTGCATAGAATTACATCTGAGATACAGATGTGTGCCTCTCTGCATATGCTTCCCTTCATTCCCCTTGGTTCATCAGACCACATGATCTGTGCTTCCAGACTCAGAACACAATTTTTCTCCTTTCTGTTTCTAAAGGCCCGTATGCCCTGAAGAAGAGGTGGGTGAGGAAATAAAAATAATAAGTCATAGAGATGATGAGGGTGATAAAAAGAGCTCCTCCCAGGACAGAAGGACTGAATTCAGAGCGGGGGGGGGGGGGCTGCAGCATGGGACGTCAGGGGATCCTTGGTGACCTGGAGTCCACACCCTCTGCAGGGGCTCTTGGTGGCATCTAGCTTCCCCTTGTCCGTGGGACTTCTATGGAGGATAGCCCATGGCATATGGAGGCTCCAAAATATCTGAGAATCCTGTTCTGCCCAGCCAGTGACAAAAAACGACATTGATTTATAGAAAAGGAGAAAGGGGGAACTTCCTACACTTATTTCTTAAAATGACAACTCATCTTGCCATGTAAACACATGTTACTAACATAGAGCCAAGTCTATCAAATAGCTCCGTCTCCTCATCAAGAATAGCTCATCTTCTTGAGATGGTGTGGGCAGGAGTCTTAGAAGCAAGAGGTAAAACGTTACAGGAACTGTTAAAATGATCTTTGTTCAACTTATCAAAATATCCCCTGAGTGTGCAGTGCACACAGTTATAGTTCTGGGCACTGGGAACATAGGAAGAAAAATCTCAAAGCGGTGACCCTCAGGTGTGGGAAATGGGCAAAGAACCTGCTTATGGGCTTGACGTTGACAGGAGGTTTTCATACTCACTGGACACTGCTCAGTGTGGAACTGTGATGGTTCTGATACTCACTACAGCCCAGGGGTGAGATCAAGTGGAACCATCTAGAATGACCACATTAGGAGATCAGTTAAGTCAGAAAAACACTGAACAAGTCTTCATACTTCACAGACTAGATGTCTTCATAAAGTTAAAACAGAGGTGCACTGGGTGTCCAAAAGGGAGAGTTTGACATTATTGATGGTGGTGCCAGAGAAGAGGACCCTGTAGAGTTCAAGTTGGAATCCTCCCAAAATACAAGGAATTACTACTGTCAGAGATTGTGGTTTCAGCAACTCTCAAAGTTGAGAAAGTCAGGAATCTACACCTGCAGGGCATTGCATGAATACCAAGATGGATTTCCACCTCAGAATGAAGGCAGTCATTAGGGTTTAGAGAAACGCTTATGTTATTTGTGAACTAAAGGGAGTGGTTCATGGGTGGGGACAAGGCGGAGGAGGAAGAGTAGATGGTGAAGATCTCAGATGGCTCTTGTTTTTCAGCATGAGGTTGACCATAATGTTGAAAACCAATGACCTAGAAACAAGAAGGAGTGCAAATAAAAGGTAATTGCTTTTGGTGATTGGGTTATACTTGAATCTTGACTCTTCCAGTGAATCTGGAAAAGGGCTAATTTAACTGTAATCTGATCATCTAGAAAGTTCTCAAGATGGGTTTGGCTGTGAGAGGATTTTATGTTGGGGAAGCTCCAGAGGAACAATGGGGTGAACACAAGGCACAGAGCAACTCTGGTCTCAAGAACAGCTTGACTTTGGTTGATGGGCACAAGAGTCTTTGTCCCATTGGCTGGCTGCCAAGATCTGCCAGAACTGGGTGTTTAAGAGTTCTCTGTGCTAATCTACATGGAAGCACTGTGGTTCTAAGATTGGAGGATAAGTGACAATGGTTTAGTCCGTGTTTGGTCGGGAAAACAGGAGCCACTCTTGAACTCAAAGTAGATCAAAGCATTGATGGTTTTAATACAAGGAAATAGAGGTGTGCGCCATTTTGGAAGAGCTGGAAATTTGCTAAGGGCAATCTCAACTGGGCTTGCAAATATGAGACATGCTCACAAGTCAGTCTGTGGCAGTGCATGGTGGCTCTCAGGAAGGTGTCAGAAGCCGCAAGACTGCCGTAACTTTTCAAGAAGAATGACGTCTCCTTTCAGCCTCCCTTGAACCCAAAATCATATTGGAAATGTTGTTTCTGGCTTCTTTTCTACAAGGCAGCTGCGGCCTTGGAAGGGTGATGGTGATGCTGAATTGACCACCGGTTATCCAGCACATAGGGTCCATGATGTAATCAAGACCCTAAAGCCTCTTACTGGGAACCAGTGAGACCTTTTTTAAAAACAATTAATTAATCAATTAATTAGACAGACAAAGATTACAAGTAGGCAGAGAGAGAGGAGGAAGCAGGCTCCGTGCTGATCAGAAAGCCCAATGCGGGGCCCTATCCCAGGATCCCGGGATCATAACCTGAGCCAAAGGTAGAAGCTTTAACCCACTGAGCCACCCATGCACCCCTAGTGAGACCTTTTTCATAGTATATCTTATCTCATTCCTTAATCACCTTTTATAAGTTTCTACAATATGCACATATCTGCCTTATGTTAGCTTCTGAGGAGGCATGTATGAATACTATACCGTTCTGGCCTTGAAAAGAGACCCAGACTGGGGACCATGCTTATTTTTCTAGAAACTTCTTTGGGGGGGGGGGCAGGGCAACAGATAGGTCCCTATGTCCAAATAATTTTCTACTGTTAGGAGCAGAACTCTGAAGACCTGGGGCTGAAATTATTTGGTTCATATAAAAAGACTAATTAATCCAAATAAATGTTAAGTTTATAAGTTAAAGGAGGCCCAAACCATTGCTGACCCTTCAGTGGAAAACAATGATCAGGCATGAATATTTCTTTTTTCTCTTAATTTTTAGTCAGTAATTACCTCATTAAGCCCAAGCAGTAACCCCAGTTTTGAGATCCAACAGCCTTCAACACTGTTGGAATATCAAGTTTCAATCCCTGTGTACACTGAGTGGGAATTCTGGGGGCAGCACGGGTAGAAGGAGGGCTTTTCTGGAACTATCCCCAAGGATAGTGGAGAATAAAGAATACAAATAGCAGCACCATCTCCTGCAGATATCTCTTTGCATGCTTAATCAACTCAAATACCACGCTACATTGATTGGAGATAAGGTGTGCCCCGAATGTGCCAGAAGGTCTCCTTTAAAGGTTGCATTAGTACCATGAGCACTCATGGTGCTTGTGGTATTTTCCTCTCACTGAGTACTGATTTCTCATTAATGCTGACTCATTGGACTCACTTCATTTTGTACTCGGAGAGCATCTGCATGCTATTGGCTATGCTATGCTCACAGGCAAGGATTTGAAGCATCACATCTGCAGAGATGAAATGTGGCACAGGTGCAAAAAAGATCTTTGCAAGTGAAAATTCACAGCCAACGGGGCAATTTGAGGAGTAATTTTTGCTAAGTCAAATTGGCCCTATTCTACCTGGATGCCACTCAGGTAGAGTGGCTAAAATGAGGAGCATGGGACAAGAAGACATGGATTTCAATTAATGATACAGTGTTGAGATAGCATTCAGCAATTAGGATCATTTTGGAAGGTATATATGTTTTCACTATCTGGTAGAAAAATCACTGGGTCCTGAGTTGAAATTTTGGCTCTATGTCTTACAAGCTACGGGAGTCTGGGAAAGTCATTTAGCTACTCTTCGTTCTTTGGTTTTCCTCCATGTAAACTAGATCATAACTATAATCCAGAAATGACCTGGATCTTATTCTACAAGAGAAAGGTGAAAAGTCAAATAGCAGAAAGAGGTAGACAGTCTCTGGATCTTATAGTATATTTTGCTGAAGAGACACATGAGTCTCCTACAGCCAGGCTTCAGCGTTCCGAGGACCAGGGCCTCCTGGGTCTATCCTGCACGCCCATGTGTGTTTTAACCCCCATAATATACATACGCTCACCAGCTTGAGATGAGGAAACCAAGGTGTAGGTTAAGTGAGTTTTCTCAGGATGACTGAGTTTGTGCACTGCACTACTGGGATAAGAACCAAATGGGCTTGAGCTCAAATTCCCCGATTTAGTCACAAATCACAATGCCTTTCAGCTCAGAAATCAAGTTAAATCATGAAATTGAGGTAAAATGTTTGAGGGCTCCATTTTCCCAAATGGCCAGCTCATTTTTCAGAGACAGTTCTTTAACTAATTCATCCTTCCTGCAGTGGTCACAAAAACACAGTCATTACATGCTTGGTATTTTGGGGCTTTTTATTTAATATGTCACACAGTGTGTGCTTGTTCCCCCTCTTCTTCCTACTAAAGCCCCAACCAAATGGCTCTAAAAAGCCAAAAGCCATATAAGCCACAACTGTGTAGAACATGACTTGGGCAGTTAAGAGTTTTTTTGTCTTTAGTAGCAAAGCATCTTTTAAAAATTTTTTATTAAAGATCTTATTTATTTATTTGAGCCAGAGAGAGAGAGAGCAGTAGCAGAGGGAGGAGCAGAGAGAGAGAGAGAGAGAAACAGACTCCTGGCTGAGCAGAGTCAGACATGGGACTGGATCCAGGACCCTCAGATCCTGACCTGAGGCAAAGGCAGACACTTAACTGACCGAGCCACCCAGGCGCCCAGTAGCAAAGCACCTTATGGTGGATTACATGCTGGAGATGTTTGCAGACTCCATGGACTGTGAAGCTTGAGGTGGATGTTCCAGGACGCCTTACCAGCTCCATAGCAGAGTCCTGACATCGAGTTTCCTTCCTCCTCTCCCGCCATGGAACACTGGATTTTTTTTTCCCCCATATGCTTGTCACCTCAGCTTCTCATGTCATCACGTCTTCCCAGTGTGTTCACTGCCAGGAAGAGGTAGCAAGGGTGGAAACATTCCCCAACAGATGGCCCTCCTGGACATGCCTGAAACACTGGAGAACAGAGTGTTCTGGGGTCGGCATGGTGTTTGTAGACCAGTTCGCAAGGGTGTGAGCCCTGAAGCTAAGGGGTCAGCTGAGGGGATGGGCAGTCACCCTGTGCTGCCAGTCAGAGCGAGCAGGATTCTTGCCTGTTTGCATCCAGCACATTCTATGTCCTTCCAACCACCACCAAACACCTGTATGGACACTACGTAAGCTTAAGCTGGGTACCTGGCAGCCAGTGGCCTCCATGCTCTTTACATTAATGTCACCACTTACTAGCAATAAGGAATTACAACCCCCCATGTAGACCCCCCCCCCACTTCTGTGTGTGACTTTTGCTGGCAGACTCACCTCTTCGGCCTGGTAGGGAATGTAAATAAAACCTCCTGGAGGGGCGCCTGGGTGGCTCAGTGGGTAAAAGCCTCTGCCTTCGGCTCAGGTCGTGATCCCAGGGTCCTGGGATCGAGCCCCGCATTGGGCACTCCACCTCTCATCAAGGAGCCTGCTTCCTTTCCTCTCTCTGCCTGCCTCTCTGCCTACTTGTGATCTCTGTCTAATAAATAAATAAATAAACAAAAAAACAAAGCAAAATAAAAAACCTGCTTGAAAGGATTATGGGGTCCTCTATCCGAGCATTAGTGTACCGTATTCTTATAATGCTTTACTTCAGGGGATAGACTTTGGAAACTCCTTTACTTTCCACCTTTCTGCCTCCTGACCTGCCACCTGAACCTAATCTCCTACTTCTTTTATAGGAGTTGGGAAAATAATTCGTAAATAAACCAATACAGACTGACATGCTATACTATTCCTATTCTGTCTCCCAAGACTATAGCCATGGTCTGTGTGTGATCTGCCCTACTGATGATGGCCTTGTCGGGGTTACTGAGACCCTGCCTTCCATCCTTGTACAACACAGATAACCAGCTTCCCAGGCAAGAGGCACTCTACTTCCTGCGTCCAACTATTCTTGTAGTGAGAACCACCAGCAGCCACTGTCATAGTCAAATTTACCCATTTATTTATTTTTAAAGATTTTATTTATTTATGAGAGAGAGAGAGAATGAGGGGGAAGGGGCATATGGAGAAGGAGAAGCAGGCTCCCCAACGTGGGACTCGATCCCAAGACACAGGATCATGAGCCAGGGGCAGATGCTTAAGTGACTGAGCCACCCAGGCACCCTGCTGGTATCATACCATTAACTCAAATAAAGATCTTATTCAGAATTTACTAGGATTGATGCACTTTTGTGTGTGTGCAGTTTTACGAAATTTTATTGCATGTGTAGATTTGACTAACCATCCCCCAAATCAGGCACAGGCTCATTCGAACACTAGCTAGAAATTTCTCCAGGCCAAACTGTAATAGTTGTATTCTTTCCCCAACCTAACCTCTGGCAACCACTGGGGCATTTTCCATCCGTACGATTATCACTCTGAAGAAGTCACGCAAATAGAATCCTATGATATAGGACCCTTTAAGGTTGGCTTTGGCACTCTATGTAATTCCCTGGAGATCCGTCCATACTACCTGTTGTAAGAATCGATGGTCCAGGGCACCTGGGTGACTCAGTGAGTTAAAGCCTCTGCCTTCGGCTCAGGTCATGACCTCGGGGTCCTGGGATGGAGCCCCGCATCAGGCTCTCTTCTCAGCAGGGAGCCTGCTTCCCCCTCTCTCTCTGCCTGCCTCTCTGCCTGCTTGTGATCTCTGTCTGCCAAATAAATAAATACAATCTTAAAAAAAAAAAATCGGTCATTCTCATTGATTCAGGAGTAGCATTCCATTGGATGGATCACTTTTTTTTTTTCTCCATTTACCTGACGAAGGGCATGTGGGTTGTTTCTAGTTTTTGTCCATTTAAAATACGACTCCAGGGTACAGATCTGTGTAAATGTAATCTTCTGTTTCCCTAAGATAAATTGCCACCAGAATAATTTCTGAATGGTATGTTTAATGACAGCTCCAATTCACAAAACAAAGGTGCTACAGATGATTTCGTGTATCATGTTATGTTTGCACCAGCAATGTGTAGAAAACCCAGTTTTAACACATTCTCACCAGAATTTGATGCTGTCAGTATAGTGTACTCTTGTCACTATAATGATTTTGTAGTGTTATGTCCTTATGGTTTTGATTTGTAATTCTCTGACGGTTAATGAAGTTGAACATGTTTTCATGTGGTTATTTGCCATTCTCTATCTACCTGAATGAATTCAAGTTTTTTGCTGATTTACTAATTGGGTGCTTGTTAAAAGAGTGTTTATTGTAATCGTTTGACTATTAAGTATATATTTTATTCACATGAAATGCTGTTTTTATGAATATTTTTTATATTTATACTCTTCACTATTACTTCTTCCATTCTGTTTTCTGTTTTCTTTTGTCTTTATTTAGCATTTTTGCTCTTTACTCTTTTATTCACAGATTTCATTAGAGATGTGGCATTCGAGGGTCTGTGGACCTTCAAAGAGCCAAGCTGTGTGGTGCAGAGAGAAAGGTGAGCCGGGAGTCACTGGCAGGACTCAGGGGAAGGACACTTCCTGGTGGATTTAAACCACAGCTACAAGCATTTCTGTGAATTAGGCCTGAAAAGAAGCAAGATTGAGACTTCCAAAAGAAAATGGGGAAAATAGTATAAAATCTAATGATGGAAGAGATGGAAAAATTAAAGGCCTAGAAGCTACATTTTCATATGACCAGACAATTAATTAGTGATTAAATTATTAGTGATTATCTTGTTTTATGTTGAGGTAAATATAGATTTTTATTCTGAATATTAGCAGGGATAAAATAAAGATTAAACAAGATCTTCACTATGGAATATTCTGGATTCCTGTAACAAAGCAGGTGCTCCAGAGCTGATTTTCCCCGTTAAATGATAAGCTTTCAAAAAAAGGTTCTGTGAAAGCTTTCATGTCTTACACGACACTGACCTCTCTCCACGGTGCACCTGTTTAGTGCATTTGGAAGTAGGTGTTTCCAGCCATCCAGGGATGTTTCCTCCAGACGAATATTAGAGTATCTGTAATACAATTATGCCCCAGTTCCCTAGGCTCCAAGCTGACCCAGACGTTCTTCATAAAGACAATGCATTTACAACTCTTTTTGGAGAAATTAAGGAATGTGTTCTCATTGGATAATCCTCAGTCAGTGTGAGTAAAGGAGGGTTTTATTGCCACTCTCAAGAGCCTGGGGAAGTCTCCCGCATGTCAAAGGAAGGACATGAAGAATCCAAATGTCACATCAGTCAGTTTTCCAAGGTAATGGGATACAAGTAAAACAAAGATCAAAAATAAAAAAAAATAAAAATAAAAAAAGATTCTTGGGTGGCCTGCATGCTCAGTTGGTTAAGTGTCTTCCTTTGGTCCCTGCTCAGTAAGGAGTCTGCTTTTCTCTCTCTATCTCTCTTTCAAATAAATAAATAAAATCTTTTTTTTAAAAAAAAAAGACTTTTCAGTGAGTTAAAGCCTCTGCCTTCGGCTCAGGTCAGGATCCTGGGGTCTTGGGATCGAGTCTCACATTGATCTACCTGCTCAGCAAGGGGTCTGCTTCTCTCTCTCTCTCTCATCAATAAATACAATCTTTTTTTTTTTTTTCAAGAAACAAATATAACTTTACAGTGGAAAATGCTGGCAGAGACAGCTTAGCCATGGGGTCAAGGCTAATAACACCAGGAACAAGTCGTGTTGATCACATGGACCGTGAGGCTGTGGGTCATCATGAGGGCACTTCACCTCTATGACTTCTTCCTCCAAGCCCGTCAAGCAACTCTAACTATGGGGAAATACTTGTCTAAGCCAAATTTGATATGTATGCTGAAGGTAGGTTTGACAAGATTTGGAGATGGGTTGTATATAGCAGGCAAGAAGATCTCAGTAACAAAAGGTGACCCACTCATTTCTCGATGAAACAATCAGTCCCTATGGATGTAGATAAAATAGGTTTGGGGATGTTTCCATTCGGAGATCTGCTCGCTGAGACACTCGTGCTGTATGGAGGATCGGTCAGCCCTACAAATTTGCCCAGCTTGCTGTGTGCATGTGGGAGCTGTTAGACCAGAGAGGGCATTTGAATCCACAAGGGCACAGGAGGAGATAAAAGCTGAATTCAGGTGGCAGAGAGAGGACCAAAGACTTTGGGAAAGAAAGCCTGGGGACTATAAGAAAACCAGAAAGAAGGGAATGGAGGGGAGGAGTTCTTGGGAACTCTTAGATGAGCCACCTTATCCAACAGAGTCAGGAGCTTGAGTAAGGAGGAAGATGTCTGCACAACTCGTCAGAGTCCAGGTCAAGGTGACTCTCAGAGGGGACTAGCAGGGGACCCATCTGGGAATCAGCTAGATTGCCATGAGGGGAAGTGAGCAAATGGAGGTTGCATGTGTAGACAAATGCTGATGCGTAAGGGGAGGCATAGCTACAGAAGCTGGTGGAGACAAGAAGCCACAGCAGCTCTTGCGTATTTCTGGTGTTTTCTTGTCCATGTTTGTTTTGCTTTGGGTTTTTGGTTTGTTTGTTTTTCCACGATGGGCAATGTCAGGCCATGGGAATTGCTGCTGAAAATGACCCAGTGCTGGTGGGGGGTGGGGTTGGGGGGACATCCCACACACCTTGGTAGGATCAGGCATCAAAAGTTCGTATGCACCTAACTCATGTGACTGGAGTACATGCTAGGATTCTATTTGAAGATACAAGCAGCGCTCACAGGAACTGGTGAGAATGCCAAAGAAACTGCGATTGAGATGGTTGTAGGAAGAAATTGGCATCTTCAAGGCAGTAGTCCTCTCCTTGTAATAATGAGACCTCGTAATTCACTGTACTTTGTATTATTGTATTTTCACATTTGCTACCTTGAAACTGTACCTCACCTGATGCTTTTCTACATATGCATGACTTCTTTGAGAGTTTTATGCTTTTTCTCCCTTTCCTGGGTCTTTATTTCTATGTCAATCACCCTTCTACTAACCTTTTAATACACGTACTTCTTGTTAAAGCTCCTAAAAAGAGTCAGCATATAAATAAGGAAAGTTTAAACACTCTTGATTCATGGGGTTATGATGAACAAAACTTGTAATTTACAATTGAATATTAGATGACTATGAATTATTTCAGAGACCGGAAAAATCCTTAATGATGTGATTAATTTACATTATTTATTTTTTCTTAAGAATTTTACTCATAGTAGTGGATGAACCACTGATGTGTGGTATATTTCCATGTCAGGGAATTTTAATGACCTATTAACTATTAACTGTTTACACAAGTCAGGAAAAATACACTGCACTTACATAATTAAGCAAAAACACATTAATCACATTTAATTAGGTTTTTATTCAGTGGATCTATGATTACACAATTGTATGGTGTCTGATTTGGAAAGGACTAGAATTAGTTGAGAAAAGAAGGCTCTGTCCTATGCAAAATTAATGTGCACATTATGGCTGCAAATGTCATTTGTGATAGTTCTGAAAATAAATAGGATAATAGCAATGATAACTTCATCTCACATCTATGAACCACTCACTGAGTATTAGGTGCCATGCTCAGTGATAAGAGTTTTCTCTAATCTAATCCTCATCAACCCTAGGAGGTCAGTGCTGCTATAATCTCTACACAACCAAAGAGAGAGCCAGAAGAATAATTAATGTGCCCAAGTTTCATGGGTAATAAATTGCAGACACTAAATTTGAACTCAATCAGCCTCATGAAACACAAAAACAAGTTGTCCATAAATTAGAAATATCTGGGCTGTGCCCTGTGCTCTATCCTCACTGACCCTGCTGTAGAGGAGGCCATATCATCATGAGCATCTGGTCCATGGCTTTAGCACCCTAACTAGTCATCTTGGTGGAAATGTCTTCATTTCATCTTACAGATGAGGCCACTGAAGCAAGGGGGTCTTTGGTACATGCCCGCTGCTCAAATTTAATCATCAGGCAGATGGAAATTAATTTAGCTCATACATCACTTTCATGTGGGACCCAGGACCCTAATATTGCTCCTGATTCTATTCCTAGTCTGAAATCGTGCTCTATAAATTCTTTTTTAAAAAGATTTTGTATTTATTTATTTGAGAGAGAGAGGGAGCACAAGCAGGGTCGGGGGAGGTAAGGGTAGAAGGGGAGAGAGAGAGAATCTCAGTTAGACTCCACACTGAGTGCGGAGACCAATGCAAGGCTCAATCCAATGACCTTGAGACCATGACCTGAGCTGAAACCAAGAGTCAGCTACTCAACGGACTGAACCACCCAGGTGTCCCTATAAATTCTTGAAAAGAATATTTATGTATTAATAAACAATTTGATCTCCATCTCCAAGGTCCTTTTAACTTACACATGTTGGACATCCCTTAGGCTCTAAGACTCAGTTCAAATGTTAGCCTAAGAAAGCCAGCCCAAGAGTTCTGGAGAATTGTTCGTGTTTCCTTCCCCAGTGTCCCCTTGCAACTTGTTCATGGCAATATTTTGGCTTTTCAGAGACTGTAAAGATTAGTAAAATGATGTGTTCTCATCTTCCCATCTTCTGGACAGGGATGTTCTTTTATTTATATTTATAGTATAGATACCTAACAAAGTGACTAGATTAGTGAAGAAACTCAGTAAATACATTCCAAAATTTATTATTATTATTATTATTTGGATGAAACAAAGTTGCATTTGAAGAATGCCTTAGGAAAACGAGGATCTGAATGATTGTGTCAGCTTTCAGGCAGAAGTATATGAAGGTGGATGGAGAGCCAGAGCCAACACACATGGTATATCTCTCTTTCTTTTCATTGTTGGCAGTCACGTTGTAGACTTCCTATCCCAGGCACCTGCCTGAAGGCTTCTCCTGTCTGCATGAACAGGCTCAGCTCCTACACCAGGCAGGCTGGAAGTGCCTGCGTGTTGCTGTCCCAGGAAGCAGCTCTCAACTGATGAACAATCAATACTCCAGCTTCTGTGGCTTTCCGTGAACACTGGGGATTGTTTTGGGCAGTTCCCCTTTGGGATCGCCCCCAGTAGGTAAGATATACGTTCACTCATTCTGCCATGGTCTTTCTGCCTCACTCCTCCATTAACCAGGATTGCTTCCTAAACAAATTACTTGACTCTAAATTCTTATGTACAAGTCTGCCCAGACACCTAGGCAAAAGCACTGATAAGGTGAGGGAAGACCAGCTCACCTGGGTGGGTCCCTTCTTTCAGCCTTCCCTTTCTGTTAGGATCACTGCATTGGACCAAAACCAAGCTGGTGAATAGGAAAGGAACAAAATCACCTGGATTTGGAATCCTTGACCACAGTTAGCTGCTGATAGAACTAGTCTGCGACCCCATAGAAATATCACTGGTCATATTTTCCATCACAAATTGATCCCTACAGATCCTCCCAGGGCTCGCTGGCTCACGTGGCTTCCTGACAGCCATTTGCACAAATTTCTAAAGTTTCCTACAATGAACAGTAGGATGTGGTTGCCGGTTAATGTAAAAGCAAGCTAAAGAATCATTTTGGAAATTTTTCTATGACCATTTCTATAGCTGCTAAGCAGGCAGGTAAATTCTGTGTCTCCCTGGGTTTAGTTCCCACCTGTGAAGGATGGAAACTCTCCATGCTTAAGTCAGAGGTTTATAAACACACACAGCATCGACCATATCAAGTGTTCAATAAATATTTGTTGAGAAATGTTGGTTCCTATTAATTCTGAGAATGAAGGCAGTGTTTCTTATAGCAGACTACTTAAAAAAATCATGGTTTTTAAAAGACTTTCATTTATTTATTTGATGGACAGAGATCACAAGTAGGCAGAGAGGCAGGCAGAGAGAGAGGAGGAAGCAGGCTCCCCACCATGCAGAGAGCCCAATGCGGGGCTTGATCCCAGGACCCTGGGATCACAACCTGAGCCAAAGGCAGAGGCTTTAACCCACTGAGCCACCTAGGCGCCCCCAAAATCATGGGTTTTGATACAAGAATTCTCTTTGAAAATTTTTGGGTTATTACAAAGGCTAACTTCTATTTGCTATGTGCAGTTCCTCTGGCTCTGAACAGAAAAAAACTTCGGTTTTAAGGGTACCTGTGTGACTCAGTCAGTTAAGCATCCAACTCCTGATTTTGTCTCAGGTTGTGATCTTGGGGTCATGGGATCAAGCCCTTCACTGGGCTCTGTATTCAGTGGGGAGTCTGTTTGGGATTCTCTCTCTCTCAAAAAAAAAAAAAAATAGAAAAGAAAAAGAAGAAAAGAAAAGCTTAAGCTTAAACCTTTGTTCAGTAATATAAAGAAATCTATTTATTCATCATTGAAGCTTGAAGCTTTGCCAGGTGGAAACTAGCAGGTGTTCCCCCCCATACCCAATAGTGGAGAGCAAGACAGAGAAAATATTTAACCTTAAATGCTTAACCTGATTTGTCTTTGAATTTATCTGACACTTCTAAGTACTTGCTTATACTCAGATTATTTTCTCAAATGTCACTCTGATATTTTTTCACATATATCAATAGTAATCAATTCATTTATTCACAAATATTTTCAAGTACATTTAAATGTCAGATACTGTTAACATCATGGGATACAATGATGAAATAAACCAGGACCTTACTTTTAGGGAGAGCACAGTATACTTTACATTACAGTTAATAATTATATAATGTAAGAGCAGGGATTTTATTTTACTTTATTTTATTTATTTATTTTTTAAAGGTAAAAATACCCTGGTTGGCCATTCCATGTTTTATTTTTATTTATTTAATTATTTGTTTGTTTGTTTATTTTTTATTGTGTTATGTTAGCTACCATAAAATACATCATTAGTTTTGATGCAGTGTTCCATCTTCCAAGGGCTAATCACTCCAGTGAGCGAGAACAAGATCGAGAGGTTTTTCCAATATAAAAAGGAACCAAAGTCTGCTTTTCACATATTATTCAGGAAGAAACAATAGAGAATGTTCTCCAACTCCACAGCATGTTTACAAAACTAAATAAGATGCCATTGAACTAAATAAGATCTCTGTCCTAGACATCCATCTAGTGGGAAAGATACAAAGAATGGGGGTATTTAACGTAAGACCATATCTACAGAAGAAACCTAAGATCGTAATACTAGAGTAAACTACCGTATGTAAGCATCCTTTCTAAAGTTGTATGCATGCAAACCTATATCTGTGCCTTTATGTCGGGACTGAATTATATTCTCTCGAAATCCAGATGTCAGAGCCCAGTCCTCCAGGGTGACTGCATTTGGAGGCAGGGCCTATAAGGAGGTAAGAACAGTAACATGAAGGCAGATCCTAATTTGGTGGGACTGGTGTCCTTATAAGAAGAGGAAGAAACACCAGCAATGCCTCTCTTCCTCTCCACACACACAGAGGAAAAGCCATGTGAGGACGCAGAACGAAAGCACTGCTCACGAGTTAGGAAGAGAGATCTCACCAGACACCTGACCCAAAGGCACATGGATCTTGCGCTTGTGGCCTCCAGAACCGTGAGAACCTGTTGAGAACCTGCCCATCTGTGGTGTTCTGTTATGGCGGCCCCAGCAGGGGAATATACCGTGTGTGTGTCTGTACCTGTGCCCACCTCTCTACGTGCCTCCGTGTCCCGCTACCTAGATCTGTATCAGTGGGTTCCCGACTTGAAATCGATTTACCATTTTCCTAGGAAATTGTTCTTCTTTGTTTTCACTTTTACAGGGCTTAGTTTAGGTGCTGTACTGAGACCTGAATTAATTAAAGTGATAGTCCACGGTCGGTGTCCCGTGATGTGCGTGGGCATTATTCAGGTGACAGTGAATCAGATCCAGGAAGGGCAGAGCAGAAGCTTCTCAGCAGCAGTAGGGCAGGTCGTGGTGGTCCGTGGTGGTCCGTGGTTCCTCGAGGAGGGAACCACAGCCTGCGATTACAGTGCATGGACGGGTGGTGGCCCGTGTGTTAGATGGGTTGTAAGGGTCTCCAGAACGGAAAGAGCAAAACCTTAACTTACCATCTTAGCTGGGGATACTAAACCTCATGCACCCAAATTGTTAATGTTAACAGTGGTGGGAGTGCTAGGAACAGTGTTCTGGAAGTGCAGGCCCCGGACCACCTGCCCTTAACCACCTGCAGCTAATGGGAAAATACAGACGAACTGACTGCTTCCAGATGCGGATGCTCAACACAAGCCCCTGCTTGACATTCCCTCTGATGATGAGGTAGGCACACAGCACAGAAGAACAACAATCTGGAGAATGTACCAGTTAAAATGTACAGTGATACCAGTGTGCTTTGATTTTCTCTTGCGACTCTGAAATGGCAGTCATTGGAATGGAGCTACCATTTCCTGCATGTTGAAATCTCTTTGTTGTGTACTTGTCTCTCCAGCCTCCTGCAGATAACCTGTTTCGGCGATGTGGATCTAACAAATGGTCTTAGGGATCTAGAATGTTGGAAGCTTGATTCATCAGCACAATACCTTGGTACCCCCTCTTTTTTTTTATTTTTTTATTTTTTAAATCTGACAATATCGCAATACTACCACTATTTAATCTTGACCTCTGAGACTTGGATTCTGCCAGTGCTACAGTTGCAGAATGTTACAATTCTGCAAGGCAGAATTCTATCCCTGACTTAGAGAATTTGCATGGATCTGCTTTGAGACTGAGGGCCTCTCACCAATGTTGTTCTCCAGTATTTGAAAGCAAAACTAGGGACCTTCTGATAGTAAGATACCGGAAGTAACTCTACTAGCAAAAATGCTCTGTGTTCTAGGAAAGGAGCCTGGACTGGCATCCTGGAAAACTTCGTATCCTTCAGAGAACTTTGGGAAATCCTTCTGTCAGAGACATTAATGGAAGGCAGTCAAACTACATTGAAGAGAGGAGAGAATGTGCCATTTCTTTGGGTGGTAGGTATATGGTGTGGGTCATGTCAGTATAGGTATTTTATAGAACACCCCATGTAAAAAGGACCTTCTTCAGTCCAAGTTGGTAGCAACTAGAAAAGTCAACAACTAAAATTCTTAAAAAAAAAAAAAAGAGAGAAATATTATTCCACTTGGAAATGATGGTATTAGACACATCTTGGATATCAGGGATAAAAGAAAAGTTAAAAAAATAAAAATGCTGTTGGAGAATTTCTAGAACGTGATTAACAACTAGATATATAAGAATTTTTCATACATAGCTAAAGCACAGTTCAGATGACAGTTGAACACTTGCAATTAATAATTAAACAATAATTATATCAACTTGTATCAATAGATTTTTTTAAAAAATAAATAAATTACTCAACAAAAAATGTGAAAATCTTGAAAACTTAAAAAAAAAAAAAAAGCCCATGAAATGAATGAAGAGAAAGCAGAAGGAATGAATTAATCGAGATAAAAGTGGAGAGGAAATTGGGGCAGACAGCTTTAAAACTAATAAAAAGCTGCTTCTGGAAAATCAGTGTTATAGAAGAAAGACTACTAAAACTAATTCAAAAAAGATAGAAATTATAAAATTTCAAAATAAAAATATAATTATGAAATAACTTTCTAAACAGTCCAAACACACACCAGTTATCTTGAGTTCGTCTGCACAAACAATCTGTAAAGCCAATGGTGAACATAATTTCCCCTCACTGGTCACAATAGGGCTTTAGTATCTGAAGGGCTCATCGTCCATAAGGAAATAAAACGTGGTCCTCTCAGCCCAATGACCATGGGGGCCAGGGATTCACATACTTGCTCTGGCCAAGTAGTACAGCTGAGATCATTCAATCAGACGTCAGCTCCACAGAGATACCATTTCTCTGAAAAAATACAGACGTGTCTGGGAACACAATCTGCTGGTGCCACCATGGGCACACACTCGTAACACTGCAGGCTAACAAAGTGGACAAGGCAGTGTGCGGACTGTGTTTATCATTCTTTGGGTCCTTTTTGAAGTTCCATGAGTATTTGTGTCAAAAAATTGTCCAGAACTATAGGCTCCCAGTTGCACCCTAGCTGGTGCATTATCACTGATAGGATCTGAGCATGTGTCCTGGGGCTACATCTAGGCCAAGTGCATAGTGTTGATGTTGTGCCCCAACCATACAGGGGGGGACCAAGGGCCTGTAGACCTCTCTGTAACTTTCTTGGCAACATTCCATGACTTTAATTGTTTCAAGAAGTAAATTCAGGAAGAGGGGGATGGGAAAGTACACATTCTGGTTAAGTAAAAAGGATGTATTTTTAATGTAATATACACTAAATTCTTATCGGATATCTGAGCAAACTCTCTTTAAAAAATAAAGGTGAGGGGCACCTGGGTGGCTCAGTGGGTTAAGCCTCTGCCTTCAGCTCAGGTCATGATCCCAGGGTCCTGGGATCGAGCCCCGCATCGGGCTCTCTGCTCAGCGGGGAGCCTGCTTCCCCCTCTCTCTCTGCCTGCCTCTCTGTCTGCTTGTGATCTCTATCAAATAAATAAATAAAATCTTTTAAAAAATTAAAAATAAAAAGGTGAGATGAAGAGACGTTCAGAAAAAAAAAAAAAAAATGAAACCTAAGAGAATATATTCCCAACATATTTGCTAAGCAAACAAGATGAAAGAAAGTTGTACAGGCAGAAGGAAAGAAAAACATAAGAATTTGGGTCTACTGAAACGAAGAACACAAGAAATAGTAATTAGTAGTAAATATACAGTTTCAAGGGACATCTGGTGGCTCAGTTGGTGAAACATCTGCCTTCAGCTCAGGGTATGATCCCATTGTCAAGGGTCGATCCCCATCTTGGGCTCCCTGTTTAGCAGGGAGTCTGTTTCTCTCTCCCTCTGCCTTCCCCCATAATAACATCCTCTCTCTCTCTCTCTCTCTCTCTCTCTCTCTCTTCAGGCCTCAAATAAATAATTACAATCTTTTTTAAATGAGAGAAAGTTGTGTTTCTTTTTGGTTTTGTTTTTTTAAGATTTATTTATTTATTTATTTGACAGGCAGAGATCTCAGGTAAACAGAGAGGGAGGCAGAGAGAGAGGAGGAAGCAGGCTCCCTGCTGAGCAGAGAGCCTGATTCAGAACTCGATCCCAGGACCCTGGGATCATGACCTGAGCCGAAGGCAGTGGCTTAACCCACTGAGCCACTGAGGTACCCCAAAAGAGAGAAAGTTTTTAATGTAAGAATTTCTTTAAAAGAAAATTTACTGATTATTTTTCAAATGTATGACAATTGCCAGAAGGAAAGAAATTGAAGGGAATTGTCATTTCTTAAACCATATGCACCGTCATATCATCTATGGGGAAATGGATTGCGACAGGTAAAAGAGATATATTGCAAAGTCAGAGATGTAACTTTTAAATAAGTATTTTTTAAAATAAAACAAATACCTATTAAGCTAATAATAATGGAAAAAGACTAGAGTCATAAAGACTCTCAGTTATAAAAATAAAGTAAAAAAAAGAGGGGGAAAGGACAAAATAAACTGCATAAATCAAAACTAAACTAAACTAAATTAAATTAAATAAATTACATGAGTAGTTCATACATTTCAAGTAAAAATGCCCCATTTTTCACTGCATAAAAACTGAGACCCAACTATATGCTGATGACCAGAAATCCTTTTTAATATAAAGATACTGAGAGGTAAAAAGGAAATAAGTAAAGTGATGGAAAGCAATAAGTCACACTAACACTAATCAAAGAAACAGAGCGGCTATATGGATGCCCAACAAAGTAGATTTCAGAGCAAGAAATATTGCCAGGTATAGAGAAGGTCATTTCATAATGACAAAGAGGCCAATATTTCAAGAGAGTATTCTTAATATATCAACACCTAATCACAGAGCTTTGGACTACACGAAATACAAATAAGTGATAGAAAGCAAAGAAAAAACAGACGGATCAAAAATGAAATTGGTGATTTCCACAGCCCCTTTCAATAACTGACAGAAAATAAGGGCAGAGGGTGAGAAAGCACATTGAATACTGGAATGACACACTGACCAATTAACCAAGTTGCTATCTACAGACGAATGCTGCTCGAAATACAAAATGTGTTGTAAGCTATAATATTTCCTCTGAAATGGAATAGAAATGGGGTTTTAAATCAATTTTCATAGAACAGTTATTAAAGAAAGAATTTTTTCACCCTGTATTTTGTGTACAATTTTGTCTTAAACTGCTTATCTGTTTTAGAAGGCTAAGTGAATTAGATTTTAAAGATCACTAATAGATTTTGATGGCAAACCTCATAAATAAATTTCATCATTTATGTATCAAACTTCTGTGCAGTGGGAAGCCTATGACAAATAACAAAATCACATACAGGCTTTGATAAACTATTTATATAATATTTTAAAACTTAACCAAGTATGAAATACATATTTATAATATGGATACCCAGATTCAAAATTGATAAAGTATAATGCCTTTGATGACTTTTATTGGCAGGTGTTTTCTGAGTGAATTGGTAAATTTATTAAAATTTGTATGTATGCACATGGAAAAGCTGGCATGGCATATACTTTTCTACAGAAATGGCTGAATAAGTCTTCACCCTGCTTAGAATGGAATACACCTGCTAGAAGTATATTACCAAAGTTAATTATCCCCAAACAAATTTTGGCCATAAAACAAAGAAATAGCATTATTATAATAAGATTTATAAGGAGTGTGTGTGTGTGTGCATGAATTTTTAGTTAAAGTTTTCATAAAAGTTCCAATGTCCTGATGAAATTTGCATGGCGGGAAGGTGTTCTCCATTCTCCTTAAACACTTCCTCCCTCAATTTTCAACTCCAACTCCTGCTCCCATCCCCCACCCCCGCCCGGGGATTTTTGATAAGATAAAAAGAAGCAGGCTGCTCCTAAAATTAAAATGCACCTGAGTCTCTGTGTTGTATGCCTGAAACTAACACAACATTGTGTGTCAACTATACTCAGAAAGAAAAAGAAGGAAGATGAAATGAAAGAAAGAAAGAAAGAGAGAGAGAGAAAGAAAGAAAGAAAAGGAAGGAAGAAAAGAGAGAAAGAGGAAAGAAGGAAGGAAGGAAGGAAGGAAGGAAGGAAGGAAGGAAGGAAGGAAGGACAGACAGAAAAAGAATAAAGAAAGAAAAAATAAATGTACTCTGGAGTCAAGAAGCATGTTCTTGCCTTGGCCGCTGGGCATGCCTCCTGCATCACCAGGATCCCACAAGAATCTCTTGCAGCACCTGGAATAGAACATCATGGGGGCACGTCTGACCTTGGGCAGTCACCTCTCCTGCTGAACTGCACACGGCACCTGCTGATTACCCTGGATGCTTCTGGCAAGACCGTAGTACTTCTTGGCACAAAAAGGGAACTTCTTATTTGAAACTAATAAGGCAGAGATGGGTAGATGAGAAATAACACCCTCTAAGACACAACCAGAATGCATGAAGACCTTGAAACACGAACCCGCTCTACACCTGAATATAAAAAGTACAAAAAACATCTGCTGAAAAATTCATTTGACATCCTGAAATATCCTAAAAATTTTTATAGCTCTAACAGTAAGTTATATGTGTGTGTGTATCCTTCATCTGAATGGCAAAGAAGGTAAGGTTTTTAGGAGGTACATTCACAGAGTTTGACATTAGGCAAACCCAAATGATTTCAAGTATTTTGTGATTGAATTTTTCATATTACCATATGAGAAAAAATGTCTGCACATGTAAAAATCTTTTAATTTCAGTTTGGCCCTGAGAATGCTTGAGTCTATGAAAAATCCATCTTTCTTCTGTTTGAGAGTCATAAATAAGAAAGAAGATTCTATTACCTTACTGAGAAAAGGAGTCCACACTCAGGGAATTGGGGGGATACAAGTCAGATTCTGGGTTTCTTTGGTCCTAGATGGCCTGCCCCACACCCCATGCACCTGTTCCTCCGCTTAGCACGCCATGACCTTCCACAAGCCATGTCTTCATCTCTTTCCCAGGTTTCGCATGTGCCCTCCTTGCATTTCTTCTGTTCCTGTCCTTGGCTTTCCAGCCGTCCAGCAAGCTTTCACCTAACCTACGTCTCCCAGCCAACACTGTCTTGGCTTTCCTTATTTTTATATCCAGGCGGTGGGCAGCCCACCCTAAGACTCTCCATCAGCAGTGGTGCTTCAGACCAGGAGAGGGCCAGGGGGCAGCAGGGCTCAAGAACGAGCAGCAGGGTGTTGATGAGGGGCCCAGGACCCCTGAGGACCAGACCTGATGGGTCTTGGAAGCGGAACAAAGCTGCAGCTATTTCAATTCACCACAGCGTGATGTTTTCAATAGGATTACAGTGAAGAGAGAAAGACCAACTTCAGGGGAAACATTTTCTAGGGCCACTTGGATGGCTCAGTCGGTTAAGCATTGGACTCTTGATTTTGGCTCAGGTCATGATCTCAGGGTTGTGAGATTAAGTCCTGCTTGGGCTCTGTGCTGGGCATGGAGACTGCTTGAGATTCTCTCTCCCTCAAGAAAGAAAAAAATGAAAGAAAGAGAGAGAGAGAAACAGAAAAGAAAAGAAGGAAGGGAAAGAAGGAAGGAAGAAAAAGGAAGAAAGGAAGAAAGAAAGAAAAAAAAAGAGAAAGAAACTTTTTTTTTTTATCTTTAGTTTACAAACTTGACAGAGGCACAGAGGGGTCATGAGGAAAGGTGAGAAACCATGACTTCAGGTCTGTCTTCAAAATGGCACCTTCCCAGCAGTGACCCCCTCCATCTTAACTTCAACTGGACCTCTGCACCCTGATTCTGAACTGCCTCTCATTCTCTTATCTGGGCTGGGCTTTGTAATTATTGATGTGGGGAGTTCTGTTTTATACAGTATTGCTAGAAGTCTGATCTCTATTTACTAATTTATCACAGCAAATCACTACTACATGTACTATTACCAGCAGTAATAATCATAAAAATAAAACAAATTTGATACAGAAAAATGTTTGTTGAGAAGTCAGGTATGCTAACAATCAATCAGAAATAATCAAAATGTACATATATAAGGTAACACTTAAGTAAATTTTGCACATAGTCTCTGTAATAGTCATTAGGACAATGCTTGCAAATGATTTGCAAAATGTGTTCTATTACAATTCCGAAAACAAAAGATGCAATGAGCTCCACAGGCATTTAGCACTTCTGTAGAACATGCATACTGAAAACAGAAGGACATACACATTTTATCCATGACTCACTGATAATAATGGAACTCTTGCCAGTATTTTACATTTTAATTTTATTTCCTCAATGTTTTACATCAAAGTTTTGCTTTGAAAATTTGAAAAACAAAATAACATTTAATTAGAAAATGTTTCAAAATTAAATTAAAAAAAGGATTGCCTGAGAGCATACAGTGAGCATGACTTTTATTATTCACCTTCAGTTTTACCTGAGGAAAAATTGTTTTAAAAGTTTTTTAAAAAATTAGGGGGCATCTGGGTGGCTTAGTTGGTTAAGCATCTGTCTTTGGCTCAGTTCATGATCTCAGGGTCCTGGGACTGAGCCCCACATCAGGCTTCTTGCTCAGTGAGGAGTCTGCTTCTCCTTCTTCCTCTGCCTGCTACTTCCCTTGTATGTGCTCTCTCTGTCAAATAAATAAAATTAAAAAAAAAAAACCAACAAGTTTTTAAAAAAATTTTAAACAACAGAGTCTGCCAATTTAGGATAGTACAAATAAGTATTTCTAAATCTCTCAAGCATTTATAACATTAGAATGCATGCTTACCAAGATGTTATTAACAGAACAATTATTATGAAGCAAGAAAATTGTTTAATAAAGAAGTCACTTTTGAGACTCAAAGATTTATGGGATTCTACAGAACATGGTCATAATATATGGTGTATAGGAATCTTAAGAGAATCTTCTGTTACAAATAACATTTGCAAGGAAATTTTTTTTTCTTTTCTTTTCTTTCCTTTTTTTTTTTTTTTTTTTTTTTTGTATCCAAACACCTATTCCAACTGTGAACTTGTTTTTCAACTTATAAAATTTATAAATTGATTGGTAGGAATGTCATGAACCCACTAATAAAGTTGTTTATTGACTTACACTCTGATCTTTCTAGGCAAAGATTTTATATGTATTTTGTTATATTTTTTATTGAGATATAAGTGACATATATTCCTTTCATGTGAACAATATAATGATTTGATATTTGTACATATAGTGAAATCATCACGATAATAAATGGAGTTAACATATATCTCTATATATAGTCATATTTTGTTTTGTAATGAGGACTCTTAAGATCTACTCTCTTAACAACTTACAAATATGCAATAGAGTACTTTGTTTTTTTTAAGTAGGCTGCGCACCCAGCATGGAGCTCAATGTGGGGTTTGAACTCATGACCCCCTGATCCAAACCTGGGCTGAGATCAAGAGATCCAGATTCTCAACTGACTGAGACACCCAGCTGCCCCTGCAGTACAGTACTATTAACTGTAGTCACCACACTATACATGACATTCCCATGACTTATTTGTTTCATAACTGGAAGTTTCTACTTCTGATCCTCTTATACTTTTCTTTTTTGAGTGAGAATAATATATAATCAAATTGATCAGAATGCCAGGACATAAGCTTTAACAATACGAAAACCAGCAGCTATCACATTTGTGAAACCTCTTGTTTTATGCACCCTTCTGACCTTTGATAGAAGTAGGAAGTCAGCTCTAGACAATTCTGCCAAGAGGGTTCCAAGAAAATACACCCCACCCCTTTCTCCTCCTTCCTCTGATCTCCTGCAAAGAACTCACCACTAACTTAACTCTACTGAAAAGCAGAGCACTAAGGAACAATGGACACAGTCCATACAATTAACACAAGACAAGGTGAAGAAGAGTGGAGAGTCAATTTATAATAACACATTAAGCATTTCATCAAAATTACTAATACTTCTTTGAAACATATGGCACAGGTATAGGGCCCCAGTTTCATGTTGAGGTTGCATTCCAAGTTTGATTGGTCCAACTGGTCACGTGCATGGCTGAAAAACACAAGCCAGCCTCCCCTAAACTCATGAGGGCTTACTGCTCTGAAGGCTGTGACTTGGAGGGCTATGGGATATGGGCTTCCCACAAGTAATCACACTTCAAGCAAGTGGAGAAGGAAGGAGGTGATCCAGGGAAGTTTAACGTCTTCTGCCCTGCACACCGCACACACTGTGATTTTTCCTCCTAAAGAGAAGAGGCAAGGGAACAGAGTAACTTGGATCATTGGGCTATCATGGGGACACACAAAAACTTGCATTGCAAAGGAATGGCTCATCCTTGTGAACACCAAACACTCTGTGGGTGAGATTGTAGAGTGTGCTAATATCCAGTCCCCTCCCTGTTCACCTGATGCCTGTAGCATCCATCGGCCAGCCTCGCCCTAGACAACTATCTCCTTAAGGATGGCAAAAAACTGTACAATTCCAGTGCTAGCATCAGGGTTCCCACAAGCATTACCATCCTTTTGTCAGATGGTGCTACTTGGATTCTGTGGATAAAGACCTTTTTCCCCCTTTAATTACCAACTTTTAGAGTGTTAGAACAATAGACATCTCAAATAGTAACAAATCATTACTCTTTTCTTTCTATTTTTTAAACAGCATTAACATTTGAATACTTCTGTAGGCAAGTATTTAAATGTAGGCAAAAAAAAGGCAAACCTTTTTCCCCTTCTGCTTGAGAATTTGACCTTCAGTTAACTTCCTAGCTATGTTTCCCTGGAAACAGATAAAGAGAGTAAGTTACTAAGTAACATTGCTTATAATTAAAAAAAAAAAGTGCCACTCATTGGCAAATTGGATCTAGCCTGGGTGAATAATGAGATAGAAAGCCATATCTTTCAGCTTCCCTGAGAGCAATCCCTCTTGGGACTGAATCTTCTGGAACCTATGGTATGTAGTCAAAAACAAACAAACAAACAAACAAACACCTCTCTTTTAGAAATATCTGCAATAACATAGTCTATAAAGCTGTTCCAGGAGCTCAGCTTCTTTGGGAATGAAGGTCTTTAGATAGGGGAGCTTGTACGCCCTGCCATGTGGATCTCATCTCCTTGTACCGGAGCCATTTGATGTGTGGCTGCAGGGCTCAGACTGAAAAGAAAGACCCAGATACCCTGATGGCCAACTCTGATTCCCGTGTTCATACTCTGATAGATTAGTCTCATATAAGAACTATCATAATGAGGTGAGTCTGAATATCTACGCAAACCTAAGAAGACCCTTTGTTGGGCACAGCAGAATGTCTCTGTATTGTGACACAGTAAACACCCCAGCAATGCTTAGTACATTCTCTGTCCCGCTGGAATTCGATTCCTTAGATAAGCCCTGGTTCCTTCTAGTGGAAAAATAGATGTGGAAAAAGAAAGATGGGGTTCAGGATTATTATTGTTTTCCAATCATTGTTATCAGAGTGTGATGGTCCCTAGGCCTTTTCCTACACAACAGAGAATCAGAAAAATCTTGAATTCATAATAAAAATTCCAATTAAATTGGGGAAACTTGGCATATGTTCTTTAGTATTATACTTGTAGCTTTTCTCTCTTATGCTGATAACATTAAAATAATCATTTATTTGCTTTACCCTACACTATAGCAACAATTTCAATATAATAATACCAGTAATTCCATGAATAATAAGGTTACTGAATATACTCTGCGATTTCATGTTCTTCCTCAGTCTCTTAGTGCTCTTCCCTCTAAATTATCATAGACTGGTTTATAGACATGTTTTAGATCATCAGAAACAATTCTTTCCTCCCTGTAGTTATCAAAATAACTCGATGTAGAAATATATTCCATTTTGTTTGAATTCAAATTATGCCTTCTACATAATTTAATCTGTTAAACAGCTACATATTTGTCATTCAGTATCAAAACTGTTTAAAAACTGTATGACAAAGATGTCTTGGGACATCTGGGTGGCTCAGTCTGTAAAACTCCTGATTCACTTGATCCTGAGATCCAGTCCTGCATCGGACTCCCTGCTCAGCAGGGACCCTGCTTCTCCCTCTGCCTGCCACTCTCCCTGCTTGTCCTCTCTCTCTCTCTCTCTTTGTCTCTCTGACAAATAAATAAAATCTTTGGAAAAAAAAAAAACTCAACCTCTTCCTTCTGCTGCCTGTAAAAAAGAATCTTATATTTTATTTTTATTATTTTTGCAATTTCATTTTGTATAATAAACAAATATATGTTGTTACATATATATTTACTTACACTTGTATTTTAATTTCCTTTTTTATATAAAATATGCTGTATTGCTTTTGCGATTTTAAATTTTTTCCATATAATAAGATTTGTTAGTATGCATAAGGCAGGGACTGTGTGAACAAAACAGGGCATTGTAAATTGATTCCATTGATTGATAATTGTACAGAATAGAGTCCTGAAGAACTTCTGTAGAACAAATATTAGGTTTATAAAAGATGATCATAAAATTATGAAAAATGTAATGCGATTGTATTAAATAAAATGTATATACATGCTTGTAGGTAGATATATACTCTTACACTTATATTTGTAAGTCACTTAAAGATTTTATTTATTTATTTATTTATTTGAGAGAGCGACAGACACAGAGAGAGAGAGACAGTGAAAGAATGAGCGGAAAGAGGGGCAGAGAGAAGAGCAGACTCCCTGAGGAGCAAGGAGCCCAGAGTGAGGCTCAGTCCCAGGGCCCTGGGATCATGACCTGAACTGAAGGCAGATACTTAAAGGACTGAGCCATCCAGGTGCCCCTTTCTATATAATTTTTAAAACCATTTCCTCATCCCCATTTTTAATGCTTCTAGATCAAAATGTCTTTGCTGGTAGGATAGTGTCCATCTTATACATTGGAATATGATCAGTGCCCACCAAATTTCCTTTACCAAAAAAGAATTTAAGGGGTGTCTGGGTGGCTCAGTCTGTTGAGATTCTGAATTCTGATTTCAGCTCAGGTCATGACCTCAGGGTCATGAAATTGAACCCCATGTCGGGATCCAAACTGAACATAGAGCCTGGTTAAGAGTCCCTCTCTCCCTCTCTTTGCCTTCCTTTTTCCAGTTCCCTCGTCTCTCTCTGAAAAAAAAAATAATAAATTGATATATACTCAAATGAATGAATGCCGTTTCCAGGAAAGAGTAGATTTTAAACAAAATTTGTAAATTAGAGCAAAATATCAGTAAGAGGACAAATTTCTGAGTTCCAGTTTAGGTTATAACTAGGAATAAAGCTGTGATTCTCAACTCTTCCAGCATCAAAACTTCATCTTTTTCTCCCCAGGCATAATGCATGAACTAATCTTTGGGGCATAATCACTCCAACCCCATTTCACAGGACAGAGGAACATCACATAGTTATGTGGTTTGAGTCTGAGATCAGCTGGACAGCCATCTCGTTCTCAGCTGTTGGAATGTGATACTGATGAACCCTGAGCAATTATTTCACAAACCTAAGCTTTACTTTTTTTCTTTATTAAACAGAGATCATGAGAGTTAAGAGTTATGAAGCACAGATAACAGCCAACCATGTCTCCCTGGATGCTTTATCTAATTTGTTACATAAACTCAGTTTATATATGTATACACATTTTGGAAATGTTTTACATACAAAGATGTTATACAGTATCTACTGCATTCTTTGTGGAGTTAAGAGTCCGGTGCAGTAGGATGTTGCCAAGGGTGATGGAATTCCAGCAGGTGGTCTGGTAGCAGGTTAATTACAGGCTCAAGGAAGAAATGAATCACTAATAGCCCAGCTGAAGTCCTTCAGTGCTCCCTGAGAATGTGGTGTGCAGATTACCTATAGGGAACCCCAGAAGTGAAATGATTGAACACATTTCCCCCACTCTGGGCCTCTCATGTAATGGAAATGGCTTCTTCAATGAAAAAGAAAAAGTAGAGTTCCCTGGGGGACTGAGGAACAGTCTTCTTGGGTATGTTTGGGTTAGCTCAGGCCAAAGCAGTCATTCCCCAATAAAAATAAGCCAGGGTCACTCTAACCCCACTTCTGCAAGTACCTAGATCCTTCGCATTCCATGCCCTGACTCCATTTGTACACCTTCATCTCTCAAAATTATTCCCATAATTGCACTTTGTGCAGGTGAACAAAACCACTTCCCCTTGGTCAGAAATTGGAATTCCTGCATTCCTCATTAATACACAGCTCTCTTGTTTTGTAAAGGAAAGCCATACCTTTCCAACGTGAATCCATGAGTTATAGTGCAAATGTGAGACCGCCAGATGCCACCCACATTGACAGGCACCAGCTCTCGCTGACTGTTTCTTCTTCATGGGGTGGAAGGCGTGGGCATCGACTTTAAATTCCAAGGGAAATGATTAGTTGGAACTCTGTTCTGCTGTTGGCATTTGTTATAGAGTAGGCGCTTGAGGTTTGCAGATTTCATATCCCAAGTTTTCTCTATTCATGAACCAACGCATCCCATGATTTGTAATTTTGCTGAGGCATGAGGTTGAAACTCACACACTAAAAAGTCTGGCAGTAACTCTTGAAGTGATGAAAATCTTGTTTCTTTGTGATAAGTGATACCTAAAAGTAACCTAGACTAGTTGGAAATCTGGGGTTACTTGTAGCTCGCTTGGCAAGTTGCTCAAGACATTTAAATGAGCTCTACTATATTGTCCACCAAATTCAAATAAATTGCTGTTTAGCTTTAAGGCACTCAATACATCTGAGCCACAGTGAGCTTTTGAGGAGGGAGGGAGACAGGTTACAATGAGGAGACCACAGACATGTGAAGGAGTCCAATTATCCTGAAGCAAAGAAATACGCAGCATCCAGGGATAATGAATGCCGAGGTCCACGTCCTCCTGACATATGATCGTGTTGTCACCTACAGCTTCTGTTCCCTCCTACTTGTACGTGTTCATGTACGTCAGACCAGCCACGTGTCTGTCTATTTGCTGTAGAGCAGAGCTCCGTCTCCATAATGTCTTGTTGTGTGAAGTGATACAATTGCAGCCAATACACTCCAGGTTGAATCATCTATTTGCCTGTTGTCTAGGTACTTCTCTTCTTTCTCTTTAAAAAAAAAAAATCTGTAAAAATCCAGAAGTGGCACTTATTCTCTTTCTAAGTGGTAAAAATAATGTCCTGCCAGAGAACACCTTCTCTTCAGGCTTCTGTTACAACAGTAGGCAGTAAAATAAAATCTTCTAATTTGGTGCCGCTTGTGAAAACTCACCCTTGTTTCGAAGTTCTGGTTGCTTTTTGGAAGCCAACTTTGCTAACTGCATCTCTTGTTACACCTCTGCCTTTACCCACTGCGGCGTCCTCATGTAAACACAGAAATACCCGCTTGGGAGCAGCCCGGAAGGGTTAACAGAGAATTTTTTAGAGCATGCTTGGTACGTTAAATTCTGGAAATTTTAGATTTCCTCCCTTCATCTAGGACACTATCTCCCTCGGCTAGCCTATAAAATATCGCGTGTTCACCCTTGAATCCTGCGGCTTCCAGCATGGTGCCTACTACAGGGGTGCCGGGTGAATGCGTGTGACCTATCCACGATATGTGTCAAAGGTGAATGTGTTTGGATGAAGTGGCTGTTATCGTTCGTAAGAGGCATTCTATAAATTCTGACTTCAGATGTCTTCATTTGGATTCAGTCTCCATAAAATGTTCTTTTACAAGGCAAAATATGAAGATTCTCCCAGAAATAGGCTTTTGATGAGCTGTTGAGATTCACATAAATTGTAATGATAAAATTCTGTATGTTTCAAGTGTAACTCTTGATAATAAAATCACTACCATTATATACTGGTCCATTCAGAACACCGTGGCTAATTAGGTTCACACACCTGACAGATGGCTTTTCTCTCCTAAATTGATTAAATGAGATTTAATTACTGACAAAAGAATTCGCAGCTAATTCAGGAAACAAATATGAAATTGATTCATCTGATGAAAAGCGCAACTGTAACTTGGCATCCGTATATAGGTTGCATGTGCTATACTTTTTCTCAGTGGAAGACAGTTCCATAAGAAGAAAATTATCAACTGATTCATCAGTGCCCATGATGTCTTAGTAATTAATCGTAGATTTACAGGGGAAGATGTCAAAATTGATATCCTAAATGGGCTCTGCTGGTTTGAACCACTTAATAGTTTAGTGGGTGTTGAGATTAAAATCCCAGTTCAGCTACTTAATTGATAGGAAACGTCAGTCAAGTTATTTTAAATATCCTGGTTTCATTATCTGTGAAATGGGGCTGAGAATTATTCCTTTCTCGGAGAGTGTTAGGAGGGTTTGGCGACATCATGCGTGTAAGGAACTTAGGGCACTAAGTTGAAAATACTTGAAATAAGATATCAATTACTGCCTTTATGTTTTCTTGTTCTCCTCATTGTCTTTGGTTTTTTAAGTCTTTATGTAAATCCCAGTTGAACATACAGTGTGATATTAGTTTCAGGTGTACAATATGGTGATTCTACACCTCCCAACATCACCTAGTGCTCATCACGGCAGGCACCTCCTTCATCGCCATTACTTATTTCCCCCACCTCCCCTCTGGCATTCATAAGTATGTTCTCTGTAGTTAAGAATCTGTTTCTCAGGACACCTGGGCGGCTCAGTGGGTTAAGCCACTGCCTTCGGCTCAGGTCATGATCTCAGGGTCCTGGGATCAAGTCCCACATTGGGCTCTCTGCTCAGCAGGGAGCCTGCTTCCCCCCATCTCTGCCTGCCTCTCTGCCTACTTGTGATCTATCTCTGTCAAATAGATAAATAAAATCTAAAAAAAAATTAAAAAAGAGTCTGTTTCTCACTTTCTTTCTCCCGCTTTTCTTGTTTTTGTTTTTTAAATTCCACACATGACTGAAATCATATTGTATTTATCTTTCTCTATTTCACTTAGAGTAATAAACTTTAGCTACATCCATGTCCTTGCAGATGGCAAGATTTCATTCTTTTTTATGGCTCAGTAATATTCCATTACACCACTTTAGAACATTTGGGCAAATATAAATGCAACAACTTGAAAAATTAGGATAATAAGAATGAGAACATTTGGGCAAATAGAAATGCAACAACTTGAAAACTTAGGATAATGAGAATGGAATATTCTAGAACAGAGAAAACACCAGAAAATGCACTGGGCCTCCTCAAATAATACATTACTCTCCAGCATGGGCCATGTTCATGCTGAAGGCTAAACTGCATTTTAAGGGAGCCATGCAAAACAGGCCTTCCAGAAAACATAGGTCTCCCAACATGCAAGTGGTGGCTCTCGTACACTCCTCTTCCTCCCTGGGGAGAGGAGCCACCTCCAGCAATTCATGCAGGAGTACTGTCTATGCTGACATTATGCTGCTATCATGCATTTCAACCACAATCATGATCCACTGTGGTCGTCTCTAGGCTTCACTTGCATGTCTGGGTTTTGGTTGATTTCATGACTGGGCCACCTCCCAGAATAAGCTTAATCAGCCCACGAATCTATGATCAATGGATATCCCTTTTGGAAACTAGACACGTCTACCCCGAACATGGAATGTCCATTCTTACCTTTCCTCCTGTTTAGACTAAGTGCAGGGTACTAGTGGGACTGCCCTCAGCAGACCACCCTGATGCTACAAAACGGTGTCAGCAGGCATGTGTGCAACACTGTCTTCTCAGAGCACATGATTGAGGAGATGAGCCCTCACCCCAGGAAGTGCTCTGAGTCATCTCATTGGTTCCTTGGTGTCAAGTAAGTCCTGGAAGTTAGAGCATCTAAAGCCCAGTACCAGGAAAGACAAGTTTTACCGAAGTCACTCTGAAAGTACAATTGCAATTGATTTATCTATGAGTCACTGAGCAAATAAAATATGAGATTCTATTTATAAAATACTAAACACAGTATCAAGAACATAGCAGGTATCTAGTCAATGGTTGCTGGATGGGCCTGTGAAGTAAGAGTCCTCCAGAATCATGTCATGCCCTTCTCTTTCATGGGGTGAGTGCTGATTAGTAAGAGAACAATGTGAAGTGTTTGTTTTTTTTTATTATTTGTTTGTTTGTTTTGTTTTGTTTTTGATCCTGTAGAAGTGATTGTGGTAAACACAATGTGTATTTGATGGTGCAAGTTCAGGTTAAGTAAGGAAGGTCTTAGGAGTATCCTTACATCCATGTGCACAGTGGACAATCCCTCTCAAAGTTCTTCAAGGATCAGTGATTCTTCTTATCCCCTTGACAAATCATTCCATCCGGTCATAACTAGCAGGAGTCCTTATCAACAGAAGGATTTGGAGGGAGATTACGAAGGCAAGCTATGCTTTAATCTTGTTGTATCTGGCTCTGTGATTCCATGTAACAATCTCTTCCTGCATTTTCCTTGTTAAACCACGGTATATGGCTTCTACAATTCAGCAGCCAACAGGCCTGTGGTTTTAGAGTGTTTTGGTGAAATTGTACCATAGAGCACCGTTCACAGCTTGTTCCAGATAGACCCAAATTGATGAGAAGAATAGGAAATGTTTTTCTCTAACTTGGAGGATGCAAGGTACAGCCAAGACTGTGGAATCCAACCCACCTAAGATATGATAGATAAGCCACTGTCTCAGGTGGTCTTTCTCTGGGTCACCATGATACGATCTAGTGTTAAGCAGCAGAGGCCTTTTGATGTTGGCCCTTACTGACAAAGCAGGATTTATCTAGAGTTACCAATGCTCATTTAGCTTAAAACAATATAGTCTTGGTCTCCCCAGAACATGTTTCTTCAAGCAGAAAACAAGACCCTATTTCTACATGAAGTTTATTTTGCTCAGTTTACCAAAGAAACAGGTATTTCTTATCTGTCTCTAACTAGTGTTGTGGACAGGCTGAATCAAGTACCCACAATGTCCCCCCTCTTTAGAATCATCCTTTTTATCAAGATGTAGTAAAGTGTGGTAGACAAAGAAGGTACTACTTTCTGGGACTCATTTTCCCTTATGCCGTGGGAATGCACACCTCTGGTCTTTGGCTCTGGTTTGCCACTGCCCTAGGATACAGTAGCTGCAAAAGTGGTGACTTGATGGCCATGAGGTCCCCACCAGCTTGTAAAGGAAAGCAAAGAGTAGAGTCAAGTCTTTGCCACATGTGTGGCATCTAAATACTCTCCAGGGCTCAGTCTTCTTATTCTGTTCCCTCCTCGTCCTCTTTCTTTGTTTTCATAAATGTTGCTCTGTCAGGCAACCTTCCCACAGAAGCTGCACCAAAAAGAACACTCTCTTATAATTGTCTTGTTTCTCCCAAAGACAAATTTATTAGAAGTGAAGAGAATTCATTTCTATTGATTAAATACCTTACCTCTTAGGAAAAAAGAAAAAGAAAGAGCTCAGTAACCATAATCTTACAGATGTCATCAATTGATGAATATTGTTTTGCATCTAATCCCATCTTCAAGAAGACTTACATGTTTCCTAAGATAAGACAACAGCAATAAAATTTAACAAAATTCCTGCTTACAAAATAAAATGTATTTATCAACATCCAGCTTCAGCTGATAAGCTGAACATCATCTTTCAATTCTACCCTGCACACCAAAGGTATGTTTTATTGTTTTAAGAATAAAAAGGAAAACAAGGTAACAGAAAGAACATCTACCATAATGGAAAGTATGGGACAAATGGTGCCAATTGAAGGAACCAACAAGGAGAGACTTGTGGGTCCAACGTGTGAGAAGGTCTTCCTGTAGACTCTGGACAATGTAGAGGACCTTCCTATGGACACTAGACTCATATGGAGACTGGGACCTAAGACTGGCATCTCTGCATACCTTATTACATCCTTACATGTTAAATCTTAACTTAAATCTGTATGGCATATCTTTGGCAAAGAACTTAGGTTTAAAAACTCCATATTCATTAAGCCTAGTTACCACAGTTCCTGTCATAGACTCAACGATACACAAAAAATGAAGTGGTCACAGAAGATCTGTGGAGTGAGTGGGGCCTGAGAAGTGTTCAGGGATCAGATAAAACCTGGGTGTTCAGAGAGAAGAGAACAAATTCTTCCAGGTCAGGGAGCACAGTGTCAGCGTGACTGTGAAAGCTTCAGTACCTGTCATATGGGACTAAGCAAGCATGAGCATGAGCTCAGTGACCAGTTGAACACACTCAGTGTCTGCTTGGCAAGAACCAATGTGTGCTCCATTGAGCTGGATGTAAGGCGTAACTTCAGCCGATGTTGCCAAGTCTTTAAGATCTATAAATTTCTCTGTGGGTAGAACAAGTGAAAGTCAGATTTGGAGATATGGCTGTGGAGTAAAGTGATTAAGAATGCTGGCCTCAAATTCTGACTCTACTATATATTAGTAGGTGATTTACAAAAAGTTACTTATTTTGAGCAAACCTAAGTCTTTCCCCATCTGTAAAGAAAGCATAAAAATATTTCTTGTATGATTTATGAGGAAATCAAATGAAGTAATGAGTAGAACGTCTCACCTTTATCTCTGGCATGCAGTAATGTCTTAAAGACTGTTAGCAATAAGACTAGTGGTAAATACAGTCCCCCTCACCTTGGACCATGTATGGATTTCATGGTTTAATCTTCAACTTCCTTTTCACTCTCCTTACCTATACAATGCCTACCTACCCACCATCACACACACTATGCTTTGCTCCTCAGGTCTTCTCACACCACCAATTCCACTGTTTCTCCTTGGAAGTCTGTTCTCCAAACTCTTAATATTATTGGTTTATTCCAGCACTTTCCAAGAGCTATCTCAATGTCATTTACTCTCTGGAATCTTCCTTGGCATGCTAGGAAGATCTATTTAGTCTACATGTGAGCTGAAACCTTATAGGATCCCCTGACCAACTGCTTACCATCAAGCATTAATCACCTCTACCAACATATTGAAACTTGTGGGTCATCGCCATATAGATAAGATCCTTAATGATAAGATCCTCATCATGTTGGCCAGTAATGACTCCACTTTCCCTAATAACTAACCAGAGGCATAGTTCTAATAGACAAGGCTCATGTTATTTTAAGATAAAGTTATGAGTATTACCTATATCTTAAGATACAAGCAGTATTTTTGTAGATAATTATCATTTTCTAATAGTCATAGTCATAGTACTGAAAACTATTATTTTCCCAAGAAGGAGGGTATCTTTGGCAGGCATCCTCATTTACCAATTTATTCATTCTATGGTTTATTAGTTTCTTTGTTCAAGAAATAGCTAGTAACTCTTATCTCATGGAAAAGGTAGTACAGTCACTGAGATCCTAATGAGAATACAACATACTCACTCATATTAAACAGCTAAACAACTGGTAGGAGAAATACAAAATTACCCAGACAGCCACAGTTAGTATGTAAAGATCATAAAAGAGATACATCCACTGTATTTGAGAGTACAATGGGCTTTTTAAAGATTTATTTGATTTATTTGAAAGAAAGAGAGAGGGAGAGAGAGCGCATGCATGAGTAGGGTGAGGGGCAGAGGGAAAGAATTTCAAGAAGACTTCTGTTGAGTCTGGAGCTGGATGTGGGGCTGGATCTCACGACCTTGAGATCATACCTGAGCCAAAATCAGAAGTCGGATGCTTACCCTACTGAGTCACCCAGCTCTCTGCAGTGGGCTGCAACTTGAAGAATGGATATAAACTGACGAGGTATGTAACTGGGAAAGTGCATTCTGGGTGCAGTCAACACCATGCAAGACAGCAAAACAGAACGTACACCATTAATGTAATTACAGACAGACCAATGCAAATGGAGCCAATGCTGGGGAGAAAGTAGAGAGATTGTTTTTGAAATCTATAAAGGGATAAAAATGCCTTTCTTTCTCCTATCTCTTCTCTGGTGGGCCACATGCCAGCAGCAGAATGTGTGAAAACGGCAGACGTATGGTGACTGTAGTTAAGGAGACAACAGTAGGTGGGACAAAATTGGGAAGTCAGCGGCATAGAGAGGGCTGTTGCAGATGTACAAGTGTATGAGGTATTCCAGGGGATGTGTGCCTTGGGTAGAACAGTGAGGTTGAACACAGGGAAAGATTTGACATCTAAGGGATATCCTATAGCAGCACCTGGGTGGCTCAGTTGGTTGAGCCTTCGACTCTTGGTTTCAGCTCAGCTCATGATCTCAGGGTCGTAAGATTGAGCCCCGTGTTGGGTTGTAACTTCAGTGTGGATTCTGCTTAAGACTCTCTCCATCTGCCCCACACCCCTGTGCATGTGTGCACCCTCTCTTTCAAACATAAATACATCTTAAAAAGAAAAAAAAAGAAGAAGAAGCATTCTGTAGCAAAGCTGTCCAAAAAGGAGACTGAAAAGAGGTAAGTAGAGGCAGGAGGAAGCCAGCACTGTGTGATCTCATGGAGGCCACAGTTTGTGAGGTGCTGAAAATGAGAGGCAGACAGCAGGGTCAATTGTCAAGAATTCCACACTCACTATAAAACTGCCCATGTCGTCATTTCTGCAGGGAAATGGGGATCCTGAAGGGTCTCATGTCACTCTTATGAGCTGTCATTGATTATATGTATAAAGCTATTTTATGAGACGTTTTATAGGGAACAAAATTCTCGTAGGGTTGTAAATCAAACTTTGAGTGATGATCTCTCCATCACAAAGTCTCTTTGGATATGCTGTCATACAACACACCGGATGGTTCTTTAAGCCGGTGGCTTTGTAAGAGAATGTTGTTGTTCTGACTGTCAGATCTGAGTGAAGACTTGTTCTGTGTGAGCTACGGTGTGCTAACGAGTCTCCCTTGGCAGCCACGTTCGTAATTTATACCTGTAAATACACACACATACACAGACATGCACACAGAGGCACACACACACACACACATACACATAAACACACAAAGGTACACACATGAACACATGCACACACAAACACACAACTATACATGCACACATGCGTACACACATGCATATGCATACACAGAGGCACAAACATACATGCAGAGGTGCACACCTGCACACACATATACACACAGAGAAGTACACATGCACACACACATGCACACATATATGCGCACACAGAGACACATGCATGTGAACACGTATACACACACATATTTGCACACACATACACACAGGTATACAGACACTCACATATGTGCACACACATACATAGGCACAAACATACCCACAGAGGTATATACATACATATACACATGCATATATATATATATATATATATACATGTGCATAACTACACATGCACACATGCACATACACGTCCACAGAGACACATGCACATGCATGTGTACACACATATACACATACACACACATATTTTAAAGTTTTGATGTACTGTACCTCTTGTTACCTCCCAATAGAAAATGATGTTGAACTTTCTTTTGATTTCCTCGGTTTCTCACAGGAATTCTCCTACAATTTACTGTTTAAATAAACTATGGCTTCCTCTGTCCCTATTCCATAAATTACCAAATCACACATCTGACAGAATAAGGACTCCTCACTGCAATAGCAGCTGAAAATTTTGTTTTTACCTCCTTCTTACCTCTCTACCTGTGATGGGTCATTCTCAGAGGGCACATGACTAATGGAGGGTATCTATGCTGGGAACACTTCCATTTTACATGTATTTTTATTCATTTTGTCCTTATTTTTTATTTTTAAATTTTATTATATTTTTATTTTATTTTTTATATTTTTAATCTTTTTGAAAACTTATTTTTTTAAAGACTCATTTATTTATTTGAGACAGGGAAAGAGAAGCAGAGGAGCAGAGGGAGAGGGAGAGAGACTCTCAAGCAGACCCCCCTGCTGAGTGTGGGGCCCAGTGTGGGGCCCGGTGTGGGGCTCGATCTCATGACCCTGAGATCACAATCTGAGCTGAAATCAAGAGTCAGATGTTTAAACCATGATGCCAAGCTGGGGCCCTTTAATTTATTATTATTATTTTTTAAATCATCTTTCATTTTTTTTTTCTTAAGATTTTATTTATTTGTTTATTTATTTATTTGACAGAGAGAGAGAGAGATCACAAGTAAGCAGAGAGGCAGGCAGAGAGAGAGAAGAGAGAAGCAGACTCCCTGCTGAGCAGAGAGCCGGATGCAGGGCTCGATCCCAGGACCCTGAGATCATGACCCAAGCCAAAGGCAGAGGCTTAACCCACTGAGCCACCCAGGCTAAAATCATCTTTCTTAACCTGTAATGCTAGGTATATGCTGCCATGAAAATAAAAATAGTTTCTAAACCATGAAAGCCTTTGTGTTCTTGTATATTTCCTTTTTTTTAAATTTTCTTTCTTCTTTTTTTTTTTTTTTTGCATGCACACACATGAACTCTTCATCCTGACTTCAATTGGTTTTTGAAAAACGACCCCTTTCTGGACTGCTGGAGCATTCCTTGCTTCCACCATCTCCTCGCCAGTTCAACCCTCTCTTCAGAAACCTATCCAATTCACCATCTTAGCAGTGGATTCAAAATACTGTATTCTTGCCTTTAGGCCTCAGATACCACGTGGGCACAAGGGAGTTGTAAACTAATGGATCCCGTTGCCATTTGAATTCTTCTGTCTCTTCATCACGACATCCATAGTGTGCTGTCCCACTGCCTGGCTTCTGGCCAAAATCAGAGCAAGCCCTTCTGTGCTTGCAGACTCTATTAATGGTACAGCAATTACACACCTGCCGGGCCACATGGCCTTGTGAGCCTAGCACAGGTGTCTTGGGATCTGTGTTGCCAGAAAAGAGACCAGAGCTTGGGAAAAACCCTGCCCCAAGACATGCCAGGATGTGGCTTGGCAGAGCGCAGAAGAAAACCTTTTGAATTAAACTTGCAAATTAGAATTTGATGAGCTGGTGATCGACACTAGGAAAAACAAGATCTGAAGTTGAATTTGCTCCTCATCACTGTTCAAGTGCCCATCTTTCTGGATGGGGGAGGCTCTTGGTCCTCTAATTTCGATGATCTTATTTATAAGGGGATAATCACACCTTGGCCTGTGAGTGAGGGTGTCATAAGCCAACCTGGTAAAGGGAATAAGGAACGAAAAGTGCACAAAGGATGCAACATATGTCTGTTTGGTCCCGATTCTCAGTTTTGGGTCATCACTGGTGTGAGTTCAGGGATGCAGGGGCTGGCCGTGGGAAAAGGCACAGCCTTTCTCATGAGGGGGCTGAGGACACTACAGGGTTTGCTTTGGGGAATTTTGATGGGTTTGGAGGCAAAGGTGGTCGGTCCCTCACATCCTGAGGTCGTGGGGGTGGTGTACCATCAGCAAGTACAGAGAGGCCAGAGAGCACCCAGAGGACAAGATGTGGGGAGAGGGAACTCACATGTCTAGGTAATAATCTCCCTTAGCAGCCAGGCAGGAGACTCTGAGTCAGAGACCATGGAAGGGGAGCCGTGGCTTGGGGTCTTCATGGCACTTGGGTTTACCTTCCCTGTGTCAGGTCAGTGTCAGGTGAAGCCCCAAGGGGTATGCGAAACAAGTGAGTTCTAAGTAGCTAAAAATCTGCTTATTGGACTGTATCTGAAATCACTGGATGTGCAGAGGCTCCTGGTGGCTCATTCGGTGAAGTCTCTGCCTTAGGCTCAGGTCATGATCCCCGAGTCCTGGGACCAAGCCCCGAATTGGGCTCCCTGCTCAGCAGGGAGTCTGCTTTTCCCTCTCCCTCTGCCTGCTGCTCCCCAGGCTTGTGCTCTCTCTCCCCTTTTCTCTCTCAAATAAGTAAATAAAATCTTAAAAAAAAAATAGAACAATTGGACGTGTAACAGTTTGGGTTTCGTGGCAGCGTGTTTTTGAGCTAATAAGTGCCAGCCTGCTGTGAAAAAGTCAACAACATAGAATAGGACCCACAGGCAGAGGCTGTCTTTGGCTCCCTCATATAAAACCACTGCCAAAAGAAAAAGAATGTGAAATAGCCACAGTTTTTTTTTTTTTCTGTAAAGTTTACAGTTTCATGTTTATCCATATATGCACATGGTTCTGTGCATGTTATTTCCTTCCACAAATGATTTATGCATCCCATAAATGCAATAAAGTGATAGGGTTGAATAAAATAAAAAATACAAAATGAGGAGAGGAAATGTAAATTAGAACAGTTCATAGAAGCTGAACTTTCTTGCTCTTTGTAAAAAAGATAGCTTCTGAGAAATTTATGGACTACTATCACTTGAAATGGTTTTGTAATGGAAACATTTGGTTAATTAAATCTCTGATTCACATTTAAAAGACAGAGTGAAAGGTCATCCTTGAAGCTCCAGAGCCAGGCTAATGGATTTAGACTAGTGTTGCCTGAGTGGGGGCCACTCAGACCCCCGACAACGTGACCCCATGTCTCCCCAGTGAAAGCCTTCATCTGAGGGGCACTCAGGATCAGTCACACGTCTGACTCATGCAGAGGAAGCACTATGTAAGAAACAGCTATCCAAGTTCATACCTTTAGTACTGCAGTTTAAGACACTGTTTAACAAACTAAAAAAAAAAAAAAAAAAAAAAAAAAATCATCTCAGATATCTTAGGGAGAAAAAGTTGCAAAAGAAAGAGAAGGACAAAAGAAATTTAAGTCAGAGAAATTTTTGCTTGTGGTCTTACACCTTTTATGGTAGTTTGATGTTTTAAGGGAATGAGGGCTCCATTAATGTATTTGAAAGTTCAGAGTTTATAGGAGGTGGGTGCCTTTTCCACCAGCCACAAGACTTTATGCAAATAATGACTCAGTGACATATGTCTTAAAAAAAAAATTACTTCTTTTGAAAAGTTGGTTTCAAAGTCTTCAAATTGAAAAAAGACCTAATTTTGATCCGATTAATAATTAATGCCCATGCTTCCAAAATGTCAAGCTTTTCCAAATTTAATGCCAGTTTTCTGAAAGTTCTGAAAATTGTTCATTTTCCCTACTCTTCCTGCTACTTCTTGACATCTAACTTCTTTCTGTGAGTCTCATGGAGACTAACACAACTAAGCATGACTTTTCAATAATTTCAACGCACCCTCACATGTCACTGCTTAAATTCCCTCATGTTGAAAAAAAAAATGGTATTGGAATGGGCACAATATTTATTTCCCCAAAAACGATCCGGTTCCCTCATCGGGATAGTGAGTCTGCTGGCTGCCAGTCACAGGGTTTACCCACTTAGGACCCCTCCATGTTATTTGCACAGTGGAAAGAGAACCAGGTTTAGAGCATAGTGCAATATAATGAAATTTTATTTCTGAAAAGTATGCAATATGTAGGCAACATCAGTGGGCGCCAGAATGACCTTGAGCTGTGGTACAGAAGATAAAATAGCCTTTCTAAATTCTTACCTTGGAACAATCTGTCTTTGCAAGGACCTATGAGAGGGTCAGAATAGTCAAAGAACATCACCACAAGGGCTGTCCCCAAATACCACAAATTTTGCTTGAGAACTAGGGAGAGGCAGAGGTAGAGGACACATTGGTCATCAAAGTAGGACTTGCATCTTATCACTGCATACTGTTACTGCCCTCTACACAGTGGGGCCGTCTTATTACGTCTAAGCCCATGACCCTCTGCTTGTTCCTTCACGGTGTTAGGAGAGGTTTCAATGAACCCGTGCCACCGCTGTCTCCTGGCTGATTCTGAGCTCCCCGTATTACTTCTCATGTTACTTGAGATTGCATTTATGCTAATAATATTCTAAACTAATAACCATATGTTTATGGAGCAGCAGGAATGAATACAGTATGAGTTAATGAGATAATACAATAGTCGAGAAAATTGCTGACATAATGTGAAATATCTGCTTGCTAAAATTTTCCCCCAAACTTCTCCGGACAACATGAAGGATCCAGATGCTGAGGTGAGCAAAGCTAGTATCGCGAAGGTCATGTTATTTATCATTTGCCTTTTTGTGTCTTGGTTCCTTCCTCTTCTTAAACCTGTGATAAAAACCCTTCGTGAACGCTCGGCAAGCTCGAGGCGAGGTGCTGTGTTGGAAATCATTCTGAGAGGATGATCTCCCCACCTGCAAATTGATTATGGAATCGCTTCCATTTTCCTTTCTGATCATCCCACAGAATAGGTCAGTGGAGGCCCCAGTGCCCTAGGATTATAGAACTTTTCATCTGTTCTCCCCTGAATCACAATGTGAACCAAGACGTGTGATTGTCACTAAGGGATGGGGTTAGACATCCCAGGAAGTCAGGAAGGTCCTAACAAGAACGTGAGGACAAGATATGACCCTTCCACTTCCAGAGCCCAGAAACTCGTGGGGGCACCACAGGAAAGTTATGGCAAAACCGTCAGTTGCTGTGTTAGAATAGCAACATGAGCAAAGGGAGCAGTGCATGCATGAGAGGTTCAGAAGCTGGTGTGGGATGTAGGGGAATGGAGCACTGCTCACCAGATGGTTGTGTTCTGTTCTTCAAAACATAGAACTTGGAGCACCCAGGTGGCTCAGTGGGTTAAGGATCTTCCCTCAGCTCAGGTGATGATCTCAGGGTTCTGGGATGGAGCCCCACGTTGGAACTCACTCTCTCTATGTCAAATAAATAAAGTCTTTAAAAAAAATAAATAAAAAGAGAGAGGGAGGGAGAGAGAGAGAGAGAGAGCGAGCGAGCTTGGAGTTCACCATGAAGACAGGAAGCCATTCTTTGCTGTCCAAAGGCACTCTTGTTCTGGGAGTGGGTTGAGCGCTAGGGCTAGGTAGTTCCGAGGATATTCTGGATACAAATAGCATTATGACGGGTTTGAGATCTACTCTCTATGTGACTGGAAGCCAGGTAAGGGTGTTCTAAGTCTAGAGATGATATAAAACCCCAGATAATCATGACTATAGAAACCCTATTGCCCCAATTAGGTACAAAATACATTAGGCCGGGGCAGGGGAATAGCAATAATTAGGTTCGTATTGAAAAATGTGCATCACTTTGAAGTAAATCAGAGTAATTTGAACAGAGAACGAGAGGAATTTGCTTCAGATATTATAACTTGCAGAAAGGAAATCAGCGTTTTGGACGTAGCGGGAGCAAATACCTACAGATATACTCTGGTGGTCCCACTACGGTGTCAACATTTTAAAGGAGCCCTGACCAGGATGTGTGCGTGTGTCGGGGTGAAAATCACTTCCGATTAACAACCCCGTGAAGGAAACCTCCCAAGAGCTTCTCCTCGTGGCACAATCAAAAGTACAAACCAAAGGTGGAGCCGACATCCCCTTCAACAACTTGGGAACTCTTTTTCGCAGGGGTTCCTGGGAAGTTTACCGGAGCGTTTTATGGCCACGATCCATTGGCTTTCCTGGGAGGTCACTGGACAAAGATTTACCAGCTACAACTTCTTGGGTCTCAGGAACAAAACCCATCTCGCACGGGGATGGGAAAGGTGAGCCCACACGTTCGCTGCCGATTTCATCCCAATGGCCAGTCGGTGTTGCTGACGTCTGTGCTCCATGTCCTTGGCCTGCTTTTGGCATCCACAATGGCTCACGTTACTCTTTTTTTTCTTTCTCTCTTTTTAAAGATTTTATTCATTTATTTCAGAGAGAAAAACAACACAAGAGCAGGACGAGGGGCAGGCTTCCTGCTGAGCAGAGAGCCAGATGCGGGACTCGATCCAGGACCCTGGAATCATGACCTGAACCGATCATAGACATCCACGCGACTGAACCACCCAGGGGTCCCTCATATACTCTCTGACAGTCGGTTGTCACTGCCCCCTGCCTTTTTAATTCTCTCGGCTCGGTTCTTTTGGAACAGGGATGTTCCATTTCTGCCTCTGGAATGGATCTTTGAAAAATGGTCCATCCACACCAAACAAAGGACCACCTGACAACGTCGTGATTGCACTGCCGTATTAAACCGATGGCTGGCATGGTCAAGCGTGGTTCTGATCGGTGTGTCAGAGAGCACCCTTCTCGTTCCCTTGCCCCTGAACAACCCCCAGCATGGTTGTTGCAGAGAATTACCTCCCCTCACTGGGACTGGGGTCTGCACCTTTGGTGGGGAGGGGGTGGATAGGAGAGGAGGCCAGGGTGTGTCCTGGGTCCTGCCTTGATCGCTGCTTGAGGGCAGCCTGAGCCGGCGTCAGATCTTGGAAGAAGTCGGGTCGGTATTCCTCCATCCCCTCTAGTTCCCCAAGATCAAACGCACCTGTCCTCTGAGCCAGAGCTTCTCGGTCCATCCCTACTTTTGGTCGGGGCAGGAAGGAACAGATCTGGGCAGGTGTCTACCCACTCCAGCTTGACAGCATCTTGGTTGACAATGCATGGTGTGTGGTCTCTATCCATGGCACTTCCTCTGCTAGCGTCATCCACAGACAGATTACAAAATGTCCCTTGTATCAATATTATACAAACAATATATTGCGCTCACATATTTCATGACATTATCAATTGCATGACATCACATGAGGCTAGGAGACCGTGTTCCACCATCTAACATTGTGCTTTGAAGTTAACTCGGGAGGCCCCTGTTGCTCAAACCGCATGCATTCCCAAGGAAGGCCGGTGGTCCTGGAGATAACAAGGTGACCAGAAAGATTTATCCTGACAATAGGATTTACGAGGAATGCCTGTTTTCACCCTGGGAGGCCAAATTTGAGTACCTACAGCAGCAGCTTTGGGGGTGGTGGATCCCAGGGGAGATGCTGAACGCTGGGGCTCGGCTGAGCATCCCTGGTGGGGAACAGCTGTCACAGGTTGTCACTGGGAGGGTTAGTCACCACCCACCCTCCCGTGCAGCCAGGCTGGCCAGGGACACCTGGCAGCTCACACCCGTACCTGGTATCTCCTGCATTTCTCCTTCTCCTGGTTTCTACCCCCAAACTTCTAGTGCCATAAACTAGAACTGTGGGTCTAAGAGCTTCCACAGAGTCTGTGAGTCTTTCCAAAAACTGACAGAATCTGAAGGTGGCCGTAAGGACTCCTGACCCAGAGATGGATACCCAGGGACAGTCACTGACTAAGAGAGTGGCTGCTCACAGGACGTGCCCTGTCCGCTTCTCTTCTTTCTCTGTGGAAACAAAACCCAGAAAACTCATCTCTGCTGTCGATCCTCCAACTCTAGCGGATGATTATTTCCTTAAATTCACGACACCCCCAACCCTTGCCATCCTCGAGAAGTAACTAGATTGTCTGTATGGGGGAGACCGCAGTTTGGAAATCTCTTTCCTGGGCTTCGAGGTGCATGAAATGTCATGTGAAATCCAGTCTTCTGGGGGGATTTTATGTTTTCTTTTATCAATGTGATTTGCAATTCCCATTTCCTGCGAACATGAGGCATCAGTCTGCTTGAGCTGCCTTAAGAAGCAGCTATCACAGACCGGGGGCCAACACGTCAGAGATCTCTCTTCTCGCAGTGCTGGAGACTGTGAGCCCAAGCCCGAGGTGCACTCGGAGCTGGTTTCTGGTGAGAGCTTTGCCCCTGGCTTTGCAGATAGCCTGCCACCTTCTCGCTGGGTCCTCATGTGACCTTACCCGTGTGCTTGTAGGAAGCAGCAGCTCTGTGGTGTCTCTTCTGTTTTCCTATGGACGCCAGTTCTATCAGATGAAGACCCGAACCCCGGTGACCTCATTTTAGCTCACTTACCTCCCGGTGTCCACATTTCATCCCTCTGGGGCTAATGCTTCCACCTGCGAATTTTAGGGGACACAATTCAGTCCATAGAATAACTTCAAAGCTTTTGTCATTTCTTATTTTTCTCCTCTGTGAACCTATCACAGGCACTTAGTCTAGAAGTATATTCTATGTACTTTGGCAAAGAAGGTTAAAAAATAAAAATATATTTTCTGTCTTTGGGGAAAAAACCTTGCAGCAACCCTACCACTAACGATGTGACGAGTACTCCCTAAAATTTTAATTTGATATGATTGCATTAGTCAGCTTCAAGTGCACTGATAAGATTTCTCTCTCCAGCAGAAACTCTTTTTGTTTTTAATCCTACTTATTAGTTTTTTATGTTAAATCATGAATGAATGGATTCATCCATATTTCAGCTTATTTTGACCACCCGCTGTTTGGCTGTCGCTCTGCCTGATGCAGTGGTGAGTTTCAAGAGGAATGTTAGGCTCTCCTTGCTTTTCCTCTAGCGGTGCAGGGGTCAAGTGCAGTACAATACGATAATGCTATAATATAGGCATTCACAAGGTGCAGTTCAATTGATTACATGTCATGGGATTACCTTGTTAGGATTTCAAGAATATTAATTTTAGTAGCACAGCCCCCGTGGGGTTCTTATTAACACAGGGAAGGAGGAAACTGGTCAAAACTGAAACAATTTCTGCTATTCACACCTTACACAAAATTCAAAGAACATTTTAATGAAGACAAGTATAAATAAAAACAACCACCTTGTACCCCAGGATCCCATATGTTGAGTTATCCCAGCCCCTGAGTCCCTGGGGACGAGAGTTGAGACGTCTCTGTCCCCAGCCTGTCAGTGATTTGATGACGGCCTCTTAATGCTTGCCTGTTTTTTAATTTTAATTTTAATTTTTTTATTTATATATTTTGAGTACAGTTGACACAAGATGTTACATTAGTTTCAGGCATGTAACAGTGCTTCAGTGTGTACTTCTGCTCTGCTCACCCCCAGTGTAACTACCTTCTGTCACCCTCCAGCACCATCCCCATATACTACCTGTGCTCCCTGTGTTGCGCATCCTGGGACCTCCTCACTCCATCCCTGCAAGCCTGTGCCTCCCTCCTCCCTTCACCCACTTTGTCCATCTCCCCTTCCCCCTCCCTTCTGGCCACCACCCATTTCTTCTCTGTATTTTTGGGTCTGATTCTGCATTCTGTTTGTCTACTTATTTGCTTCCTGTGTTTTTTGGAGATTCCCCGTATGTGTGAAATGCATACAGTATCTTTCTTTCTCTGTCTCACTTATTTCACTTAACATAATACCCTCTAGGTCCATCGTGTTGTCTCAAATGGCACAATCTTATCCTTTTTCATGATTGTGTAACATTCCATTGCATAATACATATTTCCTCTTCCTTATTCATTCATCTGTCGATGGACACTTAGGTTGCTTCCACGTCTTGGCTGTTGTAAATAAAGTTGCAAGAAATATAGGGGTGTATATATATTTTTAAGTTAGGGTTTTCATTTTCTTTGGGTAAATACCCAATTTTCTGTACCCTTCTTGCACCTACCACATGTAAGCATCATCAGTGCAAGTATTTTTATTTATAGTATTTATTATATAAGTAATTATATAAATAAATTACATTATTTATATAATAAATACATATAAATTTCTCTATATTTTATGTTATATATAGATATACATTTACATGTATAATTTCATCTGTATTATTTGTTGTTTTATCCCCAGAAGTTAGCAGTGTAGTATTTACTACATAGAAGTTAAGGAATACAAGGTGGTTTTTTTTTTTTAAGATTTATTTATTTTTAATTTAGAGAGGCAGAGAGAGCAAGGGGAGGGGCAGAGGAAGAGAGAGAATCCTGAGGCAGACTCCCCACTGAGCAAGGAACCTGATAGGGGGTTTGAGCTCCTGACTCTGAGATCATGACCTGAGCCAAAATTAAGAGTCAGAAGCTTGACCAACTGAGTCACCCAGGTGCCCCAGTGAATACATGTTTATTCAATAAATTAATGAGTCAATGGACAGACAGACAAGTTGAACTTTCCTTGGCTTGCAGTGCTCAGTTATAAACTCTAAAAAGTTCCATATCGAAACGTGCAAAATCTCAGCATAGATATCAACTTTTGAGTCATTATTCCATAAGTGAAAGCTAAGGGAAAATTATGTAGAAAACATTCTGATGTAAAATAGAGTTTACATTACCAACAGGTGAAAATTCAGGATTACAGGGCCCTAAAACAATGCTTAATATTGGGGGAAATGGGGGAATGACTATCAGCTAAAATAGTTTTACCTACAAAGTTCTGTCGCTTAAGTGGGGGGCCCAGAAAAAGTTTCTCCTGTTAGCTAATATCTCCTAACCACGTGATTCAAATAATGGGACTCAGATAAGGTGTCTTTCAAAAACGCCGGTAATGATTACCCGTGCTATTCTAAATGCCTTCCATGTGATCATTTACTAAAGCCGACCTCTTGATTTTCCCCAGTTTTGGTCACCGAGGATCTGAGTTATGGAGACGTTAGAAAGCTCCAACAGCCATAAAATGATAGCACTGGGATTCCACTGAAGAAGTCCAATACCAGAGCCAGTTCTCAACAATACAGCGATTATCCTCACGGCAAACACAAAAAGCGTACCTTGTATGTCTTATTCTATAATGGTTGTGTGTATGTGTACAATCAGTGCTTGCTGGTGGGTGAATTTGCCAGTGTGGTCACATATTCTTCCATTGCTTGCTTACAATATGCTTTAATATAGGTGACCTTCTTTCTAAATCTTATACAGCATTATTATTTTCAAAAACATTCAAGTCACTTAAAACCTGGAGGAGGAGGAGAAAGAAAGGCAAACACGTAATTAGTCCAGTGCAAAAATTATTCAGATGCATGGTGACACCGGACCCGAACCTGCCACCTTGGGAATGATTTCACATGAAATCGAATTTCTTTTCTTTAAGTATCTCCTCTTGTTCTGCCAGATGTATGATCAACATTATTTCAGGTCTTACTATTTGTTTATGAACATTTATCTTGTAATGGAAAATTTAAATAGAGATCAGCTCTGATGCATTGTAAATCTGGCGGTCTAAAATTGCTTTGTAGAACTCGGTGATTTATCCAATTAGTTAAATAACACCCTTAGAGCGGTGCAAAGATTTATTGACTTTTACTATTTGAGATATTCATGCAAACAACCTTCAAAAATACCTATTTGTAAACATTTTAATCACAAGATCTATGCCATTACTCTGTGGCGGGCTGTGTGGGGAATATTAAGTTGCTAAACAGTAAATCATCCTTAATAGCTCAACACCAGAGCCAGCTTTTATCTTCAGAATGAATTTCCTTCCACTGCGTTTTCAGGGATAGTTCACTGATGGAAATGCTAAGCAGTTAAAGCACTAACCACCTTAACCTTGCAGAAATGCCTTAATACTATCCGAACCATGAGGCAGTAATCTACAGAAAACATGACAAAGCTTAATTAATCACAACTTGCTTCCTTTAGAAAACTAATGTGTGCTCATTCTGTAATTCTGGAGACATCGTCCAAAGATTCTTTGAAGGAAAATTTTATTGTAAATAATGTAAGGGCCACAGACAGACATCATTTTTCTGTCAATTGCTCATGTAATAGACCAATGAATCAAAATCGGAAAATTAAATATGTCTGAGAGTGACCGTGCCATGATTAAGCATGGACATGGGAGTTTAAATAACCTTTGTAAATATAATTGCTCTGTTGAAGCAAAGAGACCAAAAAGCAAGTCTTGGAAGATGAGATGAAAGAGTGGTTTTGTTTTCAGTTTTAGTATTTTTCAATGGAAGAGAAAATTCTATAAAAGTAAGGCGGATGCATTGAATGTAGATAAAAGCCAACCAGAAGAAGAGTGAGACCATCACAACTTCACTAAAGCTCTGTTTGTGTTAAGGAAAGAGTCCCAAGCTGTGGGCTCTGTTCCTGACTGATAGTTGGGCAAATATGCTCCAAGTATGCTCTTGAGAAAATATTCAAAACAAGGTTAAATCCAGCCAGCTCCTAACAGATTGCTTTAAATCTATTTACCAAATAGGTACAGAAAATAAAGCAAACAATTAGAATCTAAAAAGAAAACAAAAACATTTTATGAGGGGAAAATAGAGGCTAAAGAATACAGACAATGGACGTACAATTGATTCCTTCAGAAAATGCGGCCAGTGAAATACCTGTTTGGGGACAATACATTAAATATTTTATGAGAAAATATAAATTAGATAAAATACACTGAGCAGTTGCAAGTTGTTGGGTGCTTTTCGATTCTAAGTACTTTTTTGTTACAAAAGTCTCTAACACCTTCTGGTAGGGTCTAAGCAATTGGGTGGGGGAGGTGTGCCCAGGGCAGGGTATTAGGGTGACCCCCCTGGGGTGGCAGCTCTCAGAAGTATGTCAGGTTGTGTGAATGGCTCTGGTGGTCAACAGATTATGCACAGGGAGAATAAGCGTGTAAGTAAATATACCAAGTATAATGGGAGCCAGGTTGTAGAGTGGAGTTAAAAACAAAGAAATGAACAAGGCTAGGAGTAACCATGTGGCACTGGACTAGTATCCCAAGGCCAAGGCATGATTTCAAGGATGTTATAGGTAAATATGGAAATAGAGAGGGATGTGTGTGTGTGTGTGTGTGTGTGCGCGCGCGCGCGCACGCGTACATGAATTTGTTTTCCAGCTCTGTGTTGGAGGGTCAAGAAGTCATGGCCATCCCAACAGTGAAGAATGATTGGTCCTCCACATCAGGGCCAGAGCAGGAAAGGTACGAGATGACCCTGGACTGTCTTGTGCCAGGCAGGATGTGAGGAAGTGCTCAGAGAATGATGAGATGTGTCAGGAGGACAGAGAAGCTTGCTGGAAGGATTCCCATTGGCCAAGGCTGGGACACACTGAGCTTCTCAATAAATAGTGATAGTAGTGAATTGTGACACACTGAGGTAAATAGAAATCTATGAGTCTATATGTCTCACACAAGAGAGAGACATGAGTGCTAATGGGAGAGTACCAACTAATTAATATAAATGGGATGATAGAGGGTAGGAGAGCATAGCCCCTGGGTGGCTCAGTTGGTTAAGCATCTGCCTTCAGCTCAGGTCATCATCCCAGACTCCTGAGATGGAGTCCTACCTCTGGCTCCCTCATCAACAGGAATTTCTGCTTCTCTCTTCCTCTGTCCCTCCCTTGGGCTCATATTCTCTCTCTCTCAAATAAATAATAAAATAAAATCTTAAAAATAATTTTTTTGAGATATTGTTAGGAATTGCATCAAACTTATAGATCAATTTAAGGAGAAACAGCATCTTGCCAATGTATATCTTCCAATTTGGGAACACAGTGTATCTCTTGTCTACTTTGGTCTCTTTTCATTTCTTTTTAATTTTGCAATTTTTGCCACATAGCTTAGCATATATTTTACAATTTTTATAATCCTGGGCATGTTCTCTTAAATTTATACCTATGAATTTCATTTTTGTAAATGTAAATGGTATCCTGATTTTTAAAATTCTGGCTTGCTCTTGTTATTAGCATATGAAAATACAATCAAATTTTGTGAGTTAATTTTTCATCTCCTGACCTTACCAAACTTTCTCAGTAGTTCTGGGAATTGTGTTTTGTGAATAATGTGGGCTCTTCCTTGTAGACAATCAGACCATCATCTGCAACTAGTGACAGTCTTATTTCCTCTTTTCCAGAAATGATGTGGCTTTTATTTTTCTTGGCTTATTGCAATGGCTAGAATTTGCGGTACTCTACTGAATAGGGGCAGAGAGTGCAAATATAAATGTCTTATTTCTGATCTTTGAGGGGAAATGCTTAGTCCTTAGCTGTTAAATATGATACAGCTCTAAGGTTTTTCTAATAGATTTCTTTATGAGATGGAGCAAGTTTCCTTCTATTCCTAATTGTTAAGTAAACAAAGAGCCATAGACTGAGTAGCTTTAATGACTTGGCAAAATAAAATAAAATAAAATATGAAATAAAAATAAAAATAAAAAATAAAAACCAGAGTCAACTCCTATAAAACCTCCAGGTTTGGACATTGGAACGTAAGAACAACCAATCACAAACAACCAATTAACCTTTCCCAAATAAGGCAACTATTTAAGCTCTAGCTCATCAAATATTTTGCTTGCTTCACTTGTGCAAAGCTTTCTAAAAGCCTCTTCCCTAGATCCTATGCAGGGGGTGCCCCTGTGTTTGCTCAAATAAACTCTTGAAAAATTTAATGTGCCTCAGTTTATCTTTTAAAATAGTAATAGAGGTCACCTGGGTGGCTCCATCAGTGGAGTATCCAACTTTTTATTTCAGCTCAGGTCATGATCTCAGAGTCATGAGATCAAGCCCCCCGTCAGGCTCCGGGTTGAGCATGGAGGCTGCTTGTGGTTGTCTCTCTCCCTCTCCCCGTCCTTGCCTCACCTCCCGCCCCTGCTCATGTGCTCTCTCTGAATCAAATAAATAAATACTAACAGAAAATTTTTAACACGAATACATAGATTTTGTTAATTGCTTTCCCTGCTTCAATTTATAAAATAATGCGATCTTGCTTTTTAGCCTCTTGATATATTATATTACAGTGGCTGATCTTCCAATGTTGAAACAACCTTGCATACCTGGATTAAGTCCCATTTAGTCACATGGTATTAGTCTTTTGCTATATCATTGCATTTCCTTTTCTAAAGTTGTATAGATTTTTGCATCTAAGTTCATGAGAAACACTGGACTGTGGGTTTTTTGTGGGTATGCGCTATCTCTTTTTTAGCAGGTTTTGATATCAGAGCCATACTGGTCCCTTAAAATAAGTCAAGAAGCATTACCTCTTCTTGTATTTTCCTGTATATTATTGTGTAAAATTATCGCCCTCGCCCCGCAAGGACGACAAGAACCCTGGTTCGGATGCATCTTCTCTTTTTTCTCTTTATTTCCGCAAGTCTACACACTTATATACGCTTACATGACCAATCAGTGAGCAGGGTACAGGAGGGAGCGAATCAGGCTGTGCACCTAAACGAACAACTTCGCTAGCAACCAATGCTGTTTACTTCCTCTTTGGGCGTTCCGCTTAGTCTCACGAGGCAATCCTAACCTGGCAACTAGCCAGGCGCCATCTTTTAATGGCGGAGGCCGACCCGGCCAGCGGCCTGCCTCCGACATAAAATCTGTGTTAATTCTTTGGAGATATTTGCTAGTGAATACCAGTGGGCCTGGGAATATTTTTTGTAATTTTCAAAATAATGAATTCAGTTTTCTTACTACTTCTAAAGCTGCACAAATTATCATCTCAAATTATCAAAGTGATTTGTTCTAATTTGTGCTTTTAGAGGAATTGGTCCATTGGTTGTACAATTTGCTGTGTGGTGTTTCCGTGCCATCATTTGATATTTGCAGAGTCTATAATAATACCCCTTGTCTCACACCTGACAGTAATAAATTGTGCCTTCTTTTTTTTCTTTTTAATACCAGTCTTGCCAGAAATTTGATGATTTTATTGCTTAAGGAACAACATTTTTGTTTTGTTGATTTCTTTTCTTGTTTTCCTATGTACAATTTTAATGATTTCTGTTCATCTCTTCATTATTTCCTTCCCTCTACTCCCTTTGGGTTCATTTTGCTCTTCTTTTTTCTCATTTCTTAAGTGGAAGCTTATCTTATTGGTTTGAGACTCTTCTCTTCCAGTGTGTGCATGTACTGCTATGAAATTCTCTCATGGCCCTGATTTAGTTGCATTCTATACATTTTAGTTAAACGTGGGAGGGAGGGTAGAAGGACATTTCGGTCTTTCTTTGGGGGAGACTGACTGCTGGCTTGGGTGACTGTGTCCAAGTGGTCAAAGCTGTGCTAGGCTCCTCCTGAGCCTGCTGCAGATCACCTGAGCACCCCGTTCCAAGGGGCTAGGGTTCACGTGGGACAAGCACCAGCCTGCTCTGGTTAAGAAAACCTCAAACTGTTTGCAGTTTAAATAAGTCCATATAAAACAAACTCCCTGATGAGAAAACAAAGCTCCTTTCCTGCCCCTCCCCCCAGCTGCTTAGGAATTCAAGAAATCAACCTTATTGCCTACTTGATCTAATGACAGTATTTCAGATACGAGATTGTCATTTGACCTTTAGGTTGTATTCAGTCACGTTTCATTAAAGGGTTCTGTAGCTGGATGATGTCAGTTTTCGGTGGAAAGTTGGACCTGATTTTCCCTTTTCTTTTCTTCAGTAGGTTTCAGTAGGTGTTCTTGAATATCCTTCGGTGATCTGTGAGCTGCAGTCACTCTTAGTACTCTAAGCAAATACGTGAAGATTCCTTAAGACATGAATCGATTAATATGTTTTGATGATTGGTAACCCTTGTAACCCTCAGTCTTCATAAACCGTTTGTCCTTACCTTTTCTCAAGCTATTCAGAATATTTGGGGATTCATGTCAAACAGCTGCTGACAGTGAAGAAGGTTATTTTATTTCTGTCCTTCGATTATGGCAGGGAGCTAATATACAATGCTCTACAATTTATTGCAAAGAAAAGTCTTCCCCAGAGACCACCAACAAAGGAAATATTACTACTCTAATGAAATATGCTTCACCAAAGAGTATTTCCAGCAACTGGTTGAAGTTCCGACAAGACAGGTGTATCTGTGGATGGCGTCACATCAGTGCACGGAAAATGCTTCCTGCTAGCTGGAATAGTAATGAAGATTTCACCGGAGGTTGAAAGTTTTACTCTGTTTTCTTATTAGAGAGGTAACTTGCCTGTTTACTTGCTGGGTGCTGACAGGTACAATACTGGTGGCTTTTTGAAGTGAAAGTGTCTTTTTGGCAGTTGAAGGAGTATGAATAATCATTCTCCAAAGCAGCCTCCCAGTGGGGGCTGCCAGCCTACACCCCCTCTCCCCACCCACCCCGTGAAGAGCACATTGATTTTCTCAGAAGACTCAGTACACCTGATAAAAGAAACAGTGGCTGTGCTCCCAGCAGGGAAACTCATTCTGTTGGTGGTGACATCAGGTATACCAGGAAAGAGACCATTTTAAATTAGAGCAGAGGACTTAAGGCAAGTTACTGTTGGCTCAGAGGGACCCTGCTTGCAGAAGCCCTCCCCGGGGTGCCACCTAATAGACTTGATGCCCAGGAAGGGACCCAGAAACCGAATGACGCTCAATACTGGAGCTTTTCTCAAGGATCATGGGATAGTGTCGCTAATGTTCCTCTGCTGTGTTGTTTTGAGTGCTTTGAAAAACCACACAAACATCTGAAGTAATTGATTTTATGCTTAAGAGATAGGTACATGCTGGACAGTCATTCATAATAACATATTGAATATACTTAGAGCAAAACCACAAAACTCTAATGAAGAACTTGACCTGGACTGATGGTTATTATAACTGACAGGAATGTACTTGTTTGAGAGGTCAAAGTTTCCTTTGACATATTCTTACACATAACTGCTCTTGTTTGCTTTTGGTAGGGTTTATAGTCAGGGGTATTAAAGGTAGTTCGTGTGATATTAGTCATTTATGGATGGTTTTCATCTTTATCTCAGAAAACATAATCAATACACAAGCATTACATTATACACAAAAGAAAATGCATTAGGAAAATAGAATGTTATCCAATAACCTAGGAACAAACACACTATGTATACGATCTTGGAAATTTCAGTAGGACACATAAATACTGGTATGTGTATGTGTGTATGTTTTTGCAACTATTTAACTGAAATGGGATCTGTTACTTTGTGTACTCAACTGGAACAAACTTTGTAATGTTCTTTTCACTTAATGAAGGCTATCCTCTTTTGAGATATAAACATATAGATAAAATTTGTGAATGGCTGGAGAATATTTTTATCTAACCTCCTATGAAAAGATATCTATATTTTCAGGATTATAAAAGCAGTGTGATAAGTAACCTGGATGTATATTCAGTCATTCTACTAGAATAAATTGCTGGACAGGCATCCATATAGTATGTCCTTTGGGCATAGAGTGTGACTCCTAATCTCAGGGTCATGAATTTGAGTCCCATACTGGGCATTGAGACTACCAAAAATAAATACATGAATATAAATGTTAAAAATTTTAAAAAGAATATGGGGTACCTGGGTGGCTCAGTGGGTTAAGCCTCTGGCTTTGGCTCAGGTCATGATCCCAGGGTCCTGGGGACTGAGCCAGGCTCTCTGCTCAGCAGGGAACCAACTTCCTCCTCTCTCTCTGCCTGCCTCTCTACCTACTTGCAATCTCTGTCTGTCAAATAAATAAATAAAATATTTAAAATTTTTTTTAAAAGAATAAATTGCTCAAAAGTCTCTTTTTATGTTGAAAGCTTACAATTCCTTAGAATTGTTTCTTAAAACAATTCCTTAGAAATGTTGATATTTGTGGTACATTTTCTTACCTAAAAATTATATATAAATATAGCATATAATATTAGCCAATCTACGGGATGATCTAGAGTATCAAATTGTTTTAATCTATAATGTATTAATATTATCCTATTGAGAATACTAATATATCAAAGACTATAATTGAAAAATATTTATATTTATATAAATTATATATGTTAATTTTAAAATACATTGTTATGTAATATTTATATTTCTTTTTTAAGATTTTATTACTTTGTCGTAGGGAAAGAGAGGAAAAGCACACAAACAGGGGGAGCAGCAGGCTCCCTGCTCAGCAGGGAGCCCAATTCGAGACTTGATCCCAGGACCCTAGGACAGTGACCTGAGCCAAAGCCAGAGGCTTAACCAACTGAGCCATCCAGGAATCCCATTTTAAATGTGAGTTTCTCTGACTAATGAGTTGTAATGTCTTTCCCTGATGTCTTTTGATCTATTGTTTTTTTAGATTCATGAGAACTCAGTGTAACAAAATTATGCCATTATCATATATTTGCTTTGTTTGTGTTTTTGAGAGAGAGAGACTGCATTGGTATGAGCATGGGGAGGGGCAGAGAGAGAGAGAGAGAGGATCATAATTAGGCTTCATACCTAGCACAAAGCTCGATGCGGGCCTTGACCTCAGACCTTGAGATCATCACCTGAGCTGAAATCAAGAGTTGGATGCTTAACCAACTGAGTCCCCAGGTTCTTTGTGTCTGCTTGTATTTTTTAAACCTTTCAAATGTGGTTTTGGTGCTGTTTTCTGCCATCTCTTGTAGAGAGATTAAAATATACATTTAATCCAGTCTATCAACTTTATTTGAAGCTCAGCTTCTAATAACATGACTTAAACGCTTCCAGCTGCCCTGCATTTTCAACTGTACATACATCAGTTAGTCCTGAGATTCATTCTGAATTCATTTGAGGTGAACTGTGTGATGAGTGAACAGGGTAGACCTTTCTTTTTACAGGGGTCCCTCTACTAAATCAGGATAACTCATTGCTCACCCCTCTATTTGGGATGCAATAAGAATCACACAGGCAGTTTGCACGTCCATGGACTTCATGTCCTCTCTTGGAGTAAATGTTTGACTTCATGCATTTGTTTGACTCTTCTGAAAGCAACCCAAGATGTGTCGATGACCATACTTGAGTCCCATCTAATTTCGATAAAAACCAAGCTCTTTGCAAAAAATTGACTTTAGAACCTTCCTCGGTGCCTCTCACATTTATTCATCCAGGTCAGCTGTAGGATTGTTTTGCTGGGTTTTAATAAAAGTATTTTGGGGGTATTGGCCATGAGGTTTTGGATGAAGACCTGGAATGTCTTGCTCCTCTGCCATTTACCCTCTTTACATAGGAATGAGGATGATAAGAACAAGAATAATACCTTACAGAGCTTGTGATAATTAAGTGAATTAATGTTTATAGAAATTTTAATAAAATCTTCAATTAATGTTGGATGGATTCAATCACAAAATTACAGCACTGTGCATTAAATTAATGATTTTTCAGTCCTCTAATATAAGATAATGACATCTTTCAATACAACAGTCTTAATTCATGTTTCTGATTATGTATTATAAGCACCGTGCATTTTAAAATATAATTTTAATTACCTTCCATTTTTTATTTTGATGAAGCATAGAATCTTTTTTTTATTACACTTTTGAGCTAGTTATTTAATATAAAAAAGTACCATACTTTATTAAAGTGGGCCAAAATATTAGCTTCCTTATTATTTCTGATTTCTTTCTAATTATTTCCTAGATATTATGGATACACTTTTATATTTTCAACTGTTAGTGGAAACTAACAGTTCAACTTAGTGGAGAGTCTGTACAAGTCTGTACTGGTTGGCACGGGTCACAGAAAAATGAATAGAAATGAGTTGTGAGCTTTGACCAACAGAAGGAAAAACAAACAAATTTAGCATCTAGTTGTGGTGAGCTCAACACAGATTACCAAAAGTTAAACTTTGAACAAAGTTGATAGATTGGACTAAGTATATATTCTAACCTTCTTTACAGAAAATGGCAGAAGGCAGCAAAAAAAAAAATTCTAAATAGTATTTCTAAAAGTAACAGACAGAAGCAAAAAGCAAATACATGACAGAATGCTACAATCCTGATTATACTGAGTTCTCTTGAATCAGTAATACCATTATCATTTCGCTCTTCTGAAACTGTTATCCAGTTTAAGCATAAAAAATTTTAAATATAAAATGTAAAGAGGAGAAAGGAAGAAATATTAATGTGGTGGTCGGGAAAGAGATATCTAGGAATTTCTGAATTACCTATGCCTCTCCTGTCTCCAAAGTAGCTAGAAATCCCCACACATTCCTCTCTTCAATTTACCTATTGACAGATTCCATATACATCAGCTAAAAAACTTTCATCATGTTTTCTACAGTTAAGAGCATTCTAGTTTCCAGAGGTTTATATCATTGTGTCTCTCAAGATGCACCGTAGCTAAAGCATATTAAATACCTGTATCTCGTTGTCTTTCATCACATGTCAGACCTCAGAAATACTTCAAAGAGCTTAGGCTGCAGTGCATTTCTCATGGAAGGATCTCTGCCTTCTGTCACTGATGGAGTTCCGTCTGTTCGGCAGATGTGACATGAACCAGTCTGTTCTGGTTCCTTCAGAGGGAGGATGGCTGAGGGAAGAGTATGCTCTCGCCACCGCTGATCTGAGATTCAGAGTGCAGCAATTTATTCAATATACAGTCAATAGATCTTATTAGTTTGATTCAAGAAATAATTTTAGCCTAGTCAAGAGAAGGCAGTTAAATTATATGCTTCCTATCAGATAAATCTCCAACCGCATCTCGGGTAAGTTGTAAGGATGTTTTACGGTGCCACAATAATAAGATTTCCTTCTAAACTTCAGCTCTCCCAGTTTTTCAACTATAGAAAAAAAGCACCGGAAACATACATGAAATAATATGTAAGCCATAACATAAAGAGAGCAACTTCTTTCTATCAATAACGCCCAAGGTTAACACAGTAATCATTTCAATCGCATGCATTTCTGGGGGAAACGGATGCCACTTGCTAATTAAGAATCATCTGACATGCCTAGCATGTTTTTATTATGCTAACCTATCAGCCTCCTTTGGATATACCCAGTACCATAGTAGATTCCTATAAAATTACTTTCATTTATGATACTATATTCTTGTCCCAAAAAATGACCATTAAAGCAGTCAGAGCTCTAAGATTAAATTGAACTGAGGGAGAAAATGCAAGTGTTTCCTCCAGAGAAAACCTTACTCGTAAATGTAAAATTACGTTTAACACATTAAATGCTATTTTTGCATACTAGATGTTACTAAACATGTCCAAACCATAAGCTGTCTTTTTATGCTTTAAAGACCTTTAGAAAGCCAGAGGTAGTATTCATTACACCTATCAGGAGACCAGGAAGGCTCAGGATTTGAAATACTTACAAATTTGAAATATTTATCAATCTGAAATACTTGCCAATGCATAGTAACTCTTCGTTCAGGAGACATGCCACATCTATGTGATGTTTTCCTCAGCACTTTTTATTTTAAAGATCAAGTCTGGTTCCTCGTGCAGGTCATGTGATGCTCTCCTGGATCAAACCATGGAAGCAGCTAGAACTGTCATCATGATGTGTCTTCCAACGTTCCTTTGAGTCTTTTGGTCTTTTGAGCACTTCTTCCATTGACAGGTCCCGCCTTTTCTGTTAAGCTTCTGATTTCTCATAAGCAGTATTATACTCTTAATTTTATTATATCATGCTGCCTTTTAAAAATATACCCATGTGCTTTTGGAAATGAGATCATGTTTTTCCTTGCAGCAACAGGTCCCTCCCTGTCTTCCCCCTCATCCTCCGTCCTAAATCCAGCAACGCTGGGTCATCCTACTGACATCTCTGTGTGTACTGGCATGAAGTTCACTGCCTGCATTTGGGTTTGGAACTTTCATTACTTTTAAAGACTTAATGACTGGGGCATTCGGGCGGCACAGGCGTGTCAGCGTCTGCCTTTGGCTCAGGTCATGATCCCCGGGGTCCTGGGGTCAAGTCCCATATCTGGGTCTTTGCTCAGCGAGGACCCTGCTTCTCCTTCAGCCTGCTGCTCCCCGTTTGTGCTTTCTCTCCCTGACAAATAAATAAATAAAACCTTTAAAGAACATAAAGGATTAATGATTTAAGGTTTAGTTGAGTTCAATTAGGCAAAGGCTTCCGTCCTTACTCATTGCTGTTTCCCTTTCTTGCAGACACATAAGATTCTCCCGAAACAGAAGAAATTCGATTGATCAAAGCTAACACCATTTATGTGATTGCCCTGCAGAAGCTGGATGGACCCCCAGACACACAAGTTTGTTTGGATGTAAAGACCAGTCATAGCACGCGCGCACACACACATGCACGCACATTGTGAGAATATGAACGTGTTTTGCTTGTTGTTGTTTGTTTTTCTTTTTCACCCTGGAAATCAAATGGCGATTTCTTGCAGAACAAAACATACACGCACTTGCCACATGACTCAGCAATTGTCCTCTTGGGTCTTTAGCCCAATAAAATGAAAACCGGTGTTCACACAAACTGTCGTACACAAATGTTCATAGGAGGTTTCATCATAACAGGCAGAAACTGAAAGTGACCCAGATGTCCTTCCATGGGAGAGCGGGTGCGGCTTTGCTCTGTGATTCGAAAGGACAAGCCAGTGATCCTGGCAATGACTTGGATGGATCTCAAAAGTCTTGTTCTGAGAGAGAAGTCCATGTCAAAAGGACACGTACTGCACATTCCCATTTTTTTTTAAGATTTTATTTATATATTTGAGAGAGAACAAGAATGAGAGCAAGACAGAAAAAGAGAGAGAGAGCACAAGCAGGGGGAGGGCCACAGGGAGAGGGAGAAGCGGACACCGCCCGCCCCCATACCACTGAGCAGGGAGTCCCATGCAGGACTCGATTCCAGGACTCAATCCCAGCACCCCTGAATCATGGCCTGAGTCTAAGGCAGATACTTAACCAACTAAGCCACCCAGGGACCCCTGCATAATCCCATTTGCACAACATTCTTAAATGATAAAGTCATTGAGAGGGAGAGGTGACCAGTGGCTGTCAAGGCTGGGGGATGGGGGTAACCAGGGACTGTGCGGGTGGTTATAAATGAGCAGCCTGAGCCCTGTGGTGGTGGTGGTAGTGTGGCTCCTTATGCGGGGGGTTACACAGACCCATACACCTGCTATGACCACACACACACACACACATACACACACACGGGAACACATGCAACCAATCACGTCCCAATAAGCCCAGGGGACTGCCCATGTTGGTCACTCACATACAGAGACGTTCTCAGCAGGTACAAAACTGGTTTATGAGAGCTTCAAGGAGCAGAGTGACCTTGGGATTTTCCAGTCCCAGGATGGGACAGAAGAGCGTCCTGTACAGGGACAGAGGTTACATACCCCACAGGGAAACTAGGGCTTCGCCATCACTTGGCCTGAATCTTCAGCCGCAGCAGACACAGTACGGATGGGCCCAAATGTCCCAGATGGGCCAGGTGTTGGATTCCATTTCTTCCATTGGAGTTCACATCCTCACAGTCGGAACCCACCAAGCCGGCATTCTGCGGACCCCTCCTCTTCGCGGTGTGGGATCCAAGTTTTGTGGGTTTCTCTTTTCCATTATCTCTCAGGGAAGGAGCTCATTATTGGTTCTCCCCTCCCTTGTGACTTCAAAGAGGGCCAAGGGATCACTTGAATCACGCAGTGTTTTTTCTAGGATCTAAAGACAGAATTTAACTCAAGAAGCCGATAGAAGGGGCGCCTGGGTGGCTCAGTGGTTAAGCCGCTGCCTTCGGCTCAGGTCATGATCTCAGGGTCCTGGGATCGAGTCCCGCATCGGGCTCTCTGCTCGGCAGGGAGCCTGCTTCCTCCTCTCTCTCTCTGCCTGCCTCTCTACCTACTTGTGATTTCTCTCTGTCAAATAAATAAATAAAATCTTTAAAAAAAAAAAAAGAAGCCGATAGAAATAAAAGAAAAAGAAAACGAAAGAGGAAAAGAAAGAAAGGGTAGGAGAAAGAGCAGAAGAGAAAGGAAGGAAGGGAGGAAGGAAGGAAGGGGCTAGTGTCTTCCTTGTGGCAGGTGATTCTTGGCCCCACAGTCACCACGAAGTTCAGACAGTGCCTCACAAGTGGCTTGACCTCCACCATCTGGCTGGCTCAGAAAGTCTGTGACAGGGGCCCCTGGGTGGCTCAGTGGATTAAGCCACTGCCTTCGGCTCAGGTCATGGTCTTGGGGTCCTGGGATAGAGCCCCGCATCTGCCTCAGCATCCCTGCTGAGCGGAGAGCCTGCTTCCCCCTTTCTCTCTCTGCCTGACGCTCTGCCTACTTGTGATCTCTTTCTCTGTCAGGTAGATAAATGAAATCTTAAAAAAAAAAAAAAAAGTTAAAAAAAAGAAAAAAGAAAAGAAAAAGTCTGGGACACGTGCGGGGAAGTACCCAGCACACCAAAAACATTGGAGAAATCATTGTCCAAATAGAAACTTTCACTTTCTTCCCATGGCTCATGCCTGCTGCTTTTGAGTGTGTTATTTTAAGATTGCTAAGTTAATAGCATGCACGGTTACAAAATAATAGAGAAAAAATAAGCCTCTATACATTATAGCAGAACACCGCAGAGACGCTTTTTTGGTGATAGTTGAAAAAGTTAGCTAAGTGCCATCGAATGTGTGTCCTATAAGAAAAGTCATATCACTCTACTTCTCAAACACTCTACTGCACTCTCGGGGAGTGCCAAGGACGGGGTAGTCATAAAAGGGCATGCTGAGGGAATAGAAAATACATCAATTTGCTTTGAGGAGAAATACCCACGTACTTTGTGAACAAATCCTGGGATGACCAGACTGCCCTGTGGAGCACGGTGATGTCCTTGCCAGGTTTCTACGTAGGGAATCACATGGGTTCCTGCCTGGAGGTTAAGAAGGACTCCCCCCTACCCCGCCCCGCTATGGAAGCTGAGGGTGGGCTGCTCACACAATGCCAGGTCCCTAACTACCCACTTTCTTCCAAGGTGACACTCTGTGTGTGTGTGTGTCCCACCGGTTTTGGTGAGTCACACATTCTACTGCAACCGACGCAGGAGGAGACCCCCCTCGCTCCTGCTAAGGGAGCCAGATGCTGGGGGTGAAGAGGGCTCCTCCCTCAGCCAGACGGACTCTCACAGAACGGGAACCCCAAACAGCAAAGCTGAAGCAGGTGCCCGCGTCACACTCTGTACGAAGATCTGTGTACACACAGAAATACCAGGTAAACCGCACGGCGGTACTCCAGGCTCCGGACCAGCAGGAGAACCGCACCAGCTCCTCCCGCGGGTCCCGGTCCGACCAACAGACGCCGCCACCCAAGCGGCTGGGAGGAAGGGTCTGGGTCTCGTAGGCGACTGCGTCACAGACCCTGAGCAGACTGTCCGCGCCCCTGCTCGCCGCGGACTCCGTGCCGTCCAGACCCCTCCTCACTCGGGAAGAAAGCGAACGCAAAAGCAGGTCGGCTATTCTAAAGGAGACGGGGCTAAACTCGGAAGGTACAGAAGAGCGTATCCTGGGGAGTCAGGTAATAGTGGTTGTAAGAAATTGTACACGGAGTAGGACTCAGGACAACTTCCCTGGGGCCCGGCGTTGCAGAGACGGTGTGATGAAGAACCCGGTGCGCAACGGGCCATGTTTAGCAGAGCAGGGACAGAGGGCGGACCCGCTGCCCTCTCGGATGGGGTTAACGCTAATGGTTTTTGCAATACTGCAGAATCCGGACTCTCTGGATTGTCTCTAGTTAATGCAACGGCTCGTTTCAGCCCTTGTCCCCCAGCATGCATAGGACGTCAGCACTTACCTCTAGCTGCATCCTCTTTATGTGATTCTAGAAAGCCTGACGCCTGTACGCCCGTGGCGCACGTCATGCTTTGCCACCTCAGCTTCCGTCTCTGGACGGTGATCGCCTCTCCTCTGTCTGCTCTCCCGCCTCTCCCCTTCTCTCAGTTCCAGGCCTGGCTCAGTCGCCGCTTTCACAGGGCCCTTCTGTGATTTACTCAAGTGGGTGACCTCCATCACTCCACTCTGCTCGGCGGTGGCTCCCAGCGTGTTCCACTACCCAGAAAGTTACATTTTGCTTTGTAATGTAGTGATTTGCACCCTTCTTACTTTATTTAGTAGAAAGGAGTCACTTTATGTCAAGAATTTGCTCACATTCCTCTGAAATTTCCTTCCTGTCCTTGAATAAACCTGATCATACATCAGCGGACATAGCGATAACGTATTTGTTTCATATAGAATATCTTAGGATAAGGGTGTCTGGGTTCAGTCGGTGAAGGGTCTGCCTTTGGCTCAGGTCATGATCCCAGGGTCCTGGGATGAAATCCTGCATCGGGCTCCCTGCTCAGCAGGGAATCTGCTCTTCCCTCTGTTTCTCTCTCTCTGTCATGAATAAATGGGTAAAATCTTTAAATAAATAAATATTTATTTATTTAAAGATAAATATATATATATATATATATATATATATATATATATATATTTCTTAGTATAAGACATGCAAAATTGAATTAGGGGAAGTTGAAAATAGAGGTCTGAAATCTCAATGTCATGCATGAAATTGTGCTCAAGTCCTAACTACCACCCTCTTTTTTCCCTTATTTTTCTCCCCAGAAATCTGCATTTGACACACTTGTTTCAACAAGTTGTTGATACATGATGGGGCCCTGAGCTGGATTTCCTGGTTTTGCTGGGGAACTTCTTTCTCTCAGTTGAAACAAGGGTCCACCTTGAGAAGAGCAACATTTATAAACTTTCTTTCTTATTCTGTCACTGGTATCTCCAAATCAGGAAATGATGGCAATTGCAACTTAAAGCAGTCTTAAATCCTTTGACAAAGCATTGTGGTTTCTCTTCCTATCTACCTACAAAAAATAATGGTGTTGAATTTAAATGAATCAAATTTAAAGTTGGTTTCCAGGTGTGTAAGGATTAGCTCTATTCTATTACTCATTAGAAACACCTTATGACCAACATGACTCTTCGTTTTTTTTTTTTTAATATTTTATGATGATTTGCACACAGAGCATTTTCGATTGCTTTAGCATTACAAGCAACTGTGAGAAAGACTGAAATTTACTTCCCTTGCTCATGTTGAGAGGATACAGACGGCAACGCACCACAGACACTGGGCCAGCTAATGAATTCTCCCCTGCACGGAAGTTAATTTTCCTGCCTGACATCTTTGTATGAGATTGTTACAGTTCTAGAAAAAATAATACATGAACGTCTTATAAAAAATAAAAGAGAAATGTCACAATCGAAACAACCGATTAAGAATCATCCATGGATATTCCCAAAAAACGCGACAAGATCTCAGAGACAGAGCCATGTTTGGGCTTTGGTGGAGCAGGCACTGTGTTGCAGAATAAGGCAACATATTTTAATTGACAACCTCGAGCAGAGTTATCCGCTAATAAGTGCTTCCAGGTGTTCAAATTGTTACCAGCTGGGAAGTACGGGATTGATAACACCCCCTATCCTGCCAGGGTGCTGTATCGGGGCTGTGGCCTGGGGCACCTTTCCTGTGCATCTCACTAGACACAGATAGGTAGGGGCAGGGTAGGTGCTCAGGGGGAAAAGAGACCACCTACCCATTTTATTTTCCTTCTGAGCATCTTTATTAAAAGTTAAGTCGCAGGCACAGTTATCAATAGGCAAATGCAAAAATAAACAGGCTTTATAAGACAGTACAGATGGTGCTTTATCTGGAATCCCCACTGAACAGAGAAGGGCTGAGCAGGTGCCCCTGTAGCCCCCCCAAGAGAAGCAGGGCGGGCCTGACGCAGAAGGGAGATGCTTTTGCTGCCAGGGATACAGGGAAGAGAGGCAAAGAAAAGGATGTCACAAAGACTGCCTGCAGACCCCGAGTCACATTACCTGCTGCCAATCTGGGAAGTGAGGGCCACGGGGGAGGGGTTTGGAGGTGGGGCTCTGGGCTCTGGCTAATGCAGCCCTGAGCAGGAGCCAGCAAGGGGGGACCCAGAGCTGCAGGACAGTCAGTCTAACACTCTTGTGCACGGGTGTGCAGGAGGGGCTCCCAGGCTTCCGTGCTGGATTTACTGACCTGCCCGCAATGCTTAGGCTTCTGGGCACCTCTCCCTTCCAGCTGCCTCTTTGCAGGCCCTGGGGGTGGCCCCAGCAATTGCTCACAAGTGTACACATATATCTGGGCAAGTAAGACATTTTAGATGTCCCTCACACTCCTGCAGGAGTTGTAGCATGCTACTGTGGTGGGTCTGGGCATTAGGGGCTCCCCTAAGGAACGCTTACATGGGGATGCAGGAGTCTGGGTTTATTGGTTTGGGGTTTGCCATTGCACTCCTGTAGCCTTAGTTCTCTGCTAGTTGAGCTGGAATTGGGGTGCGTTCCAGGACCACCACCCCCAGCACTCTGCAGACTCACCGGGCATGGTGGCTGGGGGTGGGATGGAGGCTGGTGACAGGGTCATTCACAATGGCCAATTCACAACCAGCTGCCAGGCCTGGCAGCTCACAGGTGTGGTAAGGATAGGGAACAAGGGGTCCAAAATACAAGTATAGAATTTCTCCCAAGTCTCAGAGGTCATATCCCAGAGAGGTCTGATGGAGACTGTTCCTAATTTAACATAACCCTGCAATTTTACACAACTTTGCCAATAAGGAAATTCCAAACTCTCCTTCATATTTTTTGATCAACCATACTAGAAGAAGACTGAATTATCTACTACTATCTACTTAAAACAACAGCAGCAAATCTATGCTCCAAATAATTGCCTATAAAGGCACAAAGAGAAGGGAACACAATGAAGAAAAGTATCAGATGTTTCCAGTAGTTTATTAATGAAAGCAGTACATGGTTTACCGGGATTTGGGGATGCTTCCACTATTTGCAAGCTTCTTAAAATTTGCGATTCATTGTGATGTCTTTCCTCATCTAAACTCACGTTTATTTCTTTACCTAAGATCTTTGTGTGTTTAATTTGGTCTCTTCTTCTGAAAAGGGTCATTTGACCTCCATAAGTTCCAGCCCCCACAAAAACAAGATTTTCATCTCGACTTTTCTATGGTTTATGGTGGCAATATGAGGACATTGAAAGTGAATTCCCCCAGCTGTCATTGTGTTTGTTGATGAAGATGTTCAGGGTGGCCAGGATCATGAAGATGACAACAGTGAGGGGACAAATATGCCAGATGGGGAGAATTCTGGGTTTCTGGGCCCCATCTGAAGGATGGGTGAAATTTGCAGGAAGTGCCTCGCATAGTAGGAAACTGTTCTCAGCCCCGGTGGCTTAAAGACATGGAGGCAGAAAGTGTGTTTTCACCAGAAATGAAAATTAATCAGATGGGGCTGGCAGCTGGGGGTGTCCTGAGAAGAATGGGCAAATGCAAAATGGTAGAAGAAATACCAAGTGGTCAGGGTTGAGGCCAGGTATCAGAGAGCATTGAACACTCAGGGCAGAGGGGGCTTCCCGGGGTTAGCAACGGGATACCTCTTGTCACGGAGGGTGTAATGCAATTCTCTCTACATCTGGAATCAAGCAACTGTGTCCAGAACAGCTAATTATCTTATTTCTAAAACATTCCCATGTACCCCTTCCAGAGCACATGTGTACGTCCCACAGCAGTCACATCAGTTCGGAACCGAAGGAGAAACAACTCGCTTTTGAAAACATGGAATTAGAAAGAAATCAGATGCACTGAAGATGATGCTACAGATGTTTCTACAGCGGCCAGCCTGAAAACGGTGGTGGCTGTCACCAACTAGTCTTCAGGCACGTTTGATGAGGGTGAATGAAGCTCTCATTAGGCAGTATTTGTACATGACAGAAATTAGCATCTCTCTTCTCTTCCCTCCACTTTTTTAGGGTCTGGTCCAAGATTGGTCTCTCTCACCCCCATCTGTTTATTTCCTTTGATGTTCTCTGCAGAAAGTGACAGCCACTTGGGTCTCTCAGCTATCATTTACGCAAATAAAACCTGACGGGGCTTTCATAAAATAATGTCAATAGTATATCAAATTTCTCCCAACATAGTCACACGCAGCTGCAGTAACCACAGGGAACAAAAAGCGCCTTCAACCATAATTTATACAATCATAAATGGAGTGCAATGTTCTCCTTAAAAACAGCCCGGATACCCTATAAACAGGATGAGAAATCATCAAGTCCTTGTTGTTGATTTCCTTTCCTTCTTTTGAGATCACTGGAAAAGTTCTGTTGCCTTGCTTGTTGGCTTACCTTTCATCCTGCCTCCGGTTAAATTGCATTATAAATGTGGTCTGTATTTGTGAAGATGGGATCTTGAAACCCATGGCCAGATGGAATAAAGAAGCATTTGGAAACACTAAAAAGGAGCTCATTGCTCTGTTAATAAGAAGTTCTGTAAGTTTTGTATTAACACTTCAAGGTTGAAGAGGACCGCCTATTGGAATGGAGAACATTTGGAAGAACTCGAGACCGAGTCAGAAATGATGATGCCCCGTGTTTGGGAAGGTAAGAGGGAAGTGTGTCGACCCCAGTACAAAATGAGATTCCTTCCTTTATTCTGAAAACTTTATTATGAGACTCTGTGAGTCTAGGCTATTTGCTTATCAACATAAGAAGCTTCAGACACAGTATGATTGGGAGTTCTATCAGGATGAACACACCACAGCCAAATAGCTCTACCTTCAGGATTCAGAGAACTAGTGCAGGTGATGGGAAGGAGGAGGCAGTGGGTCCCTGGTCAAGGTCAGTGTGATTGTTGTCTCTGCAGTCAAGCAGAGGTCATGTTGGGGTGGCACAGAAGCTAGATACCCATGAAGAAGTCCTAAGCACCCCACAGATGTGATGCGTTTGTGGGAAAGCAACATATCTCTGCAGGTTGACCTCAGGCAGTGGACAGATTTGTAAGAAGAAATACAAAGGTGGAGAATACGGAAAAGCAGATGCGGAAAGGTTGAAACCCATTTGGGAATGAGAATAAACTTGATTGTGAGCACAAGAGGCGTTTCTGGAATACAAGTCTATGGCAAAAAATTAATTTGGAAAATGTTGGCTTGACCAAGTAAAAGCTGTTTTTCTTCTATAAAATGGATTGTCAGAGGCCATGGTTTGCCGTGGGGAGAAGTTGTTTCTCACTTGCACCATCCCAGGGACTGAGATCTTAACTCCTGGCCCACATTGGTTGTTGAGCTCCAGCCTTGGGGTTCCCAGGAGGGCTAATGAGTGGCTCAGCCCCAGCCAACTGGGTTCAGAAGAAACGGAGAAAAGAGATGGTGGACAGCAGCCTGAAGGTTCAAGTTCAGGAGAAGATGCATTTCCTACCAATGACTGAAGCTTGCTGCTATGCACCCTGTTATAGACATTATTCCTGCCTCTGTACCCCTGCCTGGCCCAGATGGTGATCTGCCCAGGATGATGGCAACAAAGCCCTACCTTGAGTCAAAAAGAGGGTTCCCAAGGTCCCCTTGTGGACACAAGTTCTAAAAGGAGAATCTGTAGTCTTTAGAATTCATGCACGTGTATTCTCTCTACCTACCTTTCTCTACCTCCTTCATTATATCCATTCATCCGTATATAACCACTTGTCTTCTGGTTTGTGGGTGCAGTGGGGCAGGCGACATTGGTCACAATACTGTCTGTCACAAAATCCCCACCACCACGATTCGAAGGGCAATTCCAACAAAAGTGACTCATTCTGCCAGTCTCTGCATCCGAGAGTATTTGAGGAGAGCCCACTTACTCTTCTTTGCCTTGTGCTTGTCTTCTTAGGACAAAGGATTTCTTCCTTTTCTGAGCTCTACCACAAGCTCTGGACACAAGATGAAGTGGGGGCTCTTTTGAAAGCTGGCATCAAACAAAGGCCATCTTCCAGTTGTCTGCAAGCTCAGACTCTGCTGATCAGGAGGAATCCCTTCATCGTCCTGGATCTTGGGATCTGCTCTTTCTCTTGGATGGAGAATTCAGCCTCCAGAGTCATGGTATTCCCCGTAAGGCTTTATATGAAAATCTGTCCCTTGGCAGTGCCTCCATCTGACGTCGAGTGAAAGGAAGAGACGGTTCAGTCTTGGGGATGCAGCACGAAGCGGGACATGGAGCTTGCTGGCCAAAATGCGGGACAGAATTTTTACGAAGGTCTTCTTACAGACGACTAGACATTTACATCTGGAAGAACAATAGCATTATCTCACTGTTCCGGAAGAACTAATGAGCAAAGGTGAGTTCCTGGGCACTAATTTGGAGGCTGACTGGCGTGAAGTTTATGACATGTCTTATTTCCTTAACTTCTCTTTTTTTGTGTGATTGACCGCCTCTCCAGTGAATGATCTTCTCATCCTCTTTGGCAGGATGGGCACATTAACTCCCACCACATGACCCTCTGACAACACGCCCTGAATGCTGTCGCCCAAAGAGCTCTCTCTCTAATTGAATCTGAGACATAAATAATAATAATAGCGCCTTTAATTCTGTGAAATAGCCATACAAGGGAATGCAGGTTAAGAACAAATATCAAGGACTGGGGTTTATTAATATTAGAGCATACACACCGTCCTGCAGAACAAAACCAGTGGGTATTTACAAGAGACTTGTCTGCTACTGTCTTTGTCCAGTTTGGCTTTCATTCTCAGTTCATAGGCTCTAACTTAATGGGTCTGAGAGTCAGTGGCTCAGTGGCATCTCCTGGGCAATGCAGCTGGAACATGATGCATGGTTCAGGAACTTGGTCTACGTAACACGTCACTCCTCCAGTTTGTCTTCCCCATATCAGTTGGCAAATCCCTTTGAGTAGAAGCATACACGCATACACACACCTGCACACACAAGCTCTCTCTGTTTGTTCAAATATTTATTATGAACCTTTTCATGATAATTTAAAGTGGAAGCTCAAGTGGGCACTGTCTCCAGGCTACAGTACTAGGGAGGTTGAAATCAGCAGTGGTTTCACTGGTATGCTGCTATGAACCAGAGCGTACCATCTATAGGCGGGTTTGATGATGTTGGGACCACAGGCTGCCGTTGAGTACAAAGGCACAGAACTGGCATGGGCTGCATGGCCATGACTGGACCCCCCAGTGCCACTGTGTCTATGTCTGCACTGGCCACAGACTCAACAGGTGGCCTCCCTCTGCCTGAGAGAGCCTGGGGGACAGAATACACAGTCACTTTCATTCTCCATTGTTGGAAATGTACCCAGACCACTAATTCAGACAGGAAAATAGAAATGAAAGTAGTGCCAATGGCAAATTAACTGGTCAAAGGAATATTTGAAAACTCAGTATTTCTATAATTTTCCTCCCAAAAAGCAATGAGACAAAATGTTTACATTTAGGCTTGCCTTGAATGATTGAATTGGACAAGACAGTCATTGGTTTATGCTCATAATGACATAATCAGTGTTCTCTCCACAGATCGGGTACAGATACATGCTCACGGCACTCTGGGAGGCCACGCTTTCTTAACAAACAAGAAGTGCAAGAAGCCAGTGTGGCTCCCTCTCGGGGAGGGGGAGAAACCCAGCTGTCTTCAGCCTCATCTAGGCTTTCAGACCACAGCAGACTGTACCCCACAGAGGGGACAGGGCACCCAACCCCAGTACTGAGCTCTGGGCTTCGAGTCTACCGTTGTGGATGTTGACAGGGCTGGGCATGTGTGGACTTACCCAAACCTCACTGCAAGTCTTGGAGGTACATATTGTCATTAACCCCATTCACAAATGAAAGAATTAGGGCACATAAAGAGTAAGGAAACTGAACTGAGCTCACGAAGCTACTACGCAGTAGAGCCAGGATTCAAACCCAGACCACTGGACACCAGAGCCCTCATCATTTCCTCACTGGGCTATGTGTCTTCTATCAGCCATTGATGGCAAGGTGGCATCTGCCTACCTGAGGTGAAGCTTCACTTCCTGCCAACGCCCTGTGCTATTCTCAGGCAGGGGCTCCCCATCTGATGGACCCGAGACCCCAGGCATAAGGCTCTTCTGCGTCCCCCTCTCGGCCACTTCTCTGAGAGGTCACAGCTTGGGGGGATGGGGCACGCCAGGGTTAGTTAACACACAAAGACAGCTATAATCCGATTGAGCACAGAAGCCCATAGTGTGGAATGAGGCAGTTTGTTACTATTGAAGACTCATGGTGGGAGTTGAAGGCTCATGGTGTTGAAGGCTCATGGTAGGAGTTCACAGGGTCTGGCAAATATAGATTTCCCAAGGCAGGCAGCCTAGGAGGCAGAGGGGTGATCACGCTCCCAAGAGCTGAATAATCAGATCTTTTCTCTGCCTCAGGGTTGCTGCATTCTGTAAAGGATCACAGGGCTTACTACAGACTCTTCTCTGGGAGGCAGGCCGGCCCGTGGCGGGGGTGGGGCAGGCATGGGACTGAGCCCTCAGGGCCAGCAGCTGTCCAGGATGGGGCAAGGAGCCCATGGGAGTTACCTATGGTTGCTGAGCAAACCATCCAACACCTAGTAGCTCAAATGACACAGGAGTATGAATTCTCAGTCCAGTGGGGCTCTCTAGAGGGGCTGAGCTCCCTCATCTGGGCGCTTCTCCACACGGCATCCCAGTGTCTGGTCTCTGCTGGCATTGCATCTGCTGATGTCCCCTCAGTCATCCCAAGCCCCACGCCAAACCCCAGGCAGGGTCGAGGAGGGCAAGACCTGACCATGGAAAGGCCCTTGCACCAAATCATGGACCTTTCATGGCCTTTTTCAGGGACAACTGCACAGAAGCCATCACATGCCCTTGGGCCTGAAGTCCTGATTTCCACACCTGGAACCTCTTGGTCACATGTCCAGCAGCTCAGATTGCCCTCCCTGGGATGACTCAGGCTGGTCTCCTACTCCCCAGGGTTAGAGCTGGCTTTTCTCATCCTCACTCCTGCTACAGACCTCTTATACTAGTTTCCCTGCACCTCTTTTGCCTGGATTATATAAAGTTAGCTCACATACTACAACAGCAAGAGAAGAAATATAGGATCAAAGTAAGTTTGATTAGTTTTGGCAGACTTCTCCATTTTATTAGGGCCCCTGCAGGTGTCTGGGTCACATCTCCCTCTAGACAATGTCTTCATCCCTGAAGATTTCCGATAGGCTGACATCGCAATTCCCACTCATCTGTGCAGTCCTGACAGTCCGGGCCACCAGAGAAGGAAGAGGAGGGGCAACGAGACTATCCAGGGCTCAGACAGATGTCTCCACAGAGACACCTTCCACATCCTCCCTTTCCTCTTGGGATGCAAAAGCATCAGGAACACACCTTGCTTTTGTCTTAGTCGTACCTGTGTCTCTGGGCAAGTGCCTGTCAGCCTCTCTCACAGACAGTACATAGGTTTCCTTTCACACCATTGATTCATTTTATTCCTGTCCAAACATCCTCAACTATTCTAAATATTTGAAATACCCCTGATTACATTTTTCAATTCTTGCTACAATTTCTAGATATCCTGATAATCTATCTCTATATATACATATATACATGTATATATATATATATATATATATATATATTTTTTTTTTTTTCCTGATCAGTCTTGCAAGTACTTCAGACCTGCAAACCACACAGTGAGGATAAAGCTAACTGTTCAGAGAAAGACATTCTCTTAGTTGGATGAGCCACAGGACTGTATGACTCAAGGTTGCTGAAAGCAAACCTTGCACACATCCATGCCAGTATACTATTACTGAGATTTCAGTGGTTTTTCTTTTCTGGCAACAATGGGAATACAGACTCATCTAAAATAGTAAAGTAAAGTAAAATAGTAAAGGAAGACAGAAAGCCTCCTCAAGAACAATATTTTATTTACAAATGTACATTTTCATGTTCAAGGGATTCACAAATATTCCTACTACAAATGATTCAAGGAACATCAAATGTGTGAAATGACATTTCCGACCCTCCGTCCCCCTCGCTAGCCTGACCACACCTACCTGTGTGCAGGTTGCTCATACTGCACAGATGATTGGTGCCGTCCTCTGTGGACTTGCCTGACTTAGGCAAGTTCACACACAATGCATATATGTACAATTTAAATTTTATCTAGTCTATCTATCATTGTTATTTTCATTCTAACAACCATATTAAAGTTGTTCCTTCAACATTTTTGCAAGTGCTACATTTGATATGTCCAAACATTGTTGCCATTCATCATTCCACAAATCCTTGGAATGTGTTCTGTATCTCATGAATCCTGTATTATTTAAAGTTAGCGAATACTCCAGGGGGAAAACAATGCCAATTTGAACTCCTCCTAGTTTCCCTTCTCTCTCACTTTGTTGCCCTGAAAATCTTTGAGGCCATGGTAGTTCTGTGATCCTTTCAAAAATATTTATTTTTAATATATCTGGTCTAGATATATATTTGTTGTCTGTAGAAGGCTGATACAAAGCAACCAATCAGTCCTTGCCGGAGGGAGACATTTTACACAGTTTGTAAGCATAAACAAAGGAAAAGACACATACCTACAGCTCTTACTGATTCTGCAGGGCTGTGACCAGGGAAGGAGAGTGAAGATTACAGATGGAGAAAGTGGAGAAATACACAAGTGAAAATGCACAACACCAATGTCTTATGTCTAATTTCCCTATTCATATGTATAATATGTCACCTCTATATTAATAGAAAAATATGACACAAATGAAATAAAAATATTTAAGATAAGATTATCATAGCAATTGCTGTAAAATCATGGGCATATTTTCCCTAAAATACTTGATAGCTTAATACAGTGTCTGAAATAAATTAACATAAATAGAGGTAATTCCCTCTCTCTTTGGAAATGGAGTAGTTAACTATAGAACAGAACTTCCACAGATATGGTAGGGAAAGTCTGAGAAGATAGATCATGAGTCTGAGGCCAGTGGAGGACAGCAGAGGGAATCAGAACTTAACAGCTGATGCTCCAGAGAGGAACGGGTCTACAGGGATGAAATTCTTGCTGGGGAGAGAGCACCGGGGTTTTAGCTGATTTGGAGCAACAGGCCGGAGGCTGAACGTTGCTGCAAGGCACAGAACACAGGAAGACCCAAAGTCCAGACCAGACCCAAAGTCCAGACCACATCTAAAGTAGAGGACTGAGCACATGCAGTGACCCTTCCAGGACATTTGTTGACCTGTGGGGGTGCATGGCACAGGGTGATTACTGAAAAACAGAGTATAGGTAGAAGAACTACTGTGAGATGATCAATGTTCATGACCCACCAAAGCCCACAGTAGACAATAATATATCTTATGATCACTATTTTAGATGCAGAAAAATGTCTGATTGATTCCAGCAATAGCTCAGTATTAAAAATTCTTAGCAAACTAGATCAGAAGGTAATTTCTTTACTCTGATGAATAGAAGTCATACTAAATTTACTGCAAAATGTCATATTCAATGGCAAATTGGTAAAAGTTGTCTCTGTGACCATCAGGTATAGCACGGGGACACTTACTGCTACCAGCCATGCTCAGCAGTGCCCTGGAGGGCCTGGCACATAGGCGAAGGGAAAGAAGATCAGAAAAGAAAAAATAAAATAATAACTTCTCACAGTTGGCACGATCATGCACAAAGATCCGAAAGAGCCCACAAATTAACAAACACGCAAACATTGCAACATGAGTTCAACATGCTGTCAATATGGCAAAATCAATGTATTTCATATACCAGGAATGAACAGAAAATGGAATTTCTGGGGGTGCCTGGGTGGTTCAATTATTGAGAGTCTTACTTTTGATTTTGGCACAGGTCATTATCTCAAGATTGTGAGATCAAGCCTCAGGTTAGGCTCCATACTTAGTGGGAGTCTGCTTGAGATTCTCTCTCCTCACGACCCTCCTCACTCTCTCTCTCTCTCATTCTCTCAAAAGAAATAAATGAATAAAATCTTAAAAAAAAAAAGAAAACAGATTTTATAAAATAGCACTTAACATAGCTCAGAGAAATATCAAATATGTAGGAATAAATCTAAAGAAAATGTACAGAAAGCCTAGACACTAAAAAGCACAAAGCATTATATGGAAATTAAAAATAAATAAATCAGTGGCATGTAATACCGTATTCAAGATTTGGTAGATTTCATTCTGTAAATTATCAATTCTTCCTCCAAATATCCTACAAATACAATGCAATTCCAGTAAATACCAAGTAGGTATCTTTTTTTAATCTAAGGTTTTCAAACATTCTGAAATTTGTATGAAAAAGCAAAGTTAAAAATAAAATCTAAGGCAGTCCTATAACAGAAAAAGCAGAAGGAAGAGGAAAGGAGAGGGGCAAGAGGTCAAGGAAGAAAACAAGCTAAAGGAGGAATCATACTACCTGACACCATGAAGCTACAGTTACTAGGAGAGTGCGCTCTTGGTGCCTGGGGCCACAGAGTCATCCAGAGACACAGCAGAATGCAAAACCGGACCCAACCACCTAGTCACCTGACAGCAGCAACACCAAGCCCAGCTGTGCTGGGTTAACTGGATATTCATACAGGAAGAGAAAAAAAATGGCCCCTCATTCTGATCTCACGCCACACATGGAACTCAATCTTGGATGACAGCATGCCAACATGTAAAAAAAAAAAAAAAAGGAAATTTTTATAAGACATTAGAAAACATGTATATGCCCTTCATGTAGGCAAATATATTTTTTAAACAGTTCACAAAAACCACTGCCACGGTCTGAATGTTTTTTCTCCTCAAAATTCATATGAGGAGATACATATATATAGGTATTTATGTATTTATATATGTATTACATATATAATTTTATACATTTATATATTATATTGATATGTATTTGTATATTTATAATCTATGTTTTTAAATATGCATATATATTACATTTATCCATATAAATATTACATATTTTTTATATATGCATCTTCCATAGACTACAGTTTTAAATCCTAAAAATAACTCCTCCTGGCAGATTATAACACACCCAGGAAACTCCACAGTGATGCTGGGCGACCAATTGAATTACAATTTACCCTAGTAGACATTTGAACCAGCTTATCACCTAGTTCAGAATTGGCACCCAAAAGGTGCCCAAAGGGCAGGGGCCCATACTCCTTGGTAGCTAGGAGACAGCATGCGCCCCCCACTGATTGAATACCTCCACCTGGCCTGACCCACCCTTGTATTTGGACTTTGTTACCTGGGACTGGTTTCCCGGACTTGCTTTTAAGTAAGTTCCCCTTGGGGGTGGGGGGGCAGGGTCAATTTAAGTTTTACAACAAAATGGCAGTTCAACCACAGTGGGGCTGCTCTGGCTGAATAGGCCTTTACATAGGTAGTAAGGCAATTTAATAATTTTTCTTCTGCCTTTGATGCCCACATCAATCTGTAATGACTTTTAGGTTACAGATAAATTTTAGCAAGTAGGTAAAAACACAGGATTTGCAAATAATGAGGATCAAATGCATTTATCCCTTACAAAAGAATCAAATCAACATATATAAAGACCTTTTCCAAATCAAAGAGCAGAAATAATTTATCTCTATTAAAAAAAAAAAAGCCTTGGGGTACGTGGGGACTCAGTTGGTTAAGGGTCTGCCTTCAGCTCAGGTCAGGATCCCAGAGTCTCAGTGTTGAGGGAGCAGAAGGCTAGCTGAGGACAGGCAGAAGCTGACAACCCACAGCACCCGAACCCTAAGGGACACAGGTGACATTCCTCAGGCACTCCTGGATGCCCTAAAGGAAAAACAAATAGTTAACTTGTGGAGATCACAATCCTGCCAAACCTGAGCCTCCCTCAGTTTCTAAGTATTAGCAGTCTACAAGAACAAAGCATTTCCATCAGTGGCCTAGCTTCCAGAAGGAAATGTAGATACGATTAATTGCCCTATAATCTTCAGCCCATTGACGGATACTTGAAGTGGGCAGAATGTAATGTCCCTCCAGGAAGCTCCCAACTATCTTCATGTTATTGCCTTGCTGGAGGGGAAAAAACAACCTTAACTCCACTGAGGCCAGGCCCCTGGAATCCTGTGAGTCTTCTTTAACATACAAAAATCCTTTTGAAACCTCCTTTTCCTTACCTTCCCCATCTCCCAAGTATGTAATCAGCCACACCTCAGAAACCCCAGGGCAGCAGCTCTTTCTGCATTTGAGTCCTGTCCCCATGCTCTAATAAAACCAGCTTTTTGTATCCGAGACATCGCAAGAAGTTTTTCTCACCCCCCCACCCCCCACTGAACTTCACCTACATTGGACGGGATTTGATCCGTGGTCACTGGGATCAAATCCACATCATTAGGCTCCCTGCTCTCCCTCTGCCCCTCCCCCTGCTCATTCTCTCTCTCTCTCAGATAAATAAACGTTTAAAAAAAAAAAAAAAGCCTTGTACCAGCACTAAATTTTCTAATAAATGTAAAGTTTCTCTACATCATTAGTCCTCAGGGAAATGCAAAGTGAAACCACCAAGGGCACACTAGGTAATTGTGGTCAAAGATACTGGGTACAGTGCTCCTGGGACCTGAGATTCATGCAAATGTTTACTCCAGTAAAATGTGAGTATCTGGTCTGGCTCCATATTTTCCTCTTCTCTCTCCTCTCTGCTCCTCTCCTGGGCACATATGTGTAGACAAGCTCAGTGAAGGAAACACGTAAGATAGCAGCACAACAGGAAAGAGCAAAAACTGAGGGGCAAACAGATATTAGCTGAAAAATTATAAACAACCTGTGACATATTTATGTTAAGTAATGCTTTACAGCAACAAGAAGGAAACATATATAATTACCCTCCTCAAAGTGGATAGATCTCACAAACCCGGGAGTGAGGAAAAGCCACACACAAGCCCTGTGCTCCCAGTATGAGTCCATTTACATGAATTTCCAAACAAGCATAACTAATTGTTGGTATTGAAATTCACAGTAGGGGTAGCCCAGGGGGGGTGGGAGAGTGCGGATGCCTGGGGGACCCAAGGTTGTTTTTCAGTCCTGTTCTTGTAGTTGCTACATGACTTTGTGAATTTTAGGAAAACATATCAGCAACTTCTGTGTATACATAACTTGATGTGTCATAACATGCCCATGAAATTTGCAATGAAAAATGTTGTTTTCCTCTTCCTGGAGACTGTATTCCTGTCATTAAAAGCACATTAGCTCACTTGTTAAAAAATTAGTTACCATTCCAGAACAAAAAAAACATGCCTCTCTTACATGAAAATAAGCTTTGAGATACATTGTCCTTTCCAGAACACAGGCTTTGAAAACTGATACTTGAATGGGTTTCTTAGCATCTTAACTATCTAAATGCTTCCACAAATGATATACTTCAAGTGTGAAAGATTCAGTAAAAATAAAATAACTTTAAACGGAGATGGATGGGACCTATCTTTGAAGAAAGATTAAGAAAGTGATGATGAATATCTTCCCCACGGTTTCCTATATGTATTTTTAATTGAAAGATTTTGTATAAGCCCCCTGGTTCAACCAGACGATTCATCACAGGCTCATCTGCCTTTCTTAGTACAATATACAAATGATCGTCTTGTCATGGGGAAAGATCGTTCCTTTAAGGGAAGGATACAGGAATTGGAAATAAATTTTATGAGCAAAGATTAAGTGATTTGGGCTTTTTGAAAAATAGAACAGTAAATGGAAGATTTAATAAGCTGTCTTCAATTTTAAATGGGTGATTACATGAGCAATAAGCTGTCAATTTTTCTCCATTTCCAAAGAAGTGACAGGAGAATTCTTTTTATCTTAAAGTTGGAGCTCACACAGGGCTGCAGGGTAGGGAGCTGGGGAGGGGGGAGGTTCCCCTCATGTTCGGCAATTTTTTTTTTTTTTTTTTAGATTTTATTTATTTATTTGACAGACAGATTACAAGTAGACAGAGAGGCAGGCAGAGAGAGGAGGAAGCAGGTCCCCTGCTGAGCAGAGAGCCCGATGTGGAGCTTGATCCTAGATCTCTGAGATCATGACCTGAGCCGAAAGCAGAGGCTTTAACCCACTGAGCCACCCAGCGCCCCCATGTTGGGCAATCTTGAAAGACAGGATCACATACATCATCTGTCTGGGAAAGACCAAGAGATTAGAAACATCCCCAAATCTCCACCCCCCCAGGCCACATTATATCCTAATGTTGGCAAATTTTCACCTTCTGCTTAAAACTTCATCCAAATTTGTGTCCCATTATGTACTACATCCACTTATTATAGCATATTTTCAGTAATTCGTTGGATGATTTTTCCTTAGAAATCTTTAAAAGAAAACTAATTTTAAAAAAAAGTGTCTTATTTTCCTCCCTTCTGGATATGCCTATCCCAGTTTGAGAAACACGGGCTTGATTGATCTTCATTTTGTAAAGGGAAGATTTAGAAAAACAATTTAAAATAATATATTAATATTATAGAATATACAATGATAATAGCTCATTATAAGGTACTATTTCATGAATAGTAATAACACTATGGCTGAAGGGGTTTGTTTCTTTTTGTTTTTGTTTTTGATTTTTTATTACTTTTTACTTTTATTTTCAGCGTAACGGTATTCATTGTTTTTGCACCACACCCAGTGCTCCATGCAATCCGTGCCCTCTCTAATACCCACCACCTGATTCCCCCAACCTCCCACCCGCCCCCCCGCCACTTCAAAACCCTCAGATTGTTTTTTCAGAGTTCATAGTCTCTCATGGTTCACCTCCCCTCCAATTTCCCTCAACTCCCTTCTCCTCTCTAACTCCCCATGTCCTCCATGCTATTTGTTATGCTGAAGGGTTTTTTAAAAGTGTCAGCACCAGTGGAGCACCTGGATGGCTCAGTCAGTGAAGAGTCTGACTTTGACTCAGGTCATGATCCCAGAGTCCTGGGATTGAGCCCCAGGTCGAACCAGGCTTTGGGATCAGCACTTAGAGGGAAGTCTGCTTCTCCCTCTTCCTCTGCCCCTCCCTTGCTGGTGTGCTCCCTCTCTCTCTCTCCAATAAATAAATAAAATCTCTAAAAAAAAGGTATAAACACCAAGAACTCTATCTTATAAGTACATATAAAAAGACATGAAATCATACAAAGTTGCAGATACAGTGGCAATCAATGTGAAATTCAGTTGCCTTCAGCCTGAGTAGTTTTTTCTAGCATGATCTCCCCAGAAGGGAAGCCAAGTGCAGCTCGTTTGTCACCAACTGTCCACATGTTCTGAAATCCACAGGAGCTCAGTCAGGGAAAGCCGGCTTATTGACAGAGTATAACGCAGTGGAAATCAGCCAACAGCTTTATTTGTTATCTTTGTTTTTGTTTGCCCTCCAAAGTACCATCTCTCAAAGCAAGTTTATAGGTTCTCCCTGTTCTGTCACTGGCTTACACAACAGACCCTTCCTCCAGCTCTTTTGGACTCTGTCAAAAATTAGTGAGCAGTCTCACCTTCAGAGGCAAAAACCCCAGTGCAGGGAACATCCGGCCTCCGGTGACTGCTCTCTTCTATAGCTAACCCTCCTCCCTGCCCCTGCATCCCTCAGCCAGAAACTGGAAATTTCCAAAACGGCACCATCTATTCCCTATTGTGCTCTCCTTTCCAAGACCCGCGGTCCCTATTCCATCCTCCATGAATAAAAGTTTGAGGTTCACAAAGCTGGAGGGAAATACACATGTATTAGCATTCCCACCTCTGGCCACAAGTTGCTCAAAGTCACGGCTGACGTATTTGGAAAACAAACCCTTGAATCAGAGGCTGACTGGGAAGGACACCTTCCCACTCACAGCCCCACTGGTGTGCACCTGGTCACTGCACCCTGTGGGAAGGGGTCACGTGCACATTAGAAATGGTTCCAGTCTATTCTAGGAAAAAATAAAAATAAAAAACTAGCATCAATAAGGAAAGTAACCACATAATTTGAAGTGCAAAAAAAATCACATTTACAACAGTATAAAGACCAACGCAAAGGAAAAATGAAGACAAGAACAAGGTGAATTAAAAAGGCACGGAGGACAGACCCTCCAGATTCTTATAACTAGCTACTAATGACACGTGTTCCTCCCGGTGGTTAAATAGAACATAACAGAGAAGGGAAGTGAAAACATTAACAAAATAGAGAGGGGAAGGATTTTGCCCACAGACATCACTGTCAAAATACATTCTATTACAACAACTAAAAGTCAAAGAGCTTGTGTCTGGAGAATTCGGAAGCAGGCAGATTCAGTTGCTTTCTGGTTTAAATATCTTTCTTTTCCAAGTTCTGTTGGTGAAACGTCCCAACTTGGCGCTCACAAGTTCCAGCTGAACTGTCAGCAGCCAATCGTCTATTGCGAATTATATTCAAATATAAAGTGGACCTACCCTTCAGTGACAAACTGGTAGAAGAGAGCTCTAATAGCTTACTGTCCTCTGAATGTGCCCCTCCCTATGTGTGACAGGTGGCAACCTGGGTTCTGCAGACAACCTGGGTTCTCTCACCTTCAAGGAGAATACCATATGTGTCATCACAAGAAATCATGAATTTATTGTACAGACAATGTGACTTTACCAGTGACTATCCATAGAACAGAGAAAGCAAATGGTTATTGCATGGTTTACTGCTGGCATCTTTATTCTGTTTATTTTCTCAGACAGGGGTGCCAAGGGGTGGTCTTCTAAACAATTCTGATTTTTCAGCATTAACATTTAGAGAACACATTTTATCTCCTTCCTTAGATCAGGGAAGGCTAGGGTCTTGTTCATTCATATTACAAATAATTACCAGGCAATTTTTGTGTCTGCTGTTCTGATAGGAAATATAATTTACTTGGTTTTTTGAAGATAATGTTTGTATACTTTCAGTACTTATTAAAGTAGAATTTTATCCTAAATGTACAGATCAAAGATGTCTTCAGAAAGCCAGCGTTACACTCATTAACTTGAAACAGAAGCACAGAAACATCAGAAAGATTAGCTGAGAAACGAACTGGAATCAGACGTTTTGTGTGTATAAACAGGAAATAACATATTTCTTAGTAGAAATCCATAAAGATTCATTATAAGGATACGAATGAAGAAACAGTGAATAATTAATCACATCAAAGCAAGAGAAAAATAAAATATAAATCCTACTATGTATTAGGAACCACATCAAACCCTAGGTCTCAGGTCTCCACCCCAGTCCCACCTTTTGAGCAGAAGAGACAGACATTCGCCAACTCTGAGCAATACAGTTGTCGTTTGAAAATTGTTTTACAAAATGTCACTCAACATCATATCACATTAGCAACTCCCTGTTAATCTCCCACAATGTAGATTTTTCTCCCGACACTAGCCTGCAGAATTTCCTTAGCTGCCTGCAGACTTTCTGGACAAGCCCGTCGTGTAACAGGATGTTCAGACTTAACTCGTGCGATGCAATAGTAAACTGAAGTGATCATTGCAATCGCCACAAGGGAAGACCTCCAAATAAAACAGTCTTATGAAATGATCATCAGCAATCACTTGAGTATCTGGAGCCTCTCCTGCCCGCTGGATCTTGTGCTAATGTGGTACCTCTCCCCCTCACTGTGCATGTCCTGTTCTGTTATCTACTTCAGCTATTCCCGACTTGCTTAGAGCACTGTGAAGTACGCCGTGGGTTTGAATTCACTTCTGCAAGTCTATCGGACACACCGCGGAGCTCAGTTGGTTACAAGTCCCATCAACAGCAGTCTTCCATGCATTCGCCCCCGACCAGTGACAGCAGTGTGCTCTTCAAAAACAATTTTGATCAGACTTAATTTCATGTAAGAAGGCATTGAAGAACCAAGGAAACCTACAGCTCCGTTAAGGACTTTAGGATTTTAATTACAGGTGCATTTTCCAGGACGTAATCTTCCATGGGTATTGAGCTTTTCTCTGATGGTCTTGAGGCACTGGATTGACTGGGCCTTCTTGTGGGGGGGAAAAAAATAGGAAGAAATCTCAAGTAAAGAAGAGATCGAAGGAGCCATTTCTTCACACATGTGCATGTCAATTTAAAGACAAAAAAATAATTCCACAGAACTATTTTAAGATTAAATTGAAGGGAAGCACTCAGTAACACAGCAGCCATTACGAATGGCATCATAACCTGCACTTTCAAAGGCCAGCATTTCTCCCAGGGCAGGAGGCTTTCTAAAGTGCGTGCCATCACGGGTTCTGTGGCAATCTTGAGAAAACCCGCCTCTCCCCAGCAGTAGGGAAAAGCTTTTAGAGAATACGTAGAAATACTCAGTACCTTTTAATGGTTGACTTTTCCATCTGAACTGTCCTTTTTCTCCCATCTGTGTGGGCTCTTTGGCTTGTTTTTGGCTGTTTGTAATGAATTGTTTGTAAGGAAGCTACAAAACTAGGAAGAAAGTATGAGAGGAAAAAGGGGCACAGAGAATAATTCTTATGACAAGCTCACCACTCTAGCCTGAAATCCAAATATAACCTGGTATTAAAGTTGCTTTGCGAATTAACAATTTGGGAAATCATATCTAAAAATTCACATTGTTATTGTTAAATCTGAGGCAGTTGGCTGCCCATGTGATCACCTTTCCAATGAAAGAGTTGCTTTTGTATTGGGATTTAAACCATCTTCATTTCTTGGGGATGTTAACACTGCATTATGAATTACTGCATGGCTTCTGATGAGTGTCTTGAAGCCTCTGAACACTGAGTACTAGGATACTTCTCTGTTAATTCTGTAGTGCATTGGTTAAATGAAATGGTGTGATGCCAACCACAACAGAGTGGGACTTCTACAATGGTGGGGTCACTTCCCAGACTGTAGAAAAGTGCAGCACAGTGAAAAAAGTCTGTGCTGAGAACGATGGGAAAACATATCTAAATAATCCAATAGAAAATTTTTCTATGGAAATGCAAAACATTTTTCCCACCTTTAGAAGAAAACATGAATCTATATTCTATATTTTATGTATGTATGCATTTATTTTAGATAGAGAGAGAGAGTATGTGTGTGTGTGCGCGCGCGCAAATAGGGTAAGTGAGGAGCAAAAGGAGAGGGAGAGAAAGATAATCTTAAGCAGGCTCCATGATCAACATGAAGCCCGACGTGGGACTCGATCCCACAACCCTAAGATCATGACCTAAACCTAAATCAAGAGTCAGATGTTTAATCATCTGACACCTCCCCACCGCCACAAGGCACCTCTAGCTTCTATGTTTTAAATTAAATTTGAAACTATCTAAATGAATAAATGGCATTTCTTTTAGGTGAATATTGTTTTTTCTTTGAGTTTATTTAGAAATTAATTTATGTCTTAACACATGTGTCTCTTATTTTTGATGCCTACCCCATCTGTGTGTGTGTGTTTGTGTCTGTGTGTCAGAAGGCATAAGAGCTTTTTGAGGAATGAAGGGCCGAGAAAACAGGTGGAAAATCTTGTTTGACATCGGTGTAATTTTCTGATATTTGAAAATGTTGAAATAGCCACCTAACACTGTAGATTTAAAAAGTGTTATTTATGTGTGTTACAAAAAGCACCCTAAAACATCATGTAGCTTTTATCATACAGCAGGGACGAAGAGGCTGGATTTAAAGACAAGTACCCCAGATACAGTCTCTGTCGCAGACGGTCTTACAGTCTCTAGGGAAGGCAGGCGAAATGCTTTTAGCCAATCTTACAGCATAAGAAGAGTACGCATTTGTCCAGAAACTCAGAGCGTCCAGCTTAGAAGCCAACAACTTGGCTCGTTCTGTGACGGACACTGTACAGAACACTAGTTAGGAGGAGAGGGAAGGAGAAGACCGATGCCGTGTACAGGGACAAGAGCTCAACCAGGAGGTGAAAGCTGGCAGAATCAGCTTTGTTAATTCCATTATTAATGAACAATTCAAGATTGTTAATTCAATCTTGCTTTTACTACAAACAAATTCTCGAAACGTAATTTTTATTTTAGAGTGGAATAAAGTATTCATAGTATTCAATATTATTGAAAGCTATTACTGAATGTATTCAATAGTACTAAAAGCTGAGGTATGACGCTTTGTCCCAAAGAAGACATTTCACACACAGAGTGGTTGCGGGCTTACCACCAACATGAAATCCAGGCCACTGTCAACCTTTGTGACTCTTGATCTGCTGGTCTGGATGTGAGATTAAAAACCAATTAGGAGCTTGGGGTTGGCAAAAATGTCTTGGGACATGAAATGCACTAACTCTACAGGAAGAGTGATAAATGGGGCTCGGCCCAAATAATAAATAACTTACCTGGAGCACCATGAAGAGAAATGAAAAGTCTGGAAACAGACTGGAAGAGAATATTTGTAGTCCAGAATATGTGACACAGAGTTTGCCACCATAATAAATAAAGAAACTTCCAATTAAATAACAAGAAAACAAATATTGTAGTCAGGAAAAGAAGGGCAAAAACTTGCACAGACTCTTCACAAAAGAGACACAAAAATGGCCAATAAACACATCTAAAAAGTGCTTGACCTCAGAGGCTTTGAGATTAAATTAAATCATGTGACCACCATTGCATACATGTGAAGGAATGAAATTGGACAGGCTGATGGTCTCGATTTCAATGAGGATTTGCAGCCAGTAAGGCTCTCGCATGTTATTGGGAGTAGTAAAAACTGATAGAAACTGTTCGGAAATGTCTTACAAAGTTAAACATATCTTTGCCATAAGAGCAATAAATTACACTCCTAGGTGATTATCCCAAATAGATGAAAGTATACATCTCGAAAAAAAATCGTGCTTGGATGTTCACAGTTACTAAACTCAAGATTGCCAAAACTGGAAACAATTCAAATATCCATTGACAACGATACATCAGAAATATGTTAAATGGAAGGAATAAAAATTGCCTAATGTACGATTCTGTTTACATGCAGTTTTAGAATTATGGAAGTCATTTTGTAGTGATAAAAATTTGGAGCAGGGATGGAAGGAGGAGTAGGAAGGGGGTAAGCTAGCTTCCTGGGTGATGGCATGTTCTAGAATGACCGCGGTGGTGGTCACACAAGTATATTCAATTGTCAAAACCATTAACATGCACACTTCGGACAAGCTCAGAATTCCGGGAAAGTCAAACCAAGTGCAAGGTCAGTGTGTTGTCAGTGAGTAAGTAAGCGAGGGCTTTCTCAGCCCTGAACAGCCCCTTTTCCATCCCAACCAGAACTTTGGAGTTTCTTGATTTTACATTCAGAAAAGAAGCAGTGGTGTTCTGAGAAATCCAGATGACCAAGGACCCTGTCCCGTCCTCTCCTACACCTGTCCCTTCCCTTGTCTGCCACCCTTTCCTACTGGAATGGTAAGAAGGGCAAGGATAGAGAGCCTCCAAGTTCTTTCTCTGTTCCAGTCTATTTCAGTTCCAAGGTACTTGTCAACAAGCCAGAAGTTGACACTGTTGACAGAATGTGCATCGATCAAGAAGTAAAACTAAAAAAAAAAAAAAAGAGCTACTTTTATGCAGCATCTCAATTCCCTTGTTTGAGAGCAATGAAAGATGCATGCTTGTCTAAGTCAGGAAACACAGATTGTGAAATCCGATGATTCCATATGCAGCGAATGCTCTTATATTTGCTTTCAAAAGTGTCATTTAACAATATAAAGGTAAATATTAAGCTCTATACTATTTTTTTAAGAGATTTTATTCAGTTGTTTGAGAGAAAGTGAGAGAGTGAGAGAGAAAGAGCATGAGCAGGGGAAACCACCCAGGGAGAAGGAGAAGCAGGCTCCATGCTGAGCAGAGTCCCTGATGCAGGACTCCATCCGAGGACCCTGAGGTCATGACCTGAGCCGAAGGCAGATGCTTAACCCACTGAGCCACTCAGCTCCCTCTTTATTTTAGTGCCTTCAAGAGAACTTTTCTCTGGGATTTTGAGCAGGGATGCCCACGGTCTCCTTTCGTGCTGAGCCCTGAAACTTACGTGCCCTGCTTTGTTTAATAGCTAGAGCTAGTGTCCCTGGGTCTTTGTGTTCTCTGGTGTCTGGACTCATGACAACACACACACACACACACACACACACACACACACATTCTTCCCTGTCTTCCCAACATGACCCTTTGTCATCTTAGGAATGATCTTGGATGTCCCCAACCGCCCTCTCTCTGGACAGTAGGACTTCCGTGCTGGCTCTACTCCTTCCAGACTCTCAGATAGTGCCACACTCCGGGCCCTGAAATGATTGGCTTCCCCCGGAGCTGCTAATGCGGAGGAATGATGTGCCTCTAAATTGTAGAAGAGTTAGCTAACCTCACAGTGAACTTCAGTCAAGAGGAGACAGAAGGGAGGGAGAAAAAGACAAATTCCACGCCCATCCTTTAGCTCATAGGCTTGGTTGAGGTGCCATGTCTACTTCGTGGCTGGGCTTGTGGAGACATCCATGAGCCAGGGGGCAGGCTGGTTCCCGCGGCGCTCGTCTGGACGCTGGCGTCTGCACAGAGACACATCAGCTTGCACTGACTCCCATGCTCCCTCTCAAACCCCTCCTCCTGCTGCTCATGGCCAGGACTGCCTCTCACGGAGAATCATTCACCCATAATCTTTGTTTCAGGTCTGTTTCTTAGGGGATCTGGCTAATACAGGGCTAGTCATATAAATCAGACCCTCGGGAAGGGATTTTGGAATTGGATCATCAATCTCTCTGATAGATGTTGGGAGCCCTTAGATTTCCGTCAGTGGAATGGCAGTGACCCTGGCATGCAGTGAGTTCTGGTCTGCAGCTTATAGGTAGTTGGAATCTGGTACGAGTGGAAGGCAAGTGGTTGTGGGATCAGTAGCTACCTCCTGCTTTGGTTAGGGTGATGTTAGCATGACAAAGGATGATAGCTGTTTTAACAGGTTCTGTGAGTTTGGACACCTTCGACAATAGCGTCAGATCAACGAACGGACAATCGGAAGCAAACTCTGAGAGCCCACAGGCACCTGGGGCGGTTACCAAGGGACTTGTTCCTCTGTCTTGGCTGAAACCAAATTAAGCATTTAAATGGTCCGTGGCCACAAGTGCAAAGTGGTCTTCTCTGCCAAAGTCAGGGCTGCAATCAAAGTCAGACCCACATCCCGGGATATAGATACTTCAGGAAATGCTCCTGGAAATCTGAAACTCTCCCATTTTCATGGACCTTTCTGGCTATGGGCAGTCATATCTTTCATCCTGTTGAAGGAGAACAGACTTCCCTACCTGAAGAGTGACCTCACCTGTGGCAGGTGCCGGTTCTCCAGCATTGCCAGAGTCACGATTCGGCAGAGCTCGAACGTGAATGTCCAAGTTCCTCCAAATAGGCTGTAGGTGGAAGAGACTGCTGGACCTGGCTGACACGTCCCAGTAAGAAAGGGGGTAAGATAAGAAAAGGGAGATAGCTCCAGAAATGGGCTCTGGAGGGTGTAAGAACCGGATAGCTGTGTGATATTACCCAAGGTAGGAAAAAATCCGACAGGGCCATACTCATGTCATCCTTGGCTTTCAGCTGATTCTAATCACTCACTGGGGAGGCTGGTTTAAGGTCTGGACACAAAGGACTGCTCTAAATATTCCTTCTTGACCTAATACTGGAAAGCAGTAAGATGCTTAATCTGTAAAATGGGGATCCTAAACAAGAAACGATATTTCTAAGAGCCTGGCATATTTCCCAATATGTAGTGCTCCCTTCCACTTCTATTATTTTTGTCCTGTCATCCCATCTCTGAAGCACCAATTCACAGGGTGAGAGGGTAAAGAAATTTGTAAGTGGAGGGAGCATGCGTATAGTGGTTTAAATTGTAGAGAAAAAGGAAGGATGTTGAAGGGCTACAGAGATTTGCACTGCCACGGAAATTTTGGAAGATGCGTGATGTCTTGGCTCCGGCTTCTATAAGAGGACACCATGGACCTGGCAGCGTAAACAACAGGCATTTATTTCTCCAAGCCCTGGAGGCTGGAAATCCAAGGTCAAGGGATCTGCAGATCGGGTGGCTGAGGAGGGCTCTCTTCCTGTTTTGCAAACACCAGTCTTCTCTTTACATCCTCACGTGGCATCGCTTCTCTTGTGTCTCTTCCTACAAGGTACTGACTCCAGCAGGAGGGCTCCACTCCCATGACCTAATCACCTCCCAAAGGCCCACTTCCTAATACTGTCACATTGCAGGTTAAGATTTCAACATAGGGATTTGGGGGAAAAAACATTCAGCCCATCATACATGATGAAGGACCTCGCCCTATGCCCCTTCAACTCATCTGTCTGCTCTCCACAAAAAAACTGGGTGATGATCGGCTGCCATCAATTTAATTAAATGGTGCCATTATTACAGATAGTGACATATTCCATCACATGATATGGATTACTATATTTTTTTAACTTTACAAATACAGCAGTTTGACCGTTCATGGCAAGGAGAGTGGTTCCCGTTCACTGTCTTGCTCCAGAGTTGTGTGAAATCTTGTTTTTATATAATCGACGAAATCTTTGTTCATCATTGTGTTTGATAGAATATCATGTAAGTCCACATTATGATAAATTCCAGCTACTTGGAACTGGCACACAAGAAGTAAGAGAGATTTATACTCTGGGGGGCTTACCACCTATGCCTGGGAGAGGGGGAACTAAGCTCCCAAAGATTAACTGGCCTGCGGAATCAGGGAGGGTTTTCGGACCCAGAGGCTTCTTGCTTACCAAGACACCCCCTCTAAGTTTGGGAGGAGGTGTTGCACCTTGCATAAAAAAAGGCAAGTAGTGCTTAGCAGGCTTTTAAAACTTGGGAAGCTGCAGGACTTCTGGAAATCCTGAAGCAACCCATTCATTGGTGGATGTTGCCAGTTTCAGGTGGGTCTCCGAGAAAGACAACGTTCTGCATCACATCCAGGCCAGAAGACACATCCTTCTGCCCTTGAGCCCAATGACCAGTGGATCTGCTAATGTTCAAAGGATGTGCTGTAGATAGGGACATTACACAGAGTCTCTGACAAGCCCACAGAGGGAGGCGCGCACTCCTGGCATTCTGGAGAAAGGCCTCCTTCTGTTTATAAAGCAGCTCCTCATTTTCAGTCGAGGTTAATTAAGCATCTGATAGAGGGAAACCAAGGTGCTGTCACTAGAGTGGTCCATCATGAGCTTTGTCTGGCTCACCGTGGTGACTTAAAACCCACTGCATAACATGTAACAGATCTCTCTGTATTACATCATGTCAGAAGATCTATTTGGTGTCCGTCTTACCACCGGCTACCATTTTCTGAGACCAATTTTACCATTTTTTTACTTCTAGCATTTCTAGGCTTCATGTGTCTGTCCTCTATGCAGGGCATATGGGTTTATTTCCAGTCTAATCAGTTCTAGTTTTAACGGGCAAATTCAGTTCATTTGCATTTATGGTGGTTAACTGGGCTCTCCTTGGAATTTTGTCCTCTTCCTTTTGAACTTTATATTTCCTCCTCTTGTTCATGCTCTTTCTGTCTCTCCCATGGTTTCAGAAAGCAAATCTGTTGAAGTGCAGGAAATGCACAGATCAATGCATCATCTTAACTGCAGAGCCCAGTGAGTTTCTGCCCAGTTCGGCAGCATTCTGAAGCCTCTGTCCGCTGGGCCCCATCCCTAAAATGTCCGCCCTCCGTATGGCTGGGCAGAACCAGGAATGGCTGGATCCTGTGTGAACTTTGGACCGTTCCTTCTACTCCTTTCGGGAGACTCCTATCCTAGTGCTCCTCTCCCGTGCATGTACTCATGTGCTATGGTCTGAATCATCAAGGGGCCACTTTGGAAATCTTGAGGGAAGAAGTCCATGATGTGTTATTTTTAATTATATTTATGAATGGTTGTTGATCGTAAATAGATTGTGTTTATAGCCTAAGAGCTTACTGGCATCTCTGATCAGATTTTATAGATTGTAGAAACATTTGAATTTTCTTTTTAAAGACTCCTTTAAAATGATAAAATATTGATTCATTTCTTTCACTTTGAAACCACTTATTTATCATTCTAATATTCCCCGCTAGGATTTCTAGGATATTATTGAATACTGCAAGTGACAGTTTATTAAAGGCTATGCTCCCATTTGTTACTGAATGCATTTTTTCCTTCAGGATGAATGCAACTTTTTTCTTCTTCAGGATGGATGCATTTTTTTTTCTGTTCCCAATGTGCTATTTATTTGCTTTATCTTTTTAAATTCTTTTTAGATTTTATGTAAATTCAAGTTAGTTAACATATAGCGTAGTATTGGTTTCAGAAGTAGAGTTCGGTGATTCATCACTTACATAAAACACCCAGTGCTCATCCAACAAGTGTCCTTCTTCATACCCCTCACCCATCTAGCCCAACCCGCCACCCACATCCCCTCCAGAGACCCTCGGCTCATTCTCTTACCTCACAGTCTCTTATGGTTTGCCTCCCTCTCTGTTTCTATCTTATTTTATTTTAATGTATTTTACTTGGAGTGGTGTTTTAAAATGTAGTAATGCCTGCACCATGATAATTTATGTCATTAAAAAAAAATCAGTTATTTTCTTGTCTCTCTTTCTCATTTGTTCCTTTTGTCTTATTATTGCTAAATAACCTGTTTCAGGTAAACAGAGTCTGTTTGAGATTTCTCTCTGTCTTGGCTATTCTGCAGTTTCCTTCACTTTAATCCTTAAATCTGAGGATAACGTGTCATTATTTTTGTATAATTCTCAGACATTTTAAATACTATTTTTAAAAGATTTTTTCTATTTATTTTAGAGAGAGAGCAGGAGAGATACCATGGCGGGGGCAGGGCAGAGGGAGAAAGAGAGTTTTTGCTTTTTTTTTTTTTTAAGATTTTTATTTATTTGACAGACAGAGATCACAAGGGGACAGAGAGGCATGAAGAGAAAGAGGGAGGGGGAAGCAGGCTTCCCGCTGAGCAGGGAGCCCGATTTAGGGCTCGATCCCAGGACCCCGAGATCATGACCTGAGCTGAAGGCAGAGGCTTAACCCACTGAGCCACCCAGGCGCCCGGAGAAAGAAAGCCTTAAGCAGACTCTCTGCTGAACACAGAGCCCTACGCTGGGCACAGCGCTCTATCCAGCGATCCTGAGATAAGGACCTGAGGTGAACCCAAGAGCCGGACACTCAACCAACTGCACCACTTAGGCGCCCCTTTATTAAGTACTATTTTTATGTAATTTATTGCATTTTTTATTCTAGTAAATCAATTGGATATACTTCGAACATTTATCTTACTTTTCATGTCATATATCCTTTTATATATACATCGATATAAATAGAGCTGTATAGAGAGATACACATGTAAATGTTATATGCACTATTTATTATCTAATTTAAGTATAATAATATAATATCTATTATATGTATGTGTAAATGATGTTACCCCATACCTGCTTGCCAGTTCATACAGTTTTTCTGTAACAAAGTTTTAGTGTTGTTCATCTGGTCATAAGTGTTCACTTCCACCTACTGTATGTTTTGTTTCTTTCTGGGGTTCCTTCTCTCTCCTTCTTACAGCCATATGTTCCTTAACCACAAAGTACGCTTTTCCTTTTGATTCCCATTCTTTCTTATATTTCTCCAGTTATCTAAGGCAGCGTTATTTGGTATCCTTTATGTTACGGTCTCTCGTTAGGTTGACCTACAACGTGGTACTCTTCAAATGAGTTACTCCAGTTTCATTTCTGTGGCGTTGAGCCCAGGCTGACCCTTTGCGGAGACCTTTCTCCCTCTCATTTATGTTTGCTCTCGTTTGTTGACTTCACTTCCATGAAGGTTTTGTCATTGTTCCACAAGAGCCTCCTTGACCTCAGTGTGGGTTCTCCTTGGAGAGGTGCTGCGTTTGTCTCCTTCCCATGGCCAACACACACTCACTTTGACTAGGTCACTCTGGCGTCAGGTGAATAGTGAAAATTTAGACTATCATCGTGCATTTGGTGTGATGTTGGGGGTTTAATGTCCCAAGTGAAATTAAAAACTTTCCAATTCATACTCTTAGGCAGGTACAATCTTTACAGCCGGTACCTAGACACATCAAAAGTCTTCTGTTCTCCTCTCTCTGATGGGACATCTCCTTGAGGTCCCAACCTGATGCCAGAGCTGTTTCCCCGTGTTCTTGAGGCTTTCTGCTCCACATGCTTAACAATGTTCCTTTCCACTTTCACTACTTACTGTGGCCTTGGGACTGTCCTGTAATATTTCTGCATCTACACTTCCTCGCATTTTATCTGGAGGTTGAACAAAACGATAGGGAAAAAAAAGTTTGTCTTATAATTCTGTGTTCATATCTAAACTATACCGCTATCACCTAATGTACTAAAATGAGATATGGGAACAATATTTTCATAATAGCATATTTAGAAGGCAAGGAAATTATTTAGTATTACTGCTTCAGGCATTCCCATCATTAAAATATATGATCAAACTTCAGCACTATATGGACAAGAGGAAAACATACTTTTACAAAGCAATCAAGTGCAAGGTATTACTGGTTATATTTGACTTGGTTTAAGAAGGAACTGATTAGGGGTACCTGGGTGGCTCAGGTGGTTAAGTGACCAACTCCTGATTTCAGCTGAAGTCATAATCTATCTTGTGGTTGTAAGATTGAACCTCGTGTTAGACTCCATGTTCAACTCGGTGTCTGCCTCAGATTATCTCTCTTTCTCCTACTGCCACCCCACACCCAGCTCACATGCTCTCTCTCTCTCCTCCAAATAAATAAATAAAATCTTTAAAGAAAAAAACAGAAGGACTCTGCTAACTCATCTCCCCTTTGTACTTAATGACTCTGAAACACAGAGAATAGCAGTCTCAGTGTAGGCTTTATCCGATGACTCACACTACTGTTATTTCAAGAAATCTTTAAGCCTGATCCAAGTAAATGAGAACACTGTGACAGAAGGAAATAATGGAGGACTTGTACTTGAGAGTTCCCCAAAAACATCCATATGGATTTGGGGACTATGTATTTCATCAGATTAAAGCATAGAGTGACACACCTGCAGTATCTCATGACTTTCATCTTTCATCCGAATAAACCGTTATAGAAAGTTACATAAATTCTGCTTGTAGAATGTGAAAGATTTCATTAACTAAGATTTGGAGGGGAGAATAAAATAGTCTTGCTCATAAATACAATATTGTCAAAATGAATTCTCCTGACAAAGAAACAAATCAACTCTTAATTACGTTAATGCAGTGGATGACACCATTTCATTATTAAAGAGGAAATTCAGGGTAGGCAAAATTTTATTTTCATAATTTATAAGTACAGATGTTGCTGAATTTTTAAAGTTTTCCCTTTCTAAAACCATAAAGCAAATCTTTCCCTCCTCCATCTTCAGCCACAGGAGCAAACATCCCATCGAGTTCCTTTTATATGTCTCGAGACCAGAGGGATCTGCAACTTTGCATAAGAAATGCTTTCCCTTGTTCAATATTGATCCTGTTACTCTGGTGACATTGATTCCATGAAGGAGGTGTTTAAATTCATGTGATTAGTGTGGAGCCATCTGAGCAAACCAGGTATCTCAGATTTTTTTAAAAAACAGAGAAACTTAAATTGTATTTTCTCAATAAAAATGCATACCTCAGGCAGCTCGGGGCAAAGGGTTGCTTTAGTTTTGCTGCTATAAAATAAACGTTTCTTCTTTGGATTTTGCACCTCCAGGGCATGGTCTAAAATGTCTTTCTGTTTTTAGTCTTCAGTTAGATTCTATCAGGAATTCACACTGGTGGTCATCTGCTGCCTACCGATAGGAGGCGCTAACATGCCCAAGAGTTTAAACAAACCCAAGAAGAGTCTGCTAACCCTTCTTGTATTCTCATTAGAAGTAAGCAGAGGAAAGTCTGATAAATAAATATAGGATTCCTCAAGGGTTTTTATTCATCTTCTGTCACGTAATCCTGCAAATGTGTGACATGTTTTATTTTGCCTTTCTTTTATTTAATGAAAGGAAAACAGACCCAGAGACGTTAAGTAATTAGCTCAAGTTTATAAATAGACACAACGGGGACTTAAATCCAGTTCTGAATATAAAGCCAATTATCTTCTTCCAATATTATTTCCTGGAGAAACAATAAATAGAAAGTGTACACATTTCTCTAAGGTGTAAATTTCTTTCTAGCTGCCAAAATAAGATACTGGATGCATAAGTCACTCAATAATTTCCTGCCCACAAATAATTATGCAAATCATAAAGATCCATATGGGTGCTTGTCGTAGGGTGCCCTATGTGCTAGGCACTCTTCAGAGTGTTGTGTCCTGTTACTCATTTACTCTCCACTACAGTCCTGTGGCTCAGATACGAAGGTTATGCTATTAAAATATTTTAATATATTAAACCTTTTCAATATATTTTAAAGTAGTATTTAAAAATATTATATCCTTCAAAATAGTTTAAAATAAATATTTAAACATAGTAGGCCCATCTTTAGGGGCACCTGAGTGTCTCAGTCAGTTAAGTGTCCAACTCTTGATTTCAGCTCAGGTCATGATCTCAGGGTCCTGAGATCTAACTCGGAGTCAGGCTCTGCACTCAGTGTGGAGTCTGCTTGAAAATTCTCTCTTTCCCTTTCTTGCTATCCCTCCCTCACTTCTATCTAGAATAAAAAGAAATGATTTAGTTAATATATTTAATATTAATTTTATTAATAAATTAGTATTTAATATTAATATTTGATATACAGTCATACTACGAAATAGTATGCCCACTTTTAAAAGGAAGAACCTAAGGGTATCTTTTTTTTTTTTTAATTTTAAAGGATTTTTATTTTATTTCTTTGACAGACAGAGATCACAAGTAGGCAGGGAGACAGGCAGAGAGAGGAGGAAGCATCCAGGACCCTGGGATCATGACCTGAGCCGAACGCAGAGGTTTTAACCCACTGAGCCACCCAGGCGTCCCCTAAGGGTATCTTTAACGTTAGGACTGCATTATAAACCTAGGACACCTGACTCTGGTCTCAAGTCGGGGATCTTACACATGACACTGTCAGTTTTTCCCATATAAGTTTCACTGACTTTAGTTTTATTTAGGAAGTGTTTCATAAAGAGATTCAAATATTAAGATTCATTGTAGGATGATCTACAGAGAAATCAACAGAATATCTGCCCAAAGAAATGCAGAGTGAGGAAGATCCCTCCCCTACAATGGGCTGGGCTGTATTTTAGCCGAGGATAAAGCCCTGAGAAATGTGACCCAGTCCTGCCTGAGGTGGGAGCTGGCAAGGGAGACAGAACCTGCCTAAGTCACCTTTCTACAATAAACACAGAAAGGAAAGAAGCACACAAGTGATAAGCATAGCAAAGCTCTCTCACAGATATTAACTGCTAATGTGTGTATAATGGTTTATTCCTCGTGCTTACACCATATCCTTGAGACCTGCTTATAGACAGTCAGTAGTCAATTATACAGGTCTTAGCTCAGGAGACAGATATGTCTGATCTACTTATTTGCATGTTAAACCACTCTACTAATTGATCTATTCCTTCTTTAGAGCTATAAGCAAGAGAAGGGTTTTCCCAATCTTGAAGCAACCTAAGAACATGGAATAGAAGAACCAAGGTATGCAAATGGGATAACGGAGCCCAGAGGAAAATAAGTGAGGCAGGAGACAGGAGACAGTTGGAGAATATTCCAGATCTTAGGGAATACTGCAAGCCATAAAATAACATGCTGTGAAGTTAAATGCATGCAACCAGAGAAACAAGAACAGGTATTAGAAACTGAGACCACATTTTCCCAAAGGAAGAACAAAAATCAATAATATAAATTAACAAGAGAAAACATAGAGAAATACAAAATGCGTACAATGATGTTTTAAAAATCCAGATATTCAAATATATATGAGAAAGATGGCGGGGGGAGCAAGAAAATTTCAAAATAGGAAGAGGAGCTTGAAGAAACCCAATGCCTGATCAATGTGAAAGAACAGAAAGGGTATATTCAGAAGAAATAATTTATTAAATAAACAATGTATAAAAAGTTTCTGAATTGAGAAAATTTACCTTCACATTAAAAGTACTCACCACCGACTGAGCAAGAAAAAACAGAAACAAGATTAATGTATAGCCCATGGGAACAATCATAACAAAAACTCTGAACTCTGAAGATAAAGATAAACTGCTAAACATTTTGAGAGTAGAAGAGAAAATAGTTTACCTACAAATCAAAACAATCAAATCTGCAAACCACATCAGAAATACTAATTCATGAAAAATTTTAAATATAAAATAGGCACATAATCTACCTACGTCACTGATTTTCATGTTTAATAATTTCTTACCTTTTTATGATTTTATTACCATTTCCCTATAATATACTTTGTATGTTATACATATTTTTGAATTTTACACAGTCAGAATCATCTTCTGTGTATTCTTCTATAAATTTTTATTTTTATCCAAAAGAACATATGTGAGATTAATCATAGTTATGTCCATAATGGACTATCATTTGTCTTTTCTTTGGTGCACAATTGTCTGTTTTGACCATAACATGATTTATCCATTTTCTTTGTCAGTAGATATTAATATAACTACCTCAGCTCTCTTATGATTACTATTTCCATAGTATATATTTTTCAATTATTTTCCTTTCAGTGTACTTTTATGTTTGAATTTGAGGTATGAGTCTTGAAGACTGCATATAATTGGATCTTGTTTCTTCATGTACTCTGACAATCTCTGCCTTTGATTGGAATTTTAGTCCACACACATGTACTGTAATCAATAATGTGTTTGTACTTTATGTTTTATATTTACCATCTTTTTCCAGAAACCATACTTTTTTGGGGGCACTTTGATTTTGTTTTCTTTTAAAAATATTTTTTAGTTGTATAAATTTAGTCAACTTTATGAATTTCTCTGGAGCTGATAATATGCATGTTTGATTTATCACAATCTACCTTAACTTTGCACTAAAATAGTTTTGTCTCCACCCTCCAAGCTATCATTGACATATATTTTTCAATGATATATGCTATGAACCCAACAATACAGAATCCAATTTTTGCTTCAGTATGAGTACACATATGTATATGTATATACACAACATTTTTTCATATTTACCCTCATATTTACATTTTCAAAGCTCATTGTTTATGCCTGTGGATTTTCTTCCAGGACAAGTCTGTGAGCAACAACTTCTGTTAGTTTTTGTTTATATAGATCTGTTTTCATAACACCTTAATTTTTGAGTGATCGTTTCACTGAATATGAAGTTCTTGGTTTATAGATACTTAAAAATAATTCAACGCTTGAATTTGCCATTTTACTGCCTCTGGCCTTTGATGCTTCTGTTGGGAAATCAGCCATTAAATGAATATTCCTCACGTGTGATAAGTCATTTTCTCTTCCTGTTTTTAAGATCTCCTCCTTCTTCTTCTCCTCTTTCTTCTTCTTCTTCTTTCTTCTCTCCTCCTCCCCCTCCCTCTCCCCCTCTCTCTCTTCCTCCTTCATCTTTGGTTGTTAGCAATTAGACTATGATAAAAATAGATCTGATTTTCTTTGTATTTCTTTTGACTACTCAGGAAAACAAACAAACAAACAACTTTCAATAGAAATGGTATCTGAGTGTGCCCATATGTTGGTTATACAATGACTTCAAAGTAGGTATTATAAATATGTTTTAGTAATTAAATAAAAGTAAGTTTACATAATTGACTGAAAATGTTTGCAGTGAGTCAAAAGAGATTGAAATTATAAGAAAATGGAAATTCACAATTTTTTATATGAAAACTGTATTTTATTTTGTTATTTTTATGGATCTATTTATTCTTACTTTAGAGAGAGAGAGTGGGGAAGGGGCAGGGGGGTAGAATCTTCAAGCAGACTCCCCACTGAGCATGGGGCCTAACACAGGGCTTGACCCCGGGACTGTGATATCATGACCTCAGCTGAGATCAAGAGTCATATGCTTAACTGACTGAGCCACCCAAGCAGCCCTGAAAACTATAGTTTAGTTTTGTATTTTATATAATATATTGTAGCAACTATCAATTCTTTTCTATTTTTTTGGTGAGCATTGTTTATTTTTAGTTAAGTTACTTCCCTGGACTTAACCTTCTATGTACAGGTACTGATGATTTTGCTATTTTTTTTTAAGATTTTATTTATTTATTTGTCAGAGAGAGAGGAGCGAGAGTGAGCACAGGCAGACAGAGTGGCAGGCAGAGGCAGAGGGAGAAACAGGCTCCCTGCCAAGCAAGGAGTCCGATGTGGGACTCAATCCCAGGAGGCTGGGATCATGACCTGAGCTGAAGGCAGCTGCTTAACCAACTGAGCCACCCAGGCGTCCCCTTTTTTTTTTTTTTTTTTTTTAATTTTAGCCCATTTCCCTTGAAAGGTTGCTCACGGACCTGCATAGTCTAATGATCAACCACTTTGGGGAAGGGGTATAGATTATACCTAAGTACTGTCATAGGCTAACTTACATTTCTCTTAAAATTCCCTCTCCCCCAGACTTCCAAATGTGAAAATATTTAGAGGCAGAAACTTTAATGAAATAATAAAGGTAAAATGAGGTCATATGCCTAGGGATCTACTTCAGTATGACTGGTATCCTTCTAAGAAGAAGAAATTAAGACACAGATACACACACAGAGGGACAACCGTGTGAGGACACAGGGAGGAGACAGCTGTCTACATACCAAGGAGAGGTTCCTCAGAAGGAACCAGCCCTGCCAGCCTTTGGTCTTTGATTTCCAGCCTCCAAGATGTGAGAAACAAGTTTCTATTGATGAGGTCTCCCCAAACTGTGGTACTTTACTGTGGGAGCCTAACCCTAACACAAATACCTTAAACTGGATAAGTTTCTATCTTCTGCCAGCTCAAGAGTATGTAGATTATAGAATTTATCCAACTTACAGCCAGCTCTTTCCTGTCTGTCGCATTTCCATCCATCACCCAGTGCTCTTGATGGGAGTTTCAAAGATACTGCTATTTTGAGAGAAATTTCACAGTATTATTCATAATTAATACTATGCATGCTCTTGGACCCAGCCATTAGGCAATCACATTTCTGAGCATCTATCCATAAAAATTTACACAAGTGCAGGAGTGTCTGGGTGGCTCAGTTGGTTGAGCATCTGAGCCTTGGAGTTGCCTCAGATCACGATCTTCGGGTTGTGAGACTGAGCCCCACAGTGAGATTGTTTTCAGCAGGGAGTCTGCTTGAGATTCTCTGTCTTTCTCTCTCCCTCTGCCCCTCCCCCTACACATGCATGTGGTGTGTGCTCTCTCTTTCTCTCTAAAATAAATAAATAAATCTTAAAAATATTTACATAAGTGTGAGAAACAAACAAATATTCATTGTTATATTGAATACCAATAAAAGTGGAAATATCCTCAAGGTTGGACAGTAGGTAGATTAATTTCCAGTTAGTTCACATATAGGTTAACTTAAATAAGTTGATTTGGAGTTGATATACTCATAATGTAAGTAGCTAATCATAATCACACTTGGAAAATATGTATATATTTATGCATATATATGTGTATACACTATATATGTACATGTATAGAGAAGCCTACCTATTGAATAGCTAAGTTCTTTTAAATTTCTGAAGATGAGAAACCAAATTACGGTCATGGATAATATTCAGTTTTCAATCTAAATCTTTCTTAAATGCTTAAAATTTTTAAAATAAAATAAGATACATTAATTTTTACCACTTGAAATCCACAAGAAGCAACAGAAACCAATGAAAAGACATTATTACATTGGTCTGCACTTGGAGGATGGTAAACAATGGAGTTTCTGGGTCTGCAAAACTAAAGCAAATTTATACTCAATTTTGTGAGTCTCCCACCTCCTAGGACAGTGAGAAGATTTTCTTTTGATATCACATTTCCATGTCAATGCTGTGTGTGAGAAAGGTCAAGCCATAGCTGAGTGTATCATGAGGCTATAAGTAAGTCTTCCAAGCTCATGCCTGTTGATTTATGTTGGCCTCCTCTCAATTCTCTCCCCATCGATCTCCAAGTAGACTCTGCTTTAACCTTGTACCTTAACAATTAAAATATGTTTTGTGGGATGTTGATGTTTTGGCTCAATTGTGCAGGGAGTCCAGCATGTACATGATTTGTCCAGAGGCTGGAGTCTGAATTCTCTGCAAGATGGTTTCCACAGGCTCTCAGCAGGTCTGGTCGTCCACCTGGTGCATCTGTCATAGTTTTCTTTGAAGAAACTTTCTCTATCAGAACTGACTCCTTCAAGGCTTGTCCTTTTGGAGGTTTTGTTGAGTTGTATTTTATTTATATGTAATTGAATATTTTTCTGTACACTCTCCCTTTTATTGAGTAATCACCTCACTTACTCAAATATATTCTGAGGCTCTCTTTTATTTCAGATGGGGAATGTAAAGAAATGGTCCAAAAGGGATTCATGAGAATATTTCAGACATCAGATCAGGAGTTGGATGTATTCTATGCTCTAGCCTCCAAAGAGATTTTTAATCTTGCCCTTTTGATAAAATTTCTGACCTTAAACATAGCCTTTTCTGTTATATTATTAAGGATTATTCCTTCCACTATGATCATAAAGTCACTGATACTAATTATGAGCCCAGTGATGGCTGTTCTGCCATCCCTCATTTGCTTGGGTGCAGAGTTCTTTCATTTAGGGCTGGCTACACCTTCCACTCTGATGTATGAGTGGGGAAAGGGGCCTGTTACTACTTTAAGTAGAAAGATCAAATGTTTGTTTGGAAATCAGGCTCAAAACAGATCTCATCTACACGAGTGAAGACATACATATGTATTTTTTTTTTTTATTTAGCACATTTAAACAGCAAAACTTTCCCTAGAAACATGGATACTTCATTCTATAACTATATAATAGTACTTTTACAGGCGTCATCAGTTAATCAGCTCCTGAATAAGAACAAAAGCCACAGGGGGGAGGTTGTATAACTCACTCCACTAAAGGCACATGGTTCCACTTATAAAATGATACAGATTTATTCATACAGACCTAAGATTAGAGAAAGAATAAAGCAGCAGATCACCCTGCTCCTTGGTCTGTAAAGGGCCATTCATAAGCCAAGAGATGGACATGCAAGACAGACCATCCCACTTCCTGTTACATATGGATAGAGTAGCTCAACAGGGGTTGAGAACACCTGGTAACATGTACCGAGATATCTCCAGGCAGAGGAAACAGAGCTAGGGAGGTTACCTACAAATGTGCTTGGGAATGACTTACCTCCTCTGGAGCATCTCAGAGTGTCTTTGTACCAAGAATGCTGACATTTGCCAGAGACCCTGCTGAGCCTCCATGGGTGGATTCCATCCCGTTGACTACTGATGACAAGGTGGAGAGGTATCCCCATGGCATTCCCACTGAGACCAAGAGTCTGTCCCCTTCCACCGGGTATGCAAAAGAAAGGTGGAGACTGTTATTTACATTTGAATTAAGAAACAAAATTCAACTTGATAATCTCCGCGTCTATAAAAGGCTGCTTTCTTGTCTTTAATTAAAAAAAAAAAAATACTCTTGTACTTAAAGTGAATACATTTATTTTTTTCTAAAAATAACCACTTTTAGACTATCTCCTATATATATATATAAGAGTGAGCTAGACCCCATTGCTCTCAATTTCCTTATGAATTCAAAAAAGCCACAATTCACCTATGTTTTTAGCCTCCTCAAAATTAATACTCAGTATATCTAAATGTCTGCTAAAGAATGCAATTATGGAGTTTACAAAGCACATTGGACAATTTCAATTTGAAACTCTTTTAAAATTGCATTTTTATGTCTTTATTACTGACATATATTGATGCACAATGTTATATTAGTGTCAGGTGTACAATATAGTGGTTCAACAATTCTATACATTAATCAATATCACCATGATAATCATATGTTATTACACCATCTGTCACCATATAAACTTATTATGATATTATTGACTTTACTCCCTGTGCTGCACTTTTCTCCTCTGTGACTTAATTATTTTACAACTGGAAGTTTGTACCTCTAAATCCTCTTCTTCATCTATTTTGCCCATCTCCCCTCACCCCTTCCTTCTGGCAAACACCAGTTTGTTCTCTGTATAAAATTACATGTTTTCAGTCGATTTCTTATCTGATATACAGACTGTATGTTACACAAAAGACAAAATCAGAAATAACTTTGCTGAAATTTACATTTAGCCTAAAACAACAACAACAACAACAACAACAAAAACAACAGCCCAGTATCAGGATGAGAGATCCTCAATGGTGTGCAAGTTCTGAGGTGAATAATTTAATGTAAAAAGATCGGGGGGAAAACCATACTCCTCTAAAACCACATTGTGCCATGTTTGCAGTCAGTCTGTGGAAAAAACCATTAGGAAATTGACCCACATTCCCAACAAAGGGACAAGAGTAGCTATTCCCCATGATTGGCCCATATGTCTTGTGTACTTCATGACACAGACATCTTAGGACACATACTGTCCATGACCATCACCACTTCCTTCTGCAGCTCTGAATCAAAAATGGAAGGGAAAAATCAGGAGATCAGCAAGAGTGATAGGAACTAAACAAACATTTCATACCATAAGCACATTTTTGATCCAGATAATTTCACTTCTTTTTTTTAAAATATTTTATTTGTTTATTCGACAGAGATCACAGGTAGACAGAGAGGCAGGGAGAGAGAGGGCCGGGAACAGGCTCCCTGCTGAGCAGAGAGCCCAATGCGGGGCTCAATCCCAAGGCCCTGGGATCATGACCTGAGCCGAAGGCAGAGGCTTTAACTCACTGAGCCACCCAGGGGCCCCCAAATAATTTCACTTTTTAAGTGATGTGGCAACATAGGAAGACTCTTGTTGATATATGAAGAAATCCTAAACATAGAAACAAGACCTGCCCATTTAGATAACTGGGGCACAAGCCTCTCTGACAATCTGATATATGTCCTGACAAAGGTGTGAACAGATGGAGAAGAATGGCAAATACTGAGACCTGATCCAGTCACTCAAATACTCAGAAAATCAAATCTCTGCATGTTTACAAAGGAGAGCAGATAATTAAAGATCTCACCAAGAACATTTTATGAAGTCAACTCTTTCAAGTGACCTGAAGGGCAGTAAAAATAGCCCACAGTGATCCAGCTAAACATTTTCTTTCTTCTGAAAGTGAAGTGCTTGTTTTCAGTGTCTTTTTTTCATTATCTCAATGGATAGCATAAAAAAAAAAATATGTTCAAGAAGTGAGCTAATTTTGTTTGGAGAACTTGTGATTTGTGGCCAGACTGCTGATAAAGTCGCTGTTATGCCATCCTGCTCAGAATGAAAGCTTCCAGAGGAATCAAATTGTGCATTTTGGTAGGCAGGGGGGGGATCATCTCACTTGTTCTCAGCACTCAGGAGGCAGGGGCTAAGGGTGACCTGCCTTGATGCTGCAGGGTGAATCACAGCAGGTGGGAGGCTGGCCCCAGGGGTCCAGCCCCACCCATGCTGCCGGGTGTCTCCCCTGCCTCCTCTCCCCCTGTCTCACACCTGGCTTCTCAACCCACTCCTTCCTTCAAAAAGACTGTGATTCTGGCATCACGCTTTTATCTCTCCAAATCACATGTTTTCAGTCAATCTCCAAGCTGCTCTGTAAAATAGAACTGATCTTCTGTTATCCACTTTCCCTTTTTTTCTCCTTTCGCTCCTTCACAGTCTCTGTTTTTCCTTTACCAGTACTTTGAGCCTTTCAGGAGACACAGAGCAATGTTTCGAAAGACTCCTTTGCCTTGTTGGCTTTCTGCCTCTGGGCGGATATTAATATGGTATCGGAAATAGGCCACTTGACTTTTACTGCAAAAGGCCCTTTTGGCCAATATCTACAGCACATACATCTTTTTAAAACTCTAACATGAAACCCACAGGTTGAGTTCTCAGCTGAATTTTGAATCACCTACCATGAAACACAAGTAAAAACTCAAGGTAAGAATACTGATATTTTGAGAATAGCCAAAAGTTGTATATTCTAATAGTTGATTTCTCATGATTCTTCAAGCTTTATTCCTAATTTTTGCTAGATCAATAGGAAAGCACAAATCTGCTTTTTTATAGCACCAAAAATTTTTTTGAGAATTCAGAATTGGAAAATTATTACTCTACTGTGGGGAATAATATGTTCCAATTTCTTGGATTAAGCAATAGAAACTTTCTTTCTTTCTTTTTTTTTTGGCCCAGAAAATGTGCTATTACAATGAGTTTTCTTAACATAGTTTTACAGGAAGAGGATTTCTTTCCCTTCCTGCTGATCAAATGTACCTTTTATTTCAGTTCTATTTAACTACCTCAAACTGCTTTCCAAGAAAACCCAGTAGGATCAACTAATCAGATTCATTGTTCCAATGTCTTTTCAATATGAACTGAGAGAACTGGAGATTTGATATTATCATCAACATCATCATCATCCTGGCTTTAGCCAATTGTAGCTCTTATTTCCCTTGTCCTTACTGAACTTCCCTTAGATTCATGCCTGCCTGGTCTCCATGTTTTCCCAGCCCACACTACTGTTGGATCCTGAATATCACACTCTTATTCCAGTAGTCTGTCCTTGCGACCTAATGAAGAACCTAGAATGTTTGTCTTAATAAGTACTCCATGAAGGTGTTTGGGTGGCTCAGTCCATTCAGTGTCCAACTCTTGGTTTCAGCTCAGGTCAAGACCTCAGGGTCATGAGATTGAGCCCCATAAAGGACTCCAAGCTCAGCTCAAAGTCTGGTTGAGATTTTCTCTCTCCCTCTGCTCCTCCTGCAATGTGCACCCTTTCTATCTCTTTCAAAAAATAAATCTTTAAAAAATAATTACTGCAGGAAATGATTATGTAACTTTCTTGTAGGAGTTTCAGAGGGGTATATTTCAAGCTCTGGGTGGATGGTGAGACTACATTGTCTAGAACTTCTTTTTATACATTGACATTCCTTGTGCTTGATACATTTTCACATGTTAAAATAAAATCTGTGTGCCAGACCCCAAGTTTATTTCATTACACTAAGTTATCCCACATAATTGGATGCCTTTGAATAAGCTTCGTGTCATCTGTCCCTTATATGCTTATATCTTTCAAGACCCCTTCATTTGTTTTCATTTATATGACTTTAAGGTTTCTTTCACGTGTTCTTATTTACAGATCAGTTATGGTGCCTTCAAAGCTGCAGAATCTGAGGGTCTAGAATGGGCTCTGAACTGTTGAACTGAAAAAATACAACACAGTTGTCTGATTCCATTAGTTACTAATCACTCAGCAAGAATGCGGTCAGCTAGGATGCAGACCAACTTGCAGCTTTGTTGAGAGTATCACGTTGGTTTCCTCCATCTTTTGAGCTTGCTAAAGCACATACCTACCAACACACACTACACATTTCAGTGTCTGCTGTTTAATAAATGTGTGCTGAAGTTTTGCTTTTGGGGGGGCTTTTTTGTTTTTGTTTTAGTTTAGTTTCTGATCATTTTATCTCAATGTGAAATGTATTTTCCACAATTAAAAATGTAATCCCTGGGGCACCTGTGTGGCTCAGTGGGTTAAGCCTCTGCCTTTGGCTCAGGTCATGATCTCAGAGTCCTGGGATCGAACCCCACATCGGGCTCTCTGCTCAGTGGGAAGCCTGCTTCCCTCTCTCTCTCTTCATGCCTCTCTGCCTACTTGTGATCTCTCTGTCAAATAAATAAATAAAATCTTTAAAAAACTGTATTTCTCACACGGCTACACTTCTCATAAATGTGGGACCTGTCTTCTAATTTATTAAAAGGGAGTTTTAAAGCATCTCTAATCTTGTAAATGAGTTGCACAGTTTCTACTTAGTTATTCTAAATGAAACTGAGCAGATATAACATAAATCCCAATGAGCAAAGGATTTTTTTTTTTTTTTTTTTTTTTTTGTCTTCAAACCAAGTCATGGCCTGCCATACTGGCTAAAGCTTTTTTAATATGGTGGTGTTGTTTTTAAAAAATGCAAAGAAGTCATTACTTTTCTGTAATAATTTGTATGGATTTATTACTTAATTAGTTTTTTACCTTAATCTGACAGGGGTTACTGAGGGGACCTCTACATAGCCAGGATGAAATCTAACTTATCTTTTATGGAGTCCCACATTAAAATGCAATATAACCAGACAGTAAAATGTATTAATACACCTCAGAGAGTTTTCAATTTGTCATATCTTTCAAGCAGTTGGGAAGATATGTATTCAAGGAGTGATTTATTTTCTAGGAGAAAGCAAAACCATTCAACACAAAAGTGAAATTAATTACTTCTGCCCAATTGAAAATGGTCTATATCTACACAACAACATATTGCATTGTGTGTAAACCAAGACACTTCATCGTTAAGCAAAATAGAGATCAGATAATTATGGGAGGAAGTAATATTAACCAGAACACAGTGAGCATTGCAGATCATTTATAGAGAAGACTAGACCCAGATACGATGCATATTAGAGCTCAATAATGTAACTGGTGTTGGTGTGATCATTATTGTCTCTATTTATCTGTACGGTCTAATACTGACGCGCACGACAAAGGTCTGTTGGTAGTCAGGGTGGTAGATGCAAATGGCCAAACAATCATATCCCAAGATAAACCTAGAGTTCTTTATGCAAATATGAGCAAAAGTTTGAACGTGAGTATTTACCAAAAAAATGGATACTGTAGATTTTACCCGTTGTCAGACGTTCCTCAGGCCCTCTGAAATTCACTCAGAATGGGGATGGCAAAGTGTCTGATGCTATTTTCAGAATGACCTATTAAGTTTTCCAAGAATCTTTGTTGTGATTTTTAGGGCTTTTGCCTGGGAGCCGACAGAAATTGATGGAATGGAGAATAAAAAGATAAATAAATAAAATCAGCAGGACCAAATTTATTTCTTTAAAATGGACAAAACTTCAGACGCTCCAATTATGAAAAGCAGGAATGGTTAATAGAATATCCCCACTAGGGATGCCTGGGTGGCTCGGTTGGTTAAGCCGCTGCCTTCGGCTCAGGTCCTGATCCTAAGGTCCTGGGATCGAGTCCCACACTGGACTCCTTGCTCAGTGGGGAGCCTGCTTCTTCCTCTCTGCCTCTGCCTGCCACTCTGCCTGCTTGTGCTCTCAATTGCTCTGACAAATAAATAAATAAAATATTAAAAAAAAAAAGAATACCCCCACTAGCCCTCCAGAGACACATCAGGCTCCTTGCTCAGTGGGGAGCCTGCTTCTCTCTCTGCCTCTGCCTGCCACTCTGCCTGCTTGTGCTCTCAATCACTCTGACAAATAAATAAATAAAATATTTTAAAAAAAAATGAATATCCCCACTAGCCCTCCAGGGACATAAAGGGATATAGGGAAATACTACACACACATAAATGCTAAATCAAGAACTGCTATGCGTGTCCCTCCAAAACTCATAGGTTGAAACCTAATCTTCAGTGTGATGGTACTTGGGGATGGGAGATAAGCAGGTCATGAATTCCTCATGAATGAGATTGGTGGCCTTAAAAAAGAGAACTAGAGAACTCTCCTCTCTTCCGAACAGATGAGGACACAGTTAGAACGCAGGTGTTTGTGAGCTGGGAAGTGGGCCTACACCAGACACAAAATATGCTAGCATGAACTGGATTTCCTAGCTTCCAGAACTGTGAGACATGAATTTCTGTTGTTTATAAGCCCCTCGGGTTACAGTGTTCTGTTAAAACAGACCAAATGGACTAAGACTCTAGCCTGAGTGAAAGGAGCAAATTCCTGGAAGGAAGCAAATTAGTGAGACTGAATCTAGAAGAAATAGAAAATCTGAATAGGACTAAAAGATTGTTACTTATAAAAACATTTCTTTAAAAAAAAAAAAAAAAAACGGTCCAGGCCCACAGGCCTTTACAAGCAAATTTTTCACACTTTTTTGTGAAAGGTTTTATTTTTATTTATTTGAGAAAGAAAGCATGAGCAGCAGAAGAAGCAGAGGCAGAGGGAGAAGCAATACCTCATTGAGCAGGGAGCCCACTGTGGGGCATGATCCCAGGACCCTGGGGTTACGTTCTGAGCCAAAGGCAGATGTTTAACTGACTGAGCCACCCAGGCATCTTTCAATCTTTTTAAAGAATTAACACTAACCTTTTAAAAATTCTTTGAAGAAATAAAAGAGGAGGGACTACATTCTAACTCACCCTGTGAGGCCATTATTACCTTGATACCAAAACTAAGAAAGAAATCATAAGAAAAGTACACACCAAATTCTTTTATGAATATAGGCACAAAAATCTTCAAAAAAATACTAGCAGACTAAATCCAGCAACATATAAAAAGGATTATTCATCACAATGGAGTAATATTTATCCCAGGAATGTAAGCTTTGTTTAACATACAAAAACCAATCAATATAATAGACCATGTTAATAGAATGAAAGACAAAAATCATATGATGATTTCTATAGGCTTAGAATACTCACTTGGTGAAAATCTAATACCCTTTCATTATTAAAAAGAAAAAAAAAAAACTAGGCGTGGAAGGGAACATCCTCAATTTTATAAATAGCATCTAAAAATATCTACACTTGACAAAATATCTACACTTGACATAATACTAAACGGTGACAGACTGCTTTCTTCCTATAATCAGAAACAAAAAGGATGCCCTCTCATACAACTTCTATTCCACATTTACCAGAGATTCAAGCAGGGCAATCAGGCAAGAAAAATAAGTAAAAGTTATTTAGATTAAAAAAAAAAAAAAAGATTTAAAACAGTCTCTATGCACTGATGGCATTACCTTATACATAGAACATCTTAAAGAATCCATAAAAAATCTATTTGAACTAAAAACAATTCAGCAAAGTTGCAAGATACAAGATGAAAATACAAAATTAGGTGTATTTCTATACATTAGCAATATGCAATCTGGAAATGAAACTTTAAAATAATTCCATTTAAAATAGAATCTGAAGAATAAATTACTTAGGATTAAATTTAATAAAATGCAAGATTTGCACATTGAAAACTACAAAAATTTTTGAAAGAATTAAAGGTAAAGGAAAAACATCCTTATGTTTAGGTACTGAAATACTTAATAATATTAAAATGACAACAATTCTTAAAATCACTCACAGGTTAGATGTAATCTTTGTTGAAATCCAGCTGCTTTTTGACAGACACTGAATATCTGTTACCAAAATGCATATGAAAAGTAAGTGACTCGTAAGAACAGAACGATCTTGGAGAAGAACAAAATGGGAAGAATCCCACTTCCCAATTTCAAATCTTACTGTAACCTATGCTAATCAAGACAACATGGTATTAACATAAAGATAAACACAGACACCAATGGAGCGCGACTGAGAATCCACAAACAAACCTAACATTTATGGCCAGCTGATTTTTGATATTTCCATTTCAAGCATGCATGGCCAAACTGCTCTCCAGACACTGAGGTGTATAAAACTTCCTCACCCTTGTCTAAGCTATTATCTTTTGAGATATGTCAATTAATTTTCCACAATGATGCAAAGAAAATTCAAAAGGAAAATAGCATTCTTTTTAAAAAAAAATGGTCCTCAGACAATTCGATATCCATACGAAATACCGATATTGGAAGCCTTCCTTACACCATAAGAAAAATAAATTTAAGTGGTATCAAAGACATGAAGAATGTAAAAGCTAAAACTAAGAAACTCAAAAATGAAAAGAGACACAGATCTTTATGATCTGGGATCAGCAACAGTTTCTTAGATCTGCCACCAAGGAAGGAAAAAACAGATAAAATTGGAGTGTATCAAAATTCAAAAATTTGTGTTACCGAACACACCATGGGGACAGGGAAAGACATTTTATAAAACGGGTAAAAATATTTGCAGAACATATATCTGACCAGGGACTTGTATGTATAATATATAAAGAACTTTTAAAATGCAACAGAAAAGGATGCCTGGGTGGCTCAGTTGCTTAAGCCACTGCCTTCGGCTCAGGTCCTGATCCCCGGGTCCTGGGATTGAGTCCCGATTCTGGTTCCTGGCTGAGCGGGGAGCCTGCTTCTCTCTCTACCTCTACCTGTCACCCTGCCTGCTTGTGTTCTCTCTCTCTCTCTCTCTGACAAATAAATAAATAAAATATAAAAAAAAAATAAAATGCAACAGAAAGATAAATGACCCAAATTTAAAAAAAATAGGCAAAGGATTTGGGTAGACAATCCTTTAAGAAAGATATACAAATGACTCATTGATGTGTGAAAATTTCTCTAGTCACTAAGGGAATACAAAATAAAACACTAGACACCCCTTCATAGTGCCTGGATGGCTAGTATCAAAGGTCAGGTGGTATTGGGCATTGGCAAGAATGTGGAAAAAGGGTAACTCTCATCTGCTCCTTGTAGGGATATAAAATGGATATAAATTGGAAAGCAAGTCTGGCACTTCCCTAGATGACTAATCATAGAGTTACCATACGCCAGGGGTTTCTTTTTAGTGACCTGTAGGACACTAATCAGACATCAATACCCACCTCCGTATCTATATTTTATATGGGTATATATAATAAGCATACATACAGACAAATATTGACTCACCCCATTGTGTTGGCTGGCAAGTTGGAAGTCAATGGATCAGGCCTGCAGGCTAGAAACTCAGGCAGAATTCCCACATCACAATCTTGAAGCAGTATTTCTTCTAGAAACCTCAGTTTTTGCTCTTAAGGCCTTTAACGGATTGGATGAGGTCCAACCAAATTGTCAAGGATAATATCCTTTATTTAAAATCAACTGATTATGGGGCACCTGGGTGGCTCAGTCAGTTAAGGCTCTGCCTTCTACTCAGGTCACGACCTCAGGTCCTGGAATCAAGCCCCACATTGGGCTCTCTGCTCAGTGGGGAGTCCCATCACGCTCTCCCTCTGCGCTCTCTCTCAAATAAATAAAGAAAATCTTTAAAAAATAAAGTCAACTGATTATAAATGTGTATCATAGGTACAAAGCAACATCTATATTGGTGTTTGACCAAAAACTGGGTCCTGTAGTTTAGCCAAGTTAACGCATAATTAACCATCATCACCATAGGAGCCATCAATGACTATCTTAAATACGTGCCAAGAAAATAGAGAACATATGTTAACACAAAAATCTGTACAAGAATGTTTATAGCAATATTATTCATAATAACCCCAAAGTGGAAACATACGAAATCTACTCACTTACTAAAAGACCAACAGAATTCAGTGCATCCATGCAGCATGATGGACAACATGGAAGTGCTGAGCCCAAAAGCATTACACTGAGTAAAAAAAAACAAACAAAAAAAAGTCACAAAAGACTGTATGCTATCAGCCTCCATTTTTATGAATCGCCCAGAATGGAAAAATCTACAGAAAAAAGTAGATTAACAATTCCCTTGGCCAGTAGAGAGGAATGAGGAGGGATGGGGTGGGGGATGGTCTGTTAGTACCAACTTTTTTGTGTTCAGGGGTGGGGGGGTGGGGTAGGGTGGGGAGTATGGGGGTAACGGAAATGTTCTAAAATTGGATCGCCCTGATGGTATACAACTCAGTCACTATCCTGAAACCATTGATTAGTACCCTCTGAGCAGGTGAGGCTCGTGGTGTGTGTATATATATATATATATATATATATATATATATATATACATTGTATCTCAATAAAGCTGTTCTAAACCGAGTGCTATTCTGCCATCTAGTTTCCTGCTGTTAGGCAAGAATTCTCCTTTCTATTCTTTAGGCAGTGGTACCTTACTGTTGCAACTTCTAAGCACAATTGTTACTCTGTCTAGGGCGGAGAGGACAATAATTCTTCCCTCTGCAACCAGGACTTCCTGCTGGGTGCTGTGAATACAGCAGGGGCTCACTATGCAAATCCATAGTTCTATAATTAAATACTCCAATTACTTGCAACACCTGAGATGCATTGCTATAAGTGAAATTAGCCTAGTTATTAAAAAACTTCTAAGTCATAAAACATGATGTACAGACAGCAGTCACTTTAAATTATGAAAATGGACAATTTATATTAAAATATTTTTCTGAGGAACTGAGTTCTAAAATGATGACCAGAGGTGCCTGGGTGGCTCAGTCAGTTAAGTGTCTATTTTCAGCTCAGGTCATGATCCCAGGGTTCTGGAATGGAGTCTTGCCTGGGGCTCCCTACTCAGCAGGGAGTCTGCTTCTCCTTCTCCCTCTGCCCTTCCACCCTGCTTTTGTGCACCCTCTCTCTCAAATGAATAAATAAAATTAAAAAATAAAATAAAATAAAATGATGACATTGCACAGAAGACCCAAAGGCATTTTCATGTGAATGTACTTTTAAAAAATCTTTCTCATTTTGGAAAAAGAATCGAGCCTATTAAAAATATTATTGATGTTAATGTATATTTTAATGCTTATTATTTTATTTCTGATTTTACAAATAATGCTTTCTTATTATAGAATAGTTACAAGGTAGAGAAAACTGTCATTAAGACAATTTGCATGTCATGACCTCCATAAATATGTGCATTTCTGATTTCTTTTATTTTTTAAATTGTGGTAAAATACATACAATGTGAAATTTACTATGATAGCCATTTTTAAGTGTCCTATTCAGTAGCTTTAAGTGCATTCATTTCATTAGGTGCAACTGCCTTTTAAAATGAAAAAACAACAACAACAACAACAAAAAACGAAACAAAACAAATAAAACTGGGCGGGGGCACCTGGCTGGCTCAGTTGGTTGAACATCTGACTCCTGATTTTGGCTCAGGTCATAGTCTTATGGTCATGAGATCAAGTCCTGCATGAAGTCGGCTCAAGATTCTCTCTCTTCCTCACTCCCTACTCATGCAGTTCTCACTAAATAAATAAAGTCTTAAATAAATAAAGTCTTAAAAAATAGAATAAACAAAATGAAGATAAATTATGTACTTTAATTCTGAGAAAACCCAGAGAAATTTTTAAAGGCCTCCTAAAGAAAAGTAAGAAAAGACATTGAAATCAAACGGGCCTTCATTTATATATACTTACTATGTGACTCTATTAAAAACAGCATTTGGTTTTTTAAAAAAATATTATTTATTTATTTAGAGAGAGAGAGATGAAGAGAGAGGGTGGAGGAGCAGAGGGAGAGGGAGAAGCAGACGCCCCACTGAGTAGGGCGCTGGACACGGGACCTGAGACCATGACCTGAGCCAAAGGCAGACGCTTAACCCACTGATCCACCCAGGCAACTCCCAAAACACATTTTTTTTTTTTTTTTTAAAGGAGTACTACTGCTTTCAGGAAGCTCAGGCCCATTTACAGTAGTGAAGGAATAGAGATCACTTAATTTCAGAATTCCAGTGATTTTAGATAATTTGAAACAGAAAAGCCAAAGGCACTCCTGCTCCACAGCTGAGATCTTTTGTGGGGGCTCGTGTCCTGACGCCTGTCCAGCACATCCTGGATTCAGGGCCAAGTGCTCACAGTGGCATGTGTATGTCCCCATCAGGTCCTGGGAACAATGAGCCGGTTGCCCAAAATGAATCCTTCCCCTGCTAAAATGGAGAAGTTTGGACACAGGAATCCTAATTCAGAGAAGCCCAGAATTATTTTATATTTTATTATCTTATTTTTTTATTTCCAGTCCGTTAACATACACTATAATATTAGTTTCAGATGTACAATACAGTCATTCAACATTTTCTTGTATCACCTGGTGCTCTTCACGACAGGTGCCCTCCTTCATCCCCATCACCTTTTTCTCCCAACCCCCACCCACTCCCCTGAGGTCACCGTCATTCTTTTTCTAGAGTTCAGAATCTTTCTCTCTCCCTCTCTCTTTCTTTTCCTTTGCTTGTTTCTTCTGGTTCTTAAATTCCACAAATAACTGTAATCATATAATATTTGCCTTTCTCTGACTGACTTATTTTCTCTAGTATAATGCCCTCTAATTCCATCCATGGCATTGAAAATGGCAAGATTTCATTCTTTTTTCCTACCTGAATAATATTCCACTATATATATATTCATTATGTATCACCTCTTCTTTATCCATTATTCAGCCGAGGGCAATGGACACTTGGACCACTTCCATAATTTGGCTATTGTTGATAATGCTGCTATAAACATCAGGGTGTGTATATCCCTTTGAATTAGTGGTGTTGTATTCTTTGCATAAATACCCAGTATCTATAGGGTAGTTCTAATGCTAACTTTTGGAGGATGTTTGATACGTTTTCCACATGGCTGCACCAGTTTGCCTTCCCACCAACAGTGCACAAGGGTTCCTCTTACTCCTTATCCTTGCCAACATCTGTTGTTTCTTCTGTTGATCTTATCCATTCTGGCAGGTGTGAGATGACATCTCACTGAGGTTTTCATCTGTATTTCCCTAATGATGAGTGGTGTTGAACATCTTTTCATGTGTCTATTTGCCATTTCAATGTCTTCTCTGGAGAAATAATACCATAAAATTTATATTTTATATAAAGATATAAATAAAAGAAGGAGACCCCAAATAATTTTATGATATTAATATAATCTTCACTCCCAACACCACACAAAAGAGTATAAGAAAATACAACCAATACCAATCTCATTTATTAATATAAACATAAACTTCCTTAATAAAATCATTTTAATAGTCCAAACATCAATGTATAAAAATAAGTCATTTGTATGTGTATCTTTCTTCTCAACATCAGAAAAATCAACTAATACAAAACTCATCATTAACCACTAAAGCAAAGAAATCCTATGTGTGCAAAATGCAGGCAAAATGGTTGCACACAATCAGGTGCATGCAAAAAAAATCATACAATAAACTAAAACACATTTCTTATAAAAACCATGAATAAGGAATTGGAAAGAATTCCTTTCGGTTGATAAAGGTGTCTACCAGAAAAATGCGACAGGTTTATAAATAACGGAGATCAGGTCAGGAAGGAAATGCCGAATCTCACCATTTTGGGTCACAGCTGCCCTTGAGGTGCCAGGCCAGAAAAATGAGATAAGGACAACAAATAAACAGAATGATATTAAAGAGGAAAAAAATACTACTTTTTTTTTTTTTTAGATGACATTATATTGTAGGGGAGAAAAAAATGACTAAGTGGGCAAAATCTTGACATTGGTATCAGAACCAATAGGAATATCTAAAAGAGTAATATCGTTCCTATAACTAAATGAAATGTTTAATATAATGTAGGATCTGATTGACAGAACAACATCATTTAGTGGTCTATTAAGAATTAAAACAAGGAGATAAAATAAAACACAGTATAATCATCGCTAGTAGGTTGGACTCAGCCTGGCATATGGTGAAATCTTTCGGATGTACATTACCAAGAAAATATATTCATTTTAAATATATACGAAGAACACCTACAGATCATTAAGGGAAAGACAAAGACAGCCACCTAAGAGGGAAGTTGGAAAAGGGCTTTCAGTGGGCGCTTTTCAGAACTGATCAGAATGGCCCAAAACCTACATGCATAAGTCCATTCATGGTCAGCAAAATACTTAATATACAAAAAAATCATTTTACATGCATGCAGTCTGCACAAATTTGTAATAAAACCAGCTGTTTCCAAGGATGGAGAAACATGAACTCTGGCATACATTGTATGGCGGCATTGCCGGTGGTCCGACCATTAGGAAGGGAAATTTAGATATCAGCAAAGCTGGGGGGAGGGGCACCTGACCACGGGGGTATTGGGAGGGGCAGCTGGAGGGAATCTCTCTCTACCTGCCCACTCACCCCATTTAAGATTCAGTGTATTATTAGAAAGTCTGAGGTGTAATTAGGCCCACAGATCAGGAGGTGATTGCAGTTAAAAGCACGGTTTCTGACTGAGAGATCCCAAGAAGAGAGGGCACAATGCCCTGGGGGTCACATAGAGAGGAGGGAGTCTCAGGTATCAGAAGGGAAGCAGAGGGAGAGTGGGCACTGTGGGCAGGAGACTGCATCATGATTTCCATGGGCAATCCCGGCAGGGTAGGGCCAGCAGCCTCAGGGTTCAGGAGTTTGAATGACCACACTGGGCTGTGGGGCTGAGGGGCTCCCCCCACTTGTCTAGTTCCAGGCCCTGGGGTGATTAGGGAAGATGGACATTGCCCGGAGTGTGAGAGCCCCGCAAACATAGGAGGAGGGTAAGAGTGAATTGGATGCTTTGTATTTAGAACACAAAGAGAGGACTCCTCCGGGGCAGGTGGGGGCAGGACCCACTGCGGGAGGCAGGAGGCCAGTGTGAGGTGGCTCAGGCATGTTGGGAATTCCTCCAGACAAGGTGTCTCTGGCATATGCATGCAGGGCGGGTGTTAAAACCTCATGTTTCCAGAAGCCAGTGACATGTAAATACATGCCCCCAAATCAAATCAAGCCAGACTCAGGGACTTATCTTCGAGGGATGGTCATGGTGATATGCAACAGGGACATAAGAAAGTGGGAGGTGGGGGCGCCTGGGTGGCTCAGTGGGTTAAAGCCACTCAGGTCGTGATCCCAGGGTCCTGGGATTGAGCCCCACATCGGGCTCTCTGCTCAGCGGGGAGCCTGCTTCCTCCTCTCTCTCTGCCTGCCTCTCTGCCTACTTGTAATCTCTGTTTGTCAAATAAATAAATAAAATCTTAAAAAAAAAAAAAGTGAGAGGTGGGGGGCAGGCAGTGGGACATGATGGCGAGGAAACAAAAGCTTCTTGGGGAAATATGGAGACACTCTGTGTCTTCAAATCCTGGCTTTGTCCCAGCTCAGTCTCAAATGATCGGACCTGCAAAATGCATCAGCTAGCCGGGAGATGTGGTGGGGTCAACTGCCAATGAGCGGGCAAGATTAAGGATTCTCCCCATCAACAGCGAAGCTGGACCAATGACTCGATATGAGGCCAGAACAGAGCTGTATCAGATTTGGACTGAAAGGAAACAGCCGGTCCCTAAGAAGGCTCTGCCGGCCAGCTGGGCAGGCTCGAGCCAGTCATTTAATTGACCTCAGAATAATCTCATTTCCAATGTTATACAATTTGGACTTTTGGACTCCACTAGTTGAGTAAGGTGATCTCTTCAGGTTTCTGATTCAATTGTTCTTCCCTTTCTTCAACTTCACTTTTTGGAACATGCTACAGCAAGGCTCTGACACTGGTGTGCAAGGGAGTCTACTCAGGTATGTTCCCTTTAATGCTACAATAACAAAAAATTGGAAATCATCTCTATGTTCATCAGAAGCAGAATAGATCACTGAGTCACTAAATAGTTATACAATGAATTCTTTACTGAGCATGTGTCAGATGGATACATCTCTATTGAGAATGTAAATAACAGCATGAATATTTTACAACATTTAAGAAAAAATTTAATGTACAAAATATGTCTTCTGCTTCTATAAATGCAATAGAGGTATAAAAAGGATGAAGACAAATAACATCTCCAGAAAATTAATTTCAGAGACAATATTTGAAATATTTAACAGCTGTCACAGGAGGAACTCTAATCAGTTACAAAGAACTCTGACGATGTGTGGGCACAAGGTTCTTGAGCTCGTCGCTGGACCAGACCAAGTACTTTTACTGGCAGTTTCCTTGGGAGAGCCAGAAGGCAGGGTCAGGGTGACCAGAGTACAGTCTGGCACCTGGACAGGGAGCAGAGGGCAGAGAGCAAGGGAGTTTATTTTATCTGACATTGTAAATGCATTTCAATGATTTAACATCAGATATGGACATACTAGCTAAATTATCAGCTCTGACAGAAGAAAAGAAGTGACTTGGGGAAGATTAACAAATGAGAAATATATTTATATGTATTTTATGTATGTATGTATGTTGATCTTATTGGTGGGTGCCTGTAGATTTGACTTTGACTTCAACCCTAGTTGAGTTTCCTAGTTTGCAAAGGGTCCTTCTCCCCTTATATGTACATACATGTACACATACATATAAACACATGTGTACTCTCATACATGTATATACACATATGAATATATACATAATCTTCCTTTATAAACCTTCATAAACCTTCTCCTCCAAATTTCCTTTTGTCTATTACACTTGATATTAAACATTTTATTTATTTATTTATTTATTTTTAAATATTTTATTTATTATTTGACAGAGAGAGACACAATGAGAGAGGGAACATAAGTGGGGGGAGTGGGAGAGGGAGAAGTAGGGTTCTCGCTGAGCAGGGAGCCCGATGCGTCCCGGCTTGATCCCAGGACCTTAGGATCATGACCTGAGAGGAAGTCAGACGCTTAACAACTGAGCTACCCAGGCGCCCCAATATTAAACACTTTAAATCTAGACACAGATATGTGAGTCTGTGCACGTTTTATTTTGTTTTTAAAAATATTTACTGCTAAAATGACAACAGTCTTGTGTTGATGAAAGAAGTTTAAGATGTTACACTCAATTAAAATTTCCAGTAAAATTAGCACAAAAAGTTCATGCTTCAGAACTCTCCAATGGATAAAACAGTTTTTTTCTAAAAGTGACGAAAATGATGAAACTTGGACCAGGATTTGTCCAAGATTAGACCAAGATTGTCAATGTCAGGCTCTGAACAAGAAATTTTCTGGGTGCCTGCGTGGCTTAGCTGGTTAAGCATCTGACGTGATCTTAAGCTGATGGTTTCAGCTCAGGTCATGATCTCAGGTATCCAGCCCCGCCTCTGCGCTCATCATGGAACTTGTTTGAGATTTTTCTCTCTCCTTCTCCCTGTGCCACTTCCCCCCACATCAAATACATTAAATATAAATAAATAAATAAAAAGACTTTTTTGCCATACTCTTCTCCACAGTACCATGTGGTACCTAGGTAGCTGGTGAAGCAAATATCTTCATGACCACAACATTTTCAATAAGAATTGTTCTCAAAAAACAGCCCCTTCATGGGTGGCTGGAGTTGGGGATGACAGAAAAGTTATGCTATTATTTCTAAGAACATTAAATTCTTTCTAATAGGCTTTCCTTAGATCCTACTGTACTTCCCCTGAATACAGTTTTGTCGTCTGCCATGATGAATCATTAAACCCCTTCCTTTCAATTGTTCCTACATATCTACTATCTTTTTTATCTTACACAATTGGTTAGAATACATTGTAAGTGACCAGTAGAATGGTGATGGGGATTTTGTTTTTTGGTCTTGTTTCTGACAGCAACAGAAATGCTTCAGAATTCTACTCTGGATGCCCTTCCTGGTCTATAGATCCTGCATCCAGCAGACCCATATAAAAATGTGAAATGTTGGGTAGGAAAAGAATAAGCTGGAATTCTCCTGCTCCGCTCATGCAGTATAAATTGGTCCAGCTGGTTTCAAGGGAGTGATTAGGCATCATGTGCTCAAACCATGAGCTTAGACTGCCCCTGAGTCTCTGGGCTTACTTCATACCAACACTAGAAACAACACACACAGAGAAAGACACTTCTTCACGGTTGTGGATATTTGATTACGTAACTTTGCTTTTAGAACACTTCTAGAGGAGAAGACTTCTCATAAAGCTAAAGATGTTCAGTAATTTGGAGACCCACTGACTCTGATGGTGTGTTTCGAATAGAAAATCTCTGATGATGCCATTCTCCATCTTATCCTGTGCCCTGTGCTCTAGGCACACAGACCTTATTTCAGGTTTCACTATTAGAGTGACCAGATAGCATAACTGACAACTAATTTTTTTTAAAAAGATTTATTTACTTAAGAGAGAGAGCGTGAGCAGAGGGTGGGAGGAGCAGCAGAGGAAGAGGGAGAGAGACTCTCCAGCAGACCCCCACTGAGTGAGGAGCTTACGTGGGGCTCCATCCCAGGACCCTGAGTTCACACCCTGAGCTGAGATCAAGAGATGAGCACTCCATGAACTGAGCCACCCAAATGCTCCCCTGAATGTTTTGATCTACAAAATAGTGATGTCATATGACTCCATCCTTCCATAAGACCATGACATGTCTGAAGGCTTCTCCCACATTCACCTTTCACCTAGTTAATTCCTTTTGGTTTGTAATAGGGCCATGACATCATCCTAGAAGCCATCAGCATATCTAGGACAGTTCTTTCTCACACACCCTCTTTGCTTCCTCTGGATCACTTGATGCCATGATTCGATGCAGGGCTCCTTCCTCCAACAGATGGTGAATCAGTGACACCAGGAACCGTGTTCACTTGCTCATTCTTCTGTACTCAAACCTAGGAACCAAAGTTGGCACCTCGTACCTTGTAAGTGCCATGCGAAATTTTAATGAATGGGTGAAAGTTTAAATCTGTAAATGCTCAACATAGAACTTGATTGCTAAAAGAAGGTTTTGTGATTATTTCATGGTCTCTTCTTATTTTACCAAGGGAAAAAGAATGCCTGAAGAGCATATAATTGACTTATAACACTGACTTGCATAAATTGCTTAGTTCCTGAAAGTTAGCATACAAGATAAAAGCCTAGTTTAACATTTTACATTATTGATTATTTTTTTTTGAATTTAGCTTCACACTAAATTTCCTGTGCATAGTGGTCTCCCACTGAGTTTTAAAACGCTACATGGATATTCACTAATTTCCTGAGGTGAATCGAAACATCTTTATCGTTGAGGAAAAAGATCTGAGCATCAAATATGAAATTTTAAAAAATCCCGGGGTGCCTGGTTGGCTCAGTCAGTTAAGTGTTTGTCTTCAGCTCAGGTCATGATCCCAGAGTTCAGGATAAAGCACCGTGTCTGGTTCCCTGCTCAGCAGGGAGTCTGCTTCTCCCTCTTCCTCTCCCCTGACCCCCCCTGCTTGTACTCCCTCTCTCTTTCTCACTTGCACATTCTCTCTCTCAAATAAATAAAATCTTTAAAAAGAAATTCTATGGCTCCAAAGTTAAATGAACAGTAGAGGAATTCAGGGTAGCTGTGAGCTACTTGTGACGACCAAAAATTAACTGCACCATAGAAGACATGAAGTTCATGAAGAAATGTTAAGTATAGAATTTGATATTTAAGTCTTTGCCTCTACTGAGAAGCTGGGGACAATGAAGGGCTAGGTCCTGGAACTAGATACACCTAGGACCAAAGGGCAGTAACTGGAGACCTTGTCAACTTGACCCTGAATTCCTCTCAGGAACTTAAGCACAAGCTGTGAGGTAAGGACATTTGTCAGGTCCGGTTTTGTTGCTGGAAGATCATGAGCGATCTTTGAGTATGTAGAGTAAAGTGATGGATTGTGAGAATAACAACAGAAGTAACAATGGTTCTTATCAATCGTGCAATGCCTCAGTGTCAGCCACCATCTTGTTATTCACCCAGAATTCAAGGACATAGTAACCTTGATATCAACATGCTACAGGTGAGCATCCTATGACTCAAGTCTTCTTATTGGCTTGCCCATGATTACTCAGCTAGTGAGTTGAAGAGCTGGGGTATTAACTGAGGTCTGAGCATGCAGTGTTCTGGGAGGTAAATTGTGGGATGTGGTTGGTAGAATAATTGCAATATGGTAAACATATCAACTGGCCATAGGATGCTTCTAGACACATAAGTAGTGTTGGAATCCTAACCTGCTCTCCTGGCTGTTAGAGTCCTTTTTCACAAAGGTGTTCTTAATCATGTGAATGTTCTGCACTCTACATGATACAGAGACCTGATTGGAATCAAAATTTCTAGCAGAAGAGACCTCAGATATAGGTATAGGTATTACATCATAGCATGTAATACTGCGAGGTCCAGGGAATTAACAGAATTTCAGAGATTTCTCACCATTGAGGATTTTCCATAGTAGATTTCAGAGGAAAGGATTGAGGTTTTTCAGGGACTGGTACTAAGAGAAAAGAGAGAACAGAACAAATTATTCCAGCAGGGACCAAGACAGAAATTAATTACTAATTTTGAAAACAAGGAATTAGAGAGAATGTTTGAACTGAGATGCAGAGCAGAGGAGCTCTCTGTCAGAAGAGGCTGAGCATGTAGGAGCAACCAGGGCCCTTACCGTGTGGGGATCATGGTGCAGGGAACTGGCAGGCAATGGGACTAGGTGGTTTATGTCCCTTTCCTCATGTTAATTCTGTCTGTCCTTTATACCTGGTAGCTGTAATAATTCTAAACTTAGCGATAAGAAAATTCAGACAAATCAAAACTAAATAAATGCATACTACAACCAGCTTTTGTACCTGAGTTACTAGAAAAGAAAACACACTCTAAGACATGGAAGGAACTCAGTGGCACTGCCATGGCGAAGCAGAGGCGATGAAGCAGCTCCTGGTAAAAGGAGTAAATACTAGAGCACATTGGAAGATGACAGTGAAGAAGATAACGTGCCCATTACCATGAAGTGAGCTCAGTAGCTGGAAGGAAGGAGGCCCTCCTGGTTAGGAACAAGCACCCATCAAACTAACGTAACACTATGATAGTGAGTCAACTGTACTCAATCAAAAAAAAAAAAAAATGTACACATAAATATTTCAAAAATTATGTGTTTTTTGTTTTGTTTTGTTTTGTTTTACCACCTTCTCTAGGAATGTCATTCCTGATATTCTGACAAGTCTCCAAAATAAGGATGAAAATACTAAACACAATGAAATTTTTAAAAAAATGAAGAAGAATGTGGGCCTGAAAGTAGCTTCTGGATTCTTAGGTAGCTTCTAGAACCTTCTACCTGTGTGAACTTAAGACAAATATTTTATTTATGCATAAATTAGCCTTCTCATATAAAAAATGGATTTTTAGCAGGAATGCTTTGAGGGCTCTGAATAATAAATAAATAAATAAAACTAACAAAAAAATATTTATAAATAACTAAATTGTTTATAAGTAATTATTTATAAACTAAATATAAATAAATAAAATAATATATCAACTATAACAATAACAAAAATGACTAAATATAACTAACTAAATCAGCAAGTAATAAATACATAAATAAAAACTCAGTAATAAGATGTTTTCTCTCATGTAATGCAAAGCCTGGGAAGTCAGTGCACAGGCACTGCAGTCAGGATTGGTTCCCCATCCCTCTCTCAGCCCTGACTTCCTCAGTATGGACTCCATCCTCACCCCCAGGAAGGTGGCATCCCTGGCATCACAGTCAGGCCTATTAGAATCCAGAGGAAGAAAACAGATGGGATGGTCCATCTCGTGAAGAACAAGGAATCCTTTCCCAGAAGATGCCAGCAGTTGCCCTCTCCACTGGAAAACACAACTTTCCCTTCGTCCGGTGGGATCATGTGCTCTTCCCTAAATCCATCAGCAAGATGGTAACACTGTACAAAGGGGTTAATTTCATCCACGTCTACACCTGGGCTGAAATGGCGTCCCCTTCCTCTGAGACACGTTAAGATGAACTCGACAAATCTGATTGTTTTGGGAATGAGAGAAGGAGAAGGCACATAGTGTTTACTCCGTACTGTTGAACCGAAGCTTAAAGAACATAATACATTTAAAGCAACATAATATTTCTTCAATTAATGGTGGCCTTTATTACTGCTGTGTGCCCAACACTGTGCCAACACTTCATGCAAGCTAACTGTTACCATTAATCTATGAAGTATGTAACATATTCTTTTTTTAAATGATTATTATTCTGTAAATGAAAAGAACAGAGAATGAAAAAGATTAAGGAATTGACTTGAACTCAAAAATATGATCCAAAAAAAAAAAAAAAGGTGAAATTTTAATCCAGAACTATCTGAGTGTAAGACTCATGACCCACAATGCTTTTGTTGAGTGTTTCCCCCCAGATGAAAGAGAACTTGAGTGTTATCATGGTATGGGAATGCAGCCATGATACCTTCTTGCCGCAGAGTCTCTCCCGTCAGACTTCCGTCACCTGGAGTGGGGACAGGGGGAGAAGCATTCAGAGCTGCCTTGTCTGGGAAACCAGAGTGTTGAGGGGCCCTTGCTTGGGAATCACATTTTCCCCTTGGGTTCACTTTCATGTTGTTGAAGAGTGTTACAGAAGAGACACCATTATCTGTTTCTTATTAGGATCCTTTTCTTCTACTTTCTTCCCTTTGCTGATGAGAATAATGGATTGAGTCTCCTGAATTATCCATGAAAGAAGATTCTGTCATGATACAAATTAATTGCTTATTAACAAAGAAATGCAAATGACCTCTACTGATTTTAAGATACTTGGAGAAGAGGACTCCAAAACATCTCTGGTTCCTCATCTATTAAGATGCAAGAGAGTAGGAACATTGCCAAAGGCAAGGGAAGCAAGGGAAAAAATGAACTATTGGGATTTCATCAAGATCAAAAGCTTTTGCACAGCAAAGGAAACAGTTAACAAAACCAAAAGACAACTGACAGAATGGGAGAAGATATTTGCAAAAGACATATCAGATAAAGGACTAGTGTCCAAAATCTATAAAGAACTTAGCAAACTCAACACCCAAAGAACAAATAATCCAATCAAGAAATGGGCAGAGGACATGAACAGACAATTCTGCAAAGAAGACATCCAGATGGCCAACAGACACATGAAAAAGTGTTCCATATCACTCGGCATCAGGGAAATACAAATCAAAACCACAATGAGATATCACCTCACACCAGTCAGAATGGCTAAAATCAACAAGTCAGGAAATGACAGATGCTGGCGAGGATGCGGAGAAAGGGGAACCCTCCTACACTGTTGGTGGGAATGCAAGCTGATGCAGCCACTCTGGAAAACAGCATGGAGGTTCCTCAAAATGTTGAAAATAGAACTGCCCTATGACCCAGCAATTGCACTACTGGGTATTTACCCTAAAGATACAAACGTAGTGGGGCGCCTGGGTGGCTCAGTGGGTTAAGCCGCTGCCTTCAGCTCAGGTCATGATCTCAGGGTCATGGGATCAAGTCCCGCATCAGGCTCTCTGCTCGGCAGGGAGCCTGCTTCCTCCTCTCTCTCTCTGCCTGCCTCTCTGCCTACTTGTAATCTCTCTCTGTCAAATAAATAAATAAAATCTTTAAAAAAAAAAAAAAAAAAAAAAAAAAAAAAAAAGATACAAACGTAGTGATCCAAAGGGGCACATGCACCCGAATGTTTATAGCAGCAATGTCCACAATAGCCAAACTATGGAAAGAACCTAGATGTCCATCAACAGATGAATGGATCAAGAAGATGTGGTATATATACACAATGGAATACTATGCAGCCATCAAAAGAAATGAAATCTTGCCATTTGTGACAACATGGATGAAACTAGAGCGTATCATGCTTAGCGAAATAAGTCAAGCGGAGAAAGACAGCTATCATATAATCTCCCTGATATGAGGAAGTGGTGATGCAACATGGGGGCTTAAGTGGGTAGGAGAAGAATCAATGAAACAAGATGGGATTGGGAGGGAGACAAACCATAAGTGACTCTTAATCTCACAAAACAGAGGGTTGCTGGGGGGAGGGGGGTTGGGAGAAAGGGGGTGGGGTTATGGACATTGGGGAGGGTATGTGCTTTGGTGAGTGCTGTGAAGTGTGTAAACCTGGTGATTCACAGACCTATACCCCTGGGGATAAAAATATAAGTTTATAAAAAATAAAAAATCATTAAAAAATGATGCAAGAGAGTTATAAGGTCAATTACCCATCTGTGAAAGACTCACATCACAATGGTTTTGCAGTCTGTGAAATATTGCAAGTTTTCACATTTCACTCTTGCTTTGATAAGCTGTGATTTTATTCACTCGGAAAGCAGTGAAAGTAACACATCGGGAAATGCCTGTGTGTATAAGCCGCAAAAGGAACACACTCTCTTCATAAAGGAATTTTAATTACAAGGAATATTCCAATGAATCTTATTTAGGAAGTGCAGAAATTTTCACAAGAACTTTAAGTTTTGCCTTGAAATCAGCCTAAAGCCAATCAGATGATTCTCAATATGTGCAGAATGAAACTTTTCCAAAGTTGTGGATGTAGGAAATGAATGACACATGATGATGTTGAATTTTTTTCTCTCCTATGAGACTTTCAAATGAAATATTTATACCCAGAACATGTTACCTAATTACCAAGGTCTGAGGAATCATCACAAACACACGATGTGTCAACATATGCCGGATGTTGTTCTAAATCCTTTCAATTTGTTAACTCACTTGATCCTCACCTAACTGACGGGTTCAGAATTTTTTTCACATCGGCTTTTTTAATAGTTATCGCAGGCACTGATGAGGTAGTAGGAGCTTCATTTTATATATGGGAAAGTCAGCTCTGAAGATCTGAGAATTTAGCTGGCATTCTTCCCATCAAAGCTGCCAGATAATTGACAAGTAAGGTCTAGTATGCTGCCTGGCAAATAGTCATGGTACAATGAATAATTGTTTCCTAATTGCCTGGGGGAAGTTACAGAGAGCTTAAATTGTAATATGATTTGGTGTTTGTCTGCGTGCCCACAGAAAACCCAAAAATACCATTCTGCATGAACAGAATTGGCCACAGACCCAAACATGAGAACATAGATGGTCTTGATTATTGAGAGAGAGAGAGAGCAGAAGTTCCCAGGATCAGAAGCAGGAAAACCATGCTACCGAGTGCAAGTGCTGCTCTGGGTTTCCATATTTCTACCATCGAAGCAGCCCCAGCAGCCCCAGCAGCTGAACCCATCCCAAACCCAGAGTGCAGGCCCAGTCCAAGTCTTCTCTGAATCCACTATCACACACATCTCCAGCATGCCGACTCCTGTCTGGATGCTTCTGGGTCCTTCTGATTGATCTGTGGGTTTCTACTCATATTCACTCGCTTGTAGTCTCTTTCTCAAATACTCAAACTTATCAGTTATCATAAAAAACACAAAACAAAATAAAATGTCACTGGTCTGCTTAAAATGTTTCAGTGGGCTTCCACCATAAATGGAGAGAAATCCAAATTCTCATCAGATCCCTGGTAGCTCCAGGGTCCCCTAGCCTGACACTTCTTTTGGTTCACTATGTTCCAACAATGTCCACCATATTTTTCTATGCCGACCATTTTGTGTTTCTTCTTATTTCTGCCCCTGTGCACTTCTCCCTCTGTCTGCTGTGAAAAATGTTCTTCTTCTGGACCTTCTTGTGATGGAATCTCCATAATTCAATTACAGAACCCATGGTTGCTTCCCCCCAAAAGGACTCCCTGAACACCACTCAAGCTGAAGTACACCCTTCCTCAACGCCTCAAATCACTGCCTATATAATTAATTATCTTCCTTATTTATGCCTCAAATGAGACCCTTCCAAAGAATGCAGGAAGAGAGAGGAAACCATCCTAGGGAAGCTTATATTTCCAGAGACTTTGCTCTGAATGAGAAGGTAGGAGTGTGCACAGGATGGCAGGATTAGACCTCCTCAGATTCCTCTATGACCCATCTTTCCTGCGACTCAAAATAAACCCTGGGCAACTTGAAACATCGAGAGCTGCTTGGCTCATATCTAGGCATGGACTGATGATCTATGCTGGAGATGCCTGATAGTGTTCTTCAGCACTGGCTTTCCTCCACTCACCTGGAGCCCTGTGTGTGGCTCACACCTGGTTTAGCTTCGGTTCTGGGAGGAGCACATCCCAGCAGTCTTCTTTTTCTTCTTCCTCTTCTTCTTCTTCTTTTTTTAATTAATTACTTCACTTGAGAGAGAGAGAGAGCAAGTAGGGGACAAGGCGGGCAGAGGGAAGGAGAGGGAGGGAGAGAGAGGGAGAGAATTCTCAAGCAGACCCCACACATAGCATGGAGTCTGACAAAGGGTTTGATCCCAGGACCCTGAGATCGTGACCTGAGCAAAAATCATGGATTGTTCACTTAACTGACTGAGCCACCCAAGCCCTCCAAGCAGTCTTCACCACAGTTCCTGGATGGACAGGGAATTAAGATGCATTGGAAAGGGGCGCCTGGGTGGCTCAGTGGGTTAAGCCTCTGCCTTCGGCTCAGGTCATGATCTCAGGTCCTGGGATCGAGCCCCGCATCGGGCTCTCTGCTCAGTGGGGAGCCTGTTTCCTCCTCTCTCTCTGCCTGCCTCTCTGCCTACCTGTGATCTCTGTCTGTCAAATAAATAAAATCTTTTAAAAAAAATGCATTGGAAAAACATCATGGTATTCATGATGCCTCATATGTGTCTAAGATGCCCCTGATATTTCCAAATTGGTTTCTTCCTTACCCTCAGCTTCTTGGGATCCCACCCATAGCCTGGCCTCAGTTTTCGTTTCTGGCATCAAAATCCCTCTTTGCATGGATGTTCTGGCCCCAAAGTCCTCTGGCTCCTCCATGAAAGGCTAAGACAGGTTCACCAGTGCTCTAGCCAGTGATCAGGAACATTCTAAAATTGGTAGACTGCTCAGGTGCTTACAGTCATCCTCATGTTTTCTTGCTGGTTACATGAAATACAATTTGAAAATTTTAAAATGTAAAAGTTGTTGACAAATCCATGATGCAATATGCTTACCACCACATTTAGGATATGGAATAATTTCATCACCCCACAAAGTTTCCTCTTGACCTCTTGTCCTCAGCCCCAACCCATCATGACCTAGACCCTGGCATTGTGACTTTTGTTGTATCTTTTCTAGAATTTCATATAAATAGAATAGTACCGTTCATAATCTTTTATGTCAGAAATAGAGACTCATTAGGATAATATAAAAATGAGAACTGTATTTTATAACCACCTAAAATGAACTGGTGGGTCATCACTTTTTTGATTACCTGAACTATGAATATTAAGCAGAGGGCGCTGGAGTACTAATAAGGCCAGCCAAGCTAATTTGGAAGTGTTTTAAGGAGATAAGAGAAAGGTAATAAATATTTTAAAGGTTTAAAGAAAAGACACTTAACCTAATACTCTCCAGAGCCATCCATGCTGTTCCAAATGGCAAGATTTCATTCTTTTCCATGGCTGAGTAATATTCCCATGTAGATATATGTGTGTGTGTATGTGTGTGTGTATACACACATACCACCTGTTCTTTATCTATTCATGTACTGATGGAGGGGGCTGCTTCCGTAACTGCCTATTACATATAACACTGCAATAAACGTAGGGGAGCATATATATTTTCAAATAACTGTTTTTGTTTTCTTCATGTAAATACCCAGCAGTGCAACTACTTGGTCATATGGTATCTCAAATTCCCATTTTTGGGGGAACATTCACACTGTTTTCCATGGTAGCTGCACCAAATTACACTCCCAGGAGCAAAGTGAAGTCAGACAGAGAAACAAAATACCACATGATTTCACATACATGTGCAAACTAAAAAGCAAAACAAACAAACAAACAACAACAAAGAGAAAAACGGACTCCTGGGGTGCCTGGGTGGCTCAGTGGGTGAAGTCTCTGCCTTCAGCTCAGGTCATGATCCAGGGTCATGGAATCGAGCCCTGCATCGGGCTTCCTGCTCAGCGGGGAACCTGCTTCTCCCTCCCCCTCTGTCCCTCCCTCTGCTTGTGCTTTCTCTCTCTCTCAAATAAATAAATAAAATCTTAAAACAACAACAACAACAACAACAACAAAAAACGGATTCCCAAATACAGAGAATACACTAGTGGTTGCCAGGGGCACAGTGGGGCAGGGAAGAGGCTAGGCAAATAGGTGAAGGGGATTCGGAAGTACTGACTTCCAGTTACAAAGTAAATAAGTCACAAGGACGAACAGTACAGCATAGGTACAATAGCAGTAACACTGTCATAACTTTGTGTGGCGACAGGTATTAATTACACATCACGGGGAGCATTTCCTAATGCATGGAACTGTCAAATTACCGTGTCGCCTGCCTGGAACTAGTATAATATTATATGTCGATTATACTTCAATTAAAAAAAATTTTAGGGGCACCTGGGTGGCTCAGTGGGTTAGGCCGCTGCCTTCGGCTCAGGTCATGATCTCAGGGTCCTGGGATCGAGTCCCGCATCGGGCTCTCTGCTCAGCAGGGAGCCTGCTTCCTCTCTCTCTCTCTCTCTCTCTCTGCCTGCCTCTTTCCCTACTTGTGATCTCTCTCTGTCAAATAAATAAATAAAATCTAAAAAAAAATTTTTAAATAACAAAAAACAAAGAAAAAAACACATGAGATAAAAGAACATGATTAATTTTTTTAATATCAAAATATTTGAAAGCTTAGCAAGTTGTTTCCCAAGGCTTCTTATTTCTCTCCTATTGGTGTGGAATTGATTTTGCTGGGTAACATTTGCTTTTGATTGAGAATGATTCAAATGGAAAACATTTGGCAGATTTTCAAACGAAGAGACATAGGGTGAGAATGTTTTCTGCACTCATTTGCAGCCAATTTGGTCTGGGCCTCTCCAAGGTGCAGCAGGTTATCCATGACTATGGAAACGGCTCTCACTCAAACAGTGCCTCGTAATGAGATTCAACCCAACTGGATGGAGGAAAATAAGTTTTAACATGTGCACTGTTTGTGCTTAGGAATTTCAGTGAGTACAAAGCTTCATGAAACCTCTCTGAACATAAAATAAAGCCAACCCGAGATACCATTAATAAAGTGAAAAATGGCACCAAGCAGCTCCCTAGTTTAAGACTCATGTCATCTGTGTTCACAAATGTGCGTAAACCAGTTTGAGCTAAGGAATCCATCTTACTGATAATATTTCCTTCCATGAAAATTAGCTGCATGCTTGCTGGGCTGGTTTTACATTTGGTTGTCTTGGTTTTCAGAAAAGCATGAATTATTTCTTCACATTGACTAATTGGTTGGTTCTTTCTTCTTTTCTCTCTCTCTCTTCCTTCCTTCCTTCCTTCCTTTCTTTCTTTCTTTCTTCCAGGAGACTCCATCCCCAGTGCACAGTGCCATGCGGGGCTTGAACTCATCACCCTGGGACCAAGACCTGAGCTGAGATCAAGAATGCTATGTTTAACCGACTCAGCCAACCAGCCACCCCCACCCCCACCCTGCCTCAGACTTTCTTTTTCATGCTGAGGTAGTGTCTTGTGGCAAGTATTTGCTCTTTTCCTTTCCGATTTTAGATGCATTAGATGCCAACATTATGTACTCCTAGGGACCATGACCAGATGTTCTGGAGTTTAGTGGAAAGATTTGGGATTAGAGATGGATGAGGATTCATATCTTTTCTCTGCAAATCATAAATTTTGTACAGAGAATATATGACTTTACCTTTCTGATCATTAATCATCATCATCCTGGATAATTGTTACATAGCTTATGAGATAATGTAAGTAAAGTAAAAATGACGTGGGACAGAATAATGCCTCCCTCCATACCCTCTGTGGCCAAAATCCAGAAACCTGTGAATATGTTACCTACAAGACAAAAGGGACTTGGTGTGATTAAGTTCAGGGTCTGAGGAGAGGAGGTTACTCTGCATTCTGGGTGTGTTTAGAGTGATCGATGTCTCTGTTCCAGAAACCCCCTTTTCCGTTTTCCATCACCCTGGGACAATGACTGCCTATTTAAGCACGACCTTTGCTGATATCAGTGCAGATAAGCACCAGGGCTGATATGGATATAAGCTACCACCAGCTAGTAGAGGTGGTAAGTGTATGTGTAGCAAATCCAGAGACGCCCTTCTCCCGAGTCAGAATCCATCTCTAGGTTAGCCATTATATGTGCCATGGGGAGTATATTTCAACTGCTCCAGCCCTACACCTTTTCTTTTCCCTCTACTAATACTGAGCTATTTCTATTTCCTTTGGATGTCTGCATTCACCATCTCATCTATTTTTTTGTTCATGTATCCATTCATCAAGGGGCAGCCATTATGGAAAACAGTGTGGAGTTTCCTCAAAAACCTAAAAATAGAATTATTCCATGATCATGCAATCCATCTTATGGGTTTATACCCAAGGCAAATGAAATCAGGACCTGAAAGAGGTATCTGTGCTTCCATGTTCATTTCAGCATTGATCATAACATCCATGATATGGAAATGACCTCAGTGTCCACTGTCTGGATGAGTAAAGAAGTTTTGGTTTATAGATACAATGGAATATTGTGCAGCCCTTAAAAAGGGGGGAAATCCTTTCATTTGCAACAATGTGAATGGACCCAGAGGACATTAGGCTAAATGGAATAAGCCAAAAATAGAAAGTTCAAAAACTGTGCAATCTCACTTGTATGTGGAATCTGAAATAGTCGAATTCATAGAAGCAGAGAAGAACAATGGTCAGCAGAACACGGGAGATGGAGGAAATGGGAAGATGTTGCTACAAACTTGCAGGACCACTAAGTTAAGAGTGCTGGAAATTTGTTGAGAGTGGATATCGGATGCTATCACCACACACCAAACATGGTAACTATGTGAGCAGATGCTATAGTTAGGAGTGATTTGGACAGTCAGGTGATCAGGGCCAGGGTCCGCAACAAGGAAATAGGGAATCAGGACAGCTGAGATCAAACAGCACTAACATCTGTTCTGCAGTGTACACAAGACCACACTGACATTCTGATTTGCAGCCTTTGCAGAAATGACTTCCGCAAAACGTCCTAAAATAAGACAACCACGAAAACATTGTCAGTATCACGGGTGAGGGGCAGTTAAGACCTAGCCCACAGATGTCAGCAGAAAAAGACCATCAGCATGTGGGCATGAACCTAACAGCTAGACAGATTACATGACCAAAGTCCTGGTTGGCACGACTCAGCATGCCCAAATTGCTTAAGAAAGTTCTCCAAAAGAGCTCATACAAGTCCCTAAACTTAGAAACTCCAGGGACAACCCTCTCAGAGCCCTCCTCCCTCTCCGGGAGCTCTATGCTCTTGCTCAGAAAACTGCTCTGCTGCCCATCACTCTCTCTCTGGTCTACCTCTTCCTTCTTCGAAGAAGAGCAACCAAGAGCCACGGGCACTCAGAGGACACAAATCCTGTAACAATATGTTAGCACCACTGTAGTATTATATCACTAGGTATATGTATATCAAATCACCGTGTTATATGCCTTAAATATCCACAGTTTTTATTAAAAGATAAACTCTGGACTCAATTTAGTGGCAAGAATGGAATAGTAACATATAAGTTTCAGAAGATAGTTTGGGTATGTTACAGTGTAACCACCTCATTATTATTCTTTTCTGAACACTTATACTTCCTGGAATTACAATTTGAGGGTAAAAATCATTCAATCTATATTCTGTCTAAACCAGAGGCAATTGGAGATTTATGTTTTAATCGCTAATTACTTGAACAAGTATCCTAGCAGGCACTTTGCAATTGCCCCATTATTTTTCAAAGCCACTTTAATCTTCTTACATTTCTGATCCAATTATGCTTTTGAAGTACCTGTCATTTATCCCATTATCTGAAAATTTCTTCTATCTGATGTATTTAGAGATACACATTTACATTTGTATCCTTCTCGGGAGCATTACTCACATCTGGTACCTTGAACCAATTCCTGTCTGCCTCAGTCTCTCAACTGGTCCATCTCCCCCCATCATTCCTCCACCATGCTTTCTGCTGAATTCTGGTCTCAGGAAATCAACTCAGTGAAACAATGTGAACAGTAAACAAAATAAACACTCAGACAATAAAGAAAGTTTGATAAGAGTGCATATTTTCTATCAGTTGGCCTCTATCCTATTCATAGTTAAGATGATGGAAAGTCATTCTGGGCATCTGCTATCTGCTGAGTTACCATCCATTTTCCCATTCATGCCCTTGGTTCCCTAGAAAGGTTCTCCCCCAAATGCATTGACAGATCAACTGAACAAAATAAAAGGACATGCCTACCCCTTGACGTGTTGACTCATATGCAGCATTGAGACTCTTGGTCTTTGGTCCTTAAAATGTCCTCCTCCCTGGGCACCTGGGTGGCTCAGTGGGTTAAGCCATTGCCTTCGGCTCAGGTCATGATCTCAGGGTCCTGGGATCGAGTCCTGCGTCAGGCTCTCTGCTCAGCAGGGAGCCTGCTTCCCTCTCTCTCTCTGCCTGCCTCTCTGCTTACTTGTGATCTCTCTCTGTCAAGTAAATAAATAAAATCTTTAAAAAAAAAATGTCCTCCTCCCTTGGGTTGCAGGATGCTCTTCTCTCCCAATTTTCAGCCCACGGCAAGGGCAACAGTGAGTACTTACAGGGTTCCCGGCCATATACTCAGTACTTTATTCCTGGGATCTGGCTCAACTTCAGAGGAAATCCTTGAAGCAATTGCTATCTGCTTATCCCCAATGGGAAACCAAAGTTGGATGGCATCCAAGGTAAGTAACTAAGGGAAGTCACGTCCCAGGTGATAGTGCTTGATGTTGGAGATGGGACTCCAACAGGAAACCTGCTCCTCCATCAGGCCCACATTCACCCTCTTGCTGCTGTGGTTCTTACCCCCAACCTCCCGTGTGGCTCCTGTGACAATCTGCTTTGCCTTTCATCCATAGACATGGTTGCATGGAGCATGACTCTAGATGGGGTACCACAGATGTTCATGGAAGCAATGAATTAGAAAATCCCAGAGATGTTGGACTGGCATCTCCAGCCCAACATGTGTCAAACCAAGCTTACTCTTTATCCCATGAACCTGCAATTCACCCTATGCTCCTTATCAAGTTGCCCACACTTAATTAACCAAGTACCAACCTGAGAAGCCAGCTGTGTTTGTCTATTTCCCTCCCTCCTCTGACTGGCCATGAAGTCTACTGTCTAAGAGTATTTGGGGAGTACTTCCGGAACCCTCCTAATTCTCTTACCTTAGAGACTCATTGGGGCTTACTTTCTCTACTGCAAATAGAATTGAATCCCAGTTCCTAAGTTAACATAATCAGTAATTACAGGTGAATTAATTTCCCTTTTGGGGAATGACATTATCTCATCTGTAAAGGAAAAGAAAAAAAGACATTGTTTATAGTCAATGTTCAAAGATAATTTTTTCTGTACCCCCAGTCTTTATGTATGTCAACTCATTTAATTTCGAAGTTTGATGGAACTTTTGGCAGAATTCTTCGAGCGAGAGAATGAATGAAGTGTGAGGAGTTTCCCGTAGTCACACAATTTTTACAAATGGCTTGGGACTCCTTCCCAGGCAGTCGGACTCCAGACCCCACTCTCAGCACAGGGCTCCCTGACCCCCAGAAGAATGCTGCAGTTCTCTATGGCTTCTCGGGAAAAGCATAAATACTAGATCAAGCCAGATGTTGGTCTAATCTTGATCTACCACTGATAAGCTGTGTGACCATGGGGAATCAGTTTTCTTTCTGAGTTTCATATTGTTTTTCCCCTGAAAGAAAAGTAACAATCTTTTTACATGGGATTTGTAACAGAAATTGGGAGTTATCATCCAATATCAATTTCCTCTTTCTTCCTTGATAATGGAAGTTCCCATTTTTAATAGGCATGAGGCCACCAGAACACAGTTCCCTTGAAACTGGATGACCATGGGATTAAGTCTGTCCAAGGGAATTAGGAGGAGGTGGTAGTTAGTAGAATTGTTTCTCTAGAAGATTGCTGACAAAAACCTTGCTTCCCATTTGTTCTTTATCATCCTGAGTAGCAGGATGCAATGGCTGAAGCAGAAGCCTTATTTGCACAGAACAAGATGTGACCTTGTTGAGTCATGCATAGAAGGGCAGCAAGACGCAAGGAATCTGGGATCTTGGCCATTTACGGTGACATCACTCTGCCAGGCTGCCTACCTTTGCATTGTTATGGAAGAGAAAAACATTCTTTCTTGTTTAAGTCACTGTCATTTGGCCTCTACTCTCTTCAGTCAAATCCAATAGACTATGAAGAACCAGGGGGGACCCAGTTCCATTCTAGGCTGACCTGTGACCACTTAGCACAGATTTCTTCCATTGGCTAGCAAGCACGTCTATTCTATTTTTTGCTTTCTGGATGCCCTCTCAAGACTCATGTGTATGTTCACTTACTCCTAATTTAATTTCTTAAACTCAATATTGTTCATCTTTTCCACTAACACAACAAATACTTCAGTGGTCCTGTGTGTCCCCAGTCTGCCGTCCTCACTCACCCAGAATCGTGATGATAGGAGCCAACAGGTGGGTTCTGGGTATTTAGAAATACAATTTCAGATCATACTTTTTAGTTTTTCTTTCATTTCTCAGTTTAATAATGTTCTGAATAACCATAAATTCACGAGGTTTGGTTATTCAAACTAGGAGCATCTTCTGGGATCATTTTTCCTCTTAGTTAAGTAAGAATATTGTAATGACATCGTGTTTGAAAGATATATTTTCCAGATGTAAAATTATAGCCTCCTCTTTTTTTGCCTTCAATATTTTAAAAATATGACTATGCCATCTTCTGCCATCTGGTAGTACTATTTAGAGGCTTGTCATCAATATAATTCCTATTAATTTTTGTGATCTCTTCTTTCTGTCAAGCTTTAGAATTTTCATTTGTCTTTGGTTGTTTTAATTTCACGGTAATTCACCATATATGGGTTTTCTTATATTTCTCTGTGTAGATTCTAAATGGCCCATATAATATTGCCATTTTCCTGGGAGTGAGGATGACCAAGGGGATTAGAGACCAGTTCTGGGACCCAGTTCTGCCATATGCTAGTACAGCATTGATCTGTGACCTAAATGCTTGGTGACTAGGTTTTCTTATCTGTAAAATAGGTAGCATGAATACATAAAGCACTATTTCCAAGAGCTTGGCCTGTTTCCCAACGTGTGCCTCTTCCTTCCTTCCACTCCTATTGTGTTTATGATTTTTATCCTGTCATCTCATCTCTTAAGCACCAATTCAGAGGGTAAGAGGGTAAGGAAATTTAAAAGTTGGAAGGATTAACATATTCATTCGTTTAAACTATAGAGGGGAAAAAAAGGGGATTTTGATGGGTCTGGTTCCTTATCATGAAAGACTCTTTCCAACGTAAATAGTTTTAAGTTTTAGGTAAAAATGTAAAATATACAAATATTTTTTTAAAAATAACAAATGCCATTTTATGTCTTTCTCAATTTACTGCCAGGTGCCTTCACAGTTCAAGGTGCCGTGAGTTTGAGAACAGCATTTATGGGAGCCAACAAAATAACCCTTTCAGTCTCTCCATGCTGAGATACTCAGTCTTCACCTGCACACGGGTTTCGGGGAGATTTTTGCCAGCACACGCTGTCCTCAGTGCCACAGTGTTACGTTCCCAGCACCCGTTCTCTGAAATGCTTTTCTAAGATGGGATTTTTCATCAGCATTGAGGTCCATCACACATTATGTCAATGATGAAGCAATGATGAAGTGATTGAGAGTGCGTGTTACCCTGAAGTTCTGTGAGTTTTCCCCTTTGATGTCCCCAATGGTGACAGTTCTCCCCATTGATCACAATTTCATCATCAGACGCTCTGTGGAAAGATAGAAAACAAATATAGTTGGAACCAAAGCAAAAGTTAATACAAACTAAGCCATTCAGTTCAATGGATCCATGAGCTCAGGTGTGTATCCTGTGGAGAAAAGGGATTTCTTCCTGGTCATATGATTTTTCTAGTAGTAAGTTAGTCATTGAACACTTTCCATTAAACATGTCCACATTTCCTGACATTACAGTTAATCTTAATCAATCTCTTTGGGCTGCAAAAGCATGATATCCCTCTCTCAGCCACTGGATTGAGTTTAGCTTCTCCTTATCTTGACCCCAACGTGTAAACCCCAACGTGTGTCCAAATGGGCTCCTTCAAAGGTAGGGTGCTGAGCTCCCTGCCACGCTTTGGATCCAGTGTTTCCCAACGGGCATCCTAGCAAGGGTGCCGTTGGTGCTGGTCCCTCTCATCAGGGACTGTCTAAGTGACATCTGAGTCAGGAGGCTAGCATGGTTTCGGCTGTGCTGGTGAGATTCTTCTAGATCATTTGTTGGTACCAGAGCCAACATCCTAGGTCTGTAGCATCCCACTTGATTCTCCACTGTCCATTCATATAAGCCGTTGAATTGCATGCATTATTCCTATGCAGAAGGACTTACCAGGTCCACTGTTTCTGATCATTTACTGCATTGGGGTAGAAACAACTGTGTTGGGGTTACAGAAAATTAGAAGTCTGTGTCAGGCCCATCTACCTAAATCCACTCCCATGGCAGACACCATCTGGAGTTTTTCAACTCCTCAGGTTCTTACTTAGTAAAAGGACTTGGCTTTCCGATGTTTGGGTCATTGTCCCTCCTGGGACAGCAGGAGGGAGGGACGGTACAAGATCAGCTTTCGGGCACCTGGGTGGCTCCTTTGGTTAGGCAACTGCCTTCTGCTCAGGTCATGACCCCCCCCATTGGGCTCCTACAGGGAGTCTGCTTCTCTCTTTGACCTTCTTCTCTCTCATGCCCTCTTTCATAGTTTCTCTCTCAAATAAATAAATAAAATCTTTAAAAGAAATCTAAAAAAAAAAAAAAAGGAAAACAAGATCAGTTATCTTAGAGGTCAGAATTCCAGGGATTGACATCTAGTTCAGGGTGTGGCAAATGTTGGTCCTAGTCATCGTGCACTTTAACCTTTCTTTTTCTTTTTCTTTTTCTTTTTTTTACATTTCAAGCTCTTTTGTGTGTAGAAAAGCTGTTTATATTTTATTGCTGTAACACATGTTCTCTTCAGGAAAGAAATGGCACAGAGTCGACCTTCCTGAACTGGGGTAAAGAAAACGAGACTCAAACAAACTAGGGATAACAGCAGTACTAAAATCTCTGTAATATCTTCTCTGTCATGCTGGCAGCCAAGGCTTGATAAATGCTACCGGCTCACCCATGAGCTCCATCCAAACAGTCACCAGTTCTCTTTCCAAGGGTCGCTGTTTCTCAGTCCCTTCACCAAGTGAGGAGGTTTGTCCCATTGTGTTATAAATGTTGAATAAAACAAGGGGGAATATGGGCATTTTGTGTTGGGGTAATTTCAGAAGCTCTTTTCAGTGGAGAACCACATAGGTCTTTCTAGAAACAGGGCTTCAACCTTGGTAGAGGAGGGAGATAGTTGCAACAGTAGGATGATGGTAGAGGTAGAACAGAACTGTGTGTCTGTATGAAAGGGATTTGGGAAATGACCCATCCCTCCAAGGAGAAACAGAGGCCCAGGGAGGTGAAGTAGCTTTTCCTATGGCCATCCTGTGCCAATGTCAAATGAGTATGGGGTCCATGATCTCAGGCACCACTGTCCCTTCCCTTCCATATGGATGGGTGGGTGGGGTAAAGTAAAGGTACTGAAAATTGGGTGCAGTAGGCAAGCTCTGGAAGTGTTTATTCAAAGGAGAAATGAAGAAGACAGAACAGAAGGATCTTGTAGATCAGCTTGCATTGAAGGCAGAAGGAATGGGAGGAACCAAAACCTGGAACTGGATTTCTAAAACAACTGGCAGTTGCAGAGACCTAATAAATGCCAGGCACTGTGAGGGGTCCTCCACTGCCTCTGTTCCATCTGCCTTCTGCTCCCACCCTTGGGGAGGACATTCCAACTCCCTTCACAAATTTGGATCCTTCTCAAGATCAAGATGGAGGGAAACAGCAGGACAGCACTTTCTAGGGTTAGCCCCATGTTCTTTTGAGGCCCAACTATTTACAATAAAGCCTTTTCCTCTACCCTCCAAAGTATTTTTTTTTTTGCTTCACAAATCATGTATGGGAATTTTCAGAAAGGAAGAGATCAACAGATTTAAAAAAGGAAAAACAATCACTTGTTACTTTCAATCTTACTCATAAGAGATGGTCATTGCTAATATATTGATGTGCATTTTTGCAAACTTCTTCCTCTGATAATGTGTATATAAGTAACAGAATATATATGCATGTATGTGTGTATCTTGTATATATATAATATATATGGATATGGATGAGGCAGAGAGAGAAAGAGAAAAGAGAAAAACAGTGTATGTGTGTAGATTTTTCCAATCCTTAGCAACACATGTTAAACTTTTTTTGCCAATATCGATGTATCTAAACCTTATGGTCACATTTTCTATTTTCTGCTCCCTACTGAATTATTAATAGATCATTAGCTATATCTCACAGTTACCTGATTATTTTTCACCTTTTTATTTCATATAATTTTATCAAAAGCGTGTATCATATTCCTGTAACAATGCTTATCCACGAACATAACCAGACCTATGGGCTCATGTGGATTCCAAGATTAACCAAATAAGTTGAGTGTTGTTGTCTTTTTTTTGAGATTTATTTATTTATTTGAGAAAGAGAGTGAGAGAAGGCCAGGAAGGACAGAGAGAGAGGGAAAGAGAATCCTCAAGCAGACTCCATGCTGAGCGCTGAGCCCCGCGTGGGACTGGATCTCATGACCCTGAGATCACCACCTGAGCTGAAACCGAGAATCAGGTGCCTAACTGACTGCACCACCTCGGTGCCCTTGAGTGTTTTATTTTTAAAATAGTAAAACAATGTAACAATTAAAACGTGGAAAACTAGAATATTCTCTATATCAGAAATCATGAAAAATTATGTTGACTCCACAAAAAGAATAAGTTTTATGTGGCAAACACACATATAAACAAGCTTGAGTAACAAATTTTAAAGATGATTTTCCATTAAAACGTGTGGTGGTTTAAAAGAAAATGTTTACAGATTATCTGGTACTTCTTACTTCAAAAGGCAGAGCTTGATGCCTTTCCCTCAGAGTATGGTTTGGGCTTACTGATTCTTTTCTCATGATTAGAATACATCAGATATCAAGGGACAAGATTTTCAATATTTGGATATAAAAAGACTGTGATTTCCAACCAAGTTGGGTTATTTTTCTCTCCTTGAATCATCGATTCTGGGGCAAACCAGCTGCTTTATCATGAAGACGTTCAAGCAACTCATGAAAAAGACCTGTTGATGAGTCACTGAAGTCACCTGTCAACAGCCATCTGGGAACTCAGATGACCAAACACCACGGGAGTGACCTTGGCAGTTGATCATCCCCGAGGCAAGCCTTCAGAAAGCCTGGTTCCCTGACCAGGAGCCTCTATTTTATGGGAGACCTTGAGGCAAAGCACCACCTTGTGGTTTTTCTGACCCCCAGAAATTGTGAGACATTAAATGTTCATTGTTTTAAGCCACAGAGCATGAGGATAGCTTGTTACATAACAACTGATAAATAACACAACACTTTCAATTACCATTATTGTCAGGAATGTCCACTTGACATAAAAATGGAAGAAACAGAAAACTCAAAAATGGGAAATAATCAACTAGGCTTTTCTTTACGAATAAATGTGATTAGATAATATGCCTATAAAAACTGTTCTAAGTCATAATTAACCAAAAATATGCAAATTAAAAGAATAACAAGCACTTGAAATCTACTAGCTTTCAAATATCATCTAGGAAGAAACAGATAACCTGAATAGTTGTACGTCTATTAAAGAAATGTTTATAGTGAAAAATCCCCCACCCTGTTTTTGTTTTTTTAAAGCTGTGTAAAACATTTATTTTTAAAAATACTTTTATAACTATATTATTATTACATAATGATATCATATTAATATTATTATAATATATTTTATAATATATTATTAATATATGTAATAATATATAATTATAAAACATATTAACATATTTATTTATATGTATGTTTAAGATATATAACATAAAATTTACCATCTTACTATATTTTTAAAAGATTTATTTATTTATTTTAGAGAGAGAGAGCGTGAGTGAGAGGGGCAGAGGGAGAGAGAATCTTAAGCAGACCCCACCCTGAGTGTAGTGCCCTGGGTGGGGTTGATCTCAAGCTCCTGAGATTATGACCTGAGCCCAAACCAAGAGTTGCTCAGTTAACTGACTACACCACCCAGTGCCTCTAAAGTTTACCATTTTAACCACACTGAAGTGTACAGCTCAGAGGCATTAAGCACATCCACACTCTTGTGCAGCCATGAGCCCACCACCTCCAGAATGCTCTCATCTTCCCACACTGGCACTCCAATCCATTAGACAGCAACATACCGTTTTCTCTTCTCAGACACAGGCAACTGCCATTCTGCCTTCTGCCTCTATGCCCTTGACTACCTCCAGTACCTCATGCCAGTAGAATCATAGGGCATCCGTCCTGATGACACTGGTTTATTTCACTTCTCGTAATATCCTCACATTCATCAGAATCCCTTCCTTTGCAAGGCCAATGAACATCCCACTGTACGCATGCACCACATTTTTTATCCACTCCTGTGTTGGTGGACACGGGGGTCGCATCTACTTTTGGCTGTTGTGAACACTGCTGCAGTGCACACAAGTGTGCGAATATCCGTTTGAGTCTTCTTTCAGTTGTTTTGAGTATATTCCCAGAGGTGGGATTTTTGGATCATATGGTAATTCTATTTTTTTAATTTTAAGAAATTGAACCATACCATTTTCCACTATCCCATACTGCATTTCATAATGGCTACAGCTTTTGAAATCTAGCCAGCAATGCATGAGAGTTTCAACTTCTCTACATTTGCCAAAGTATGTGATGTTTCTGGGAGTTTTGTGCTTTTTCTTTTCTCTTTCTTTCTTTCTTTCTTTTTTTTCTTTTTTTCTTTCTTTCTTTCTTTCTTTCTTTCTTTCTTTCTTTCTTTCTTTCTTTCTTTCTTCTTCTTCTTCTTCTTCTTCTTCTTCTTCTTCTTCTTCTTCTCCTTCTCCTTCTCCTTCTCCTTCTCCTTCTCCTTCTCCTTCTCCTTCTCCTTCTCCTTCTCCTTCTCCTTCTCCTTCTCCTTCTCCTTCTCCTTCTTCTTCTTCTTCTTCTTCTTCTTCTTCTTCTTCTTCTTCTTCTTCTTTTTGTAAAAGCCATTTCAATGGATGTGAAACACTGACTATTGTGATTTGGATTTGCATATCCCGAATGATTAGTGATGTTGAACATCTTTTTAGGTGCTTGTTGCTATCCATGCATTTATTTTTTAGGTCTTTGCTCATTTTTTAATTATTTGGGTTTTTTGTTTTTGTTGCATTATAGCTACCAACTGATATATAATTTGCAAATATTTTCTTCCACACCGTGGGTTGCCTTTGCACTCTGTCAATAGATCGTGTCCTTTGATGCACAAAAACTTCAAATTTTGATTTCATCCAATTTATCTGATTTTCCTTTTGTTGCCTATGCTTTTTTTCTGGGGTGGGGGGAGGTCATATCCAAAAAGTTATTGACAAATCCAATGTCATGACACTTTCCCTATTTTTTCTATTCATATGTTTATAGCTCTAGCTTTTGGGTTTAGGTCTTTGAATAATTTTGAGTTAATTTTTGTATGTAGTGCAAGGTAAGGATCCAAATGCATTTTGGTATGTTTTATCCTGTTGTGTTTTTATTTTAATTTGTGTCAAGATATTTTCTTTAATTTATTTTAATTTATTTATTTGTTTTGAGAGAGAGAAAGAGAGGGCTGGGGGAAGAGCTAGAAGGAGAGGGAGAGGGAGAAAATGTCAAGCAGGCTCCACACCACCAGCACGCAGCCTGACCTGGGGCTTGATCTCTGGATCCTGAGATCATGACCTGAGCTGAAATCACAAGTTGGACTCTTAACCAACTGAGCTATCCAGGCACCCTGATACTTTGTAACTCCCCTTGTGATTTCTCCTTCAAATCCCTGGTTATTAATGAGTGGGTTGCTTTATTTACATATATTTACATACAAATGTTTAATTCACATATATTTACACACATATGTGTAATTTACATGTATTTGTCGATTTGGAATTTTCCAGGTTTTTTTTCCCTTTGCTATTGATTTCTAGTTTCATTCTCTTATGATCAGAGCAAATACTTTGTATAACTCAGTGTTTTTAAATTTTTTATGATTTATTTTGTGGTTTTACATATGGTCTATCCTGGAGAATGTTTCATGTGCTTTTGAGAAAAAAAAGAAGTGTATTCTGCTATTGTTGGGTAGAGCACTCTATATAGTTCTATTAGGTTCATTTGTTATATATTGTTGTTCAAGATTTTTATTTCTTTATTGATCTTCTGTATAGTTATTTCCACTGGCAAATCTTTAACAAACATTTAAGAGAAGTGCAATACAGTAACATATGAAATCTTACAGAGAGTTTGAAGGAAATTAACCATTTTCTGTGCATTTTATGAGATCTGCATACTTAGACAAAGATATAAGAAAATAAAAAGTGTAGTGTGTCACAAAAGTGTAGTGTCACAAATTATACTAAAAAACATAATGACATTTCTGAACTTGGCCACCAGCAAGGACCCACACTAAATGAGGTAAGGACTTTCACCTTATGATCAGAAATTGTATCCATTTGGCCTTTATCACCATGTATCCAACATTGTACTAGAGGTTTGAGCCAGTGCAATATGTTAAGTAAAGGAACAAAAAAGGGGCAATCAGAATGAAAAGAAAGAGGTAAAATTGTCTCTAAAAAATGCTAAAGACCAGGGGCAACAGGATGGTACAGTTAGTTGAACATCTGACTCGTGGGTTTCTGGCTCAACTCATGATCTCAGGGTCCTGAGATCCAATCTTGAGTCAGGCTCTGTGCTCAGCTCACAGTCTGCATGAGATTCTCTCTTCCTCTTTCTCTGTCCCTCCTGCTCATTCTCTCTCTCTCTCTCAAATAAATACATAAATCTTAAAAAAAAAAATTCTTAAGACTCATGCAGCCATTCATCTGGAGGGAGTTGACTAAGGCTCCAGACACCCTTTGTCGACCATGGAGATGTCAAATACCATTGGATGTACTGGATCACATGGCCCAAGGGGCAGAGTAGCTTGTGACCCAGCCCGGACCTGTTGCAGAGCCCTCTTGTGTTCTGATCTCCACTCAAACCCAGCAGCTCTTGGTAGATGGGCCAGACTAACACACCCCAGTGAGGACCACGTTGCTTTCAAAGATCATAGAGGCTTAATTTGTAGTAACAAAAACTGGAAACAGCCCAAATATCTATCAACAAGATAAAAGGGTTTTGTTTTGTTTTTTTCCTTTTCAACTATGGTAGATTCATCCTATGGCACAACAATAAACAGTATTGAGGGAAAATTTTATCTGATTACTGTGATAGGAGCATCCACAGTATTTGATGTGTAATGGCTAATGAACCATGTGGCATGAAGGGTGATATAGATTACAGCTGACTAGGGTCTTGTTCTATGTGCTATGTGCATTAAAAAGTCAAAATACAGTAATCAGAAATCTTTTTTTATGCTCTGCAACAGAAAATCATGACCTTTCTGTCAGTTTTCAGATCTAAGTCAGAGCCTGAGCCCATCCAATAAAAGAATGCTCATGTTTCTTTGACCAAAAGACCCTACAAAGTCATTGCAAGTTTTTGAAGTAAATATTCTCCCAGTCCTTTTACAAAGGGCCATGGCTCCTTTCCAAGCTAACAATGCCTTCACAAAGCTGACTCAACAAAATGTTTAAGGACTGATGAGTATGGAGTCTGAGCTAACATCAATACAAAGGGACCATCATAATCCCATGGCTAGTGTAGGAAAGCATGAAGGCTGGGTGATAAATAGAGCTCTAGAACAATTTGTAATAACTGTGTGCCCACCATATTCTTAAGAATCTTGTCCCTGAGTGTGTAATTAAGATAAATATACTAAACAGTAGGCAAGACCTTCAGATGTGTCCCTGAGCCCTCAAGAAAGAGCTATTAAGACAAGTCAGTGTATTAGTTTGTGAGGGTCACCATAATAAAGTACCACAAACTGGTTGGCTTAAAACTACAGAAATTTATTCTCTCACTGTTCTAGAGGCTGGAAGTCTAAAAAGAGAGTACAGCTTGGCTGGTTCCTTTGGGAGACTTTGAGGGAGACTGCCTCATGCTTCCCTCCAAGCTTCTGGTGGCTTCTAGCCATCATCGACACTTGGTGGTTTGCAGATTCATTACCCCCAAACTCTGCCTCTCTCTTCACATGGCATTCTTCTTTCTGTGCATCCATGTCTCCATTGCCTCTGCCCACCCTAATCCGCCTTACCCCATTTTAACTTCATTAATTATATCTGCAAAGATCCTGGTTCCAAATTGTCACATTCTGAGTTTTCTGATGGACATGAATTTTGGGGGTCCACCATTCAACCCACCTTGCGGGTCCAAGGGGAAGTGCCTGAAACTACTCACCTTCATGCAACAAAAAGAGGGAATCAGTAGCAATAATATATCCCTGGGCAGGCTATAAGGCTATTCAACAAATGATGCCCTGTTGGCCAAATTTGGTCCACTGCCTATTTTCTGAAATAAAATTTTATTTAATACAGCCATACTCATTCATTTATGGATTCCTTATGGCTGTAGAAGTCAGTTGTTATGGCAGAGAACTTTTACCCCACGAGGCCTAATATATATCTGGTTCTCTGCAGAAAAAGTTTGCCAACTCGGGACACAAAGGATGCAAGATCAGTAATTGACGTGATATCCTGTCCAATTCACCGTTCTGACTCTTGCTAAAACCAGAAAAGTTGTGACAGACGCTGAGGATTACTGTAATTGTAACTAGGTGGTATTGCTTTTCCTAATCACAGCTGCCGTGCTGGTGTCATAGTTTTCTGAAGCGTATCAATACCGCTGCTGGCATTCACTGTACAACCGTTGATCTGTGAATGTGTACTTTTTGATCCCCATCCGTAGGATTGATCAAAAGCAGTTTGACTTTATATGGGAAACTCAGGAGCAGACATTCACGACCTCCTTAGGGCAGTATGAACTGTCCAGAACGCTGTCACCCGGTAGTCTTTAAGGATTGTGTTTCCTTAATATTCTATAAAGCTTTGTGTTAGTGCACTGCCTTAATGACATCATATGGACCGGTGAGTGACAGGTGGGAAGTGCCATTAATAACCCAGTATGACATATGAATCCCGCAGGGTGGGCAAAGGACCAATCCTATTGCTGAGATTTAGGACTGCCACGGTATATGAAATGCGAACATATCCCCCCAGGAAAAAAAAAGTCGGGGGGTAAGTGGCCCGTCATACACAGAGAGAGTACGAGTGCAGATCCTTGTATTTCAGGAGAAATGCCATGACCTTGGCAACCACATAAATAACTTTTCAGGTCATCAAACAATTTCTACCCTTCTACTGGGTCCTGAGGAAGACTGACCACATGGACGGCTGTGTGTTTCTGTTGCTAAAACTACCAATAGGACCCGAGATTGTAAGATTCAGCCAATCACAGACTTACATATGTGTAAACAGAGCAATCCAAATTGTGTTTGTTCCTGTGGAAGCATCAGCAATCCAAACTGTATGGTTGGATGGTACACATGGAATTGGGCCCTGGGTCATGGAGTGCGCAGAGACGGGGTGTGCACACTCCTGTATCCTGGGTCACAGAGTGTGCAGGGACAGGGTGCACACACTCCTGCATTCTCCTCATTATATTAAACCACCATGTCTCTCTTATAAGCAGGGTTCCTAACAATAATGGACAGAAGAGAGATTGGTTGGCAGATGAGATGACATGTTTTGGAGTCAGCACCGAAAGGGATTATGCCACAATATGGCCACATGTAGGAGTTTGATGGGCTCTAAAGAACAGTGAAAAAGCAAAGTCATTCCAGCCCCCTGAAACAGCTGACAGATGGAACTGTGTCTCTAGTAGCCTGGCAGACACAGGCCCCAGGAGCTAAGGGATGGAAGGAGGAGTTTCACTCCCCAGGCCTTGCTTTAGGGATTTGGGTTTCCTGTTCTAGACCGTGTTAGGGGACCTGATTCCCAGGAGGTGCACTGTGTCCACTGGGGAGATAGAAAGGGTTGCTGCTTTCATATGTTGGGTCCCTCATTCCAGTGGAATTGTGAGGATGAGCTCTCCTGATTGCCAAGGAGACCTCAGGCTGCTATTATATACCGATGCCCAGACATAAGTCAGGAAGCTGGGGCATCCTCTGGGTGTCTCTTGGTGTCTCCTTCTGGGTGATATCAGGAATGGTGCATGAGAACACCAAGACCTCAGAGAAGGGAGGTCCATAGATTTCGTTCCTCTGGGGTAAAGACCAAGCTATCTCTCCAGACAAGCCACCCAGAGCAGTGGAATGACTGGTCGAGGTAGAGTAAGATGTAGAGTAAAATGGAGGGTATTTACAGGAGACAATAATGACTGTGCTGAGGCTGAGACACATGGCCGTAGGGACTGTCGCCTGTTTCATTTGCCTGTTTGCTCTCAATTTTTGCAGAAACGGTGGCTGGCCGCCATCTCCAAGCAGACTCTGTGGTCGACTGACTTATATCTCTACTTTCCCAGGAGAACAGCAAGTGCTTCTTTTTTTCCACAACACTGAGGCCAGAGCAGTGACACAGGGGGCTGGGAAGGTCATGGATGATACAGGGGTGGCCTGTGTCAGACTCCCATCTCAACCTTACCTCCTCAACGTCCGTGGTTCCCCATCCACCACGCTTACCTCATGAGAGGAGGTACCATATAGAAGTCTCTTCTAAGATTCTGCTTTTTAGGGAGCCCAGCCTGATAAGATGTCAGTGATTTACTATAAAATGAAACAGACCAAGCTTTATAATATTACATAAAATATTTCAAGTATGGATACATGCACACAGAGAGAAAAAGAGACATAGAGAGAGGAATAAAGACAGGGATAGCAGCAGAAACTTGTGGCCAGATTTTCTATTATACCTTTGTTTTTACCCAAGGAGAACAGGCTGGTTTATGGAGAATGTTAACATTTTAAGACATTTCTGTGTAGTTAGAATGCTTTCATAGATGACTTTGTTTCTTGGTAAACTAGAATGGGGGGAGGGAGGGGGAAAATATGGCTTAGGTTTCTAGGACTAAAGCAAATAGAATGAGCTAGAGATTGTCATCTGAAGGTAGTAATATGCGCCTGAATATATGAATTGAAGCATCCTTAACCCAGAGAGGAGGTGCTGCGGGAAAGTTTAGTTCTCAAACACATGCTTTTTCTTGGGAACTCAGCTAAATGATTTCCATTTATTCTTCCAGTTTTTACCTCTTGCCATCATCCTCAGCATATGTACCACAAATCAGCAGAGTGAAGCTTTGGATCCAATTGTTTTTGATGCCCAAGTTCATGCCCTTCTCCCTCAAAGTCTTATCAGGCCAAGCCCAAGGGTGAACCATCTAGAGCCAGGGACGCGAGAACGGTTCAATCCAAGGACTGTGTGAGCTCGCATGGAAAGACCCCTCCCGCACCCCGAGCTGAGGGCCTCTTTGGGAATTAGGAGATTTGTAGTGCAGTCTTCAGGGTTTTCTTAATTAGTTTTATACCCTTCAACAGTTCAAGCACCACCTGAGTTGTTAGCTTCCTCACCTGTGAAATTAGGTGTTTGACCTAGATTCCCCCCAAGTTGCATACCTTCTGGCTGTAAAATTATGATTCTGTGGATAAAAAGCAACATCATTTTACAGCTTTTAGATGACATGGGTGTAGCAGTTGGAAAAAAAAAATAATACTTGTGAGAATTCATCAGAGGTGGTTTAAATGCATTTAGCACCTGACTTTCCATATTGATAAGGAAAGAAAGTCATTGTGAATGGGAAGCAATCAGAAAGAAATCGGGAGAAACACTGAAAATCAAACCAAATTAAATTGGAGTTACAAAATAAAGAGAAAAGTTCATCTGAGCTTTAGCCAAGATTAAGGGAAATGTTGAAAGCAGAAAGCCCCTGAGACAAGATAAAACACTTGCAGACTTTTTTCTACCAATGAGATTGTATTGTTTCCCTTCCCTGACAACCTTGAACTATTTTCTGCTCTTCCTACAACTGAAATACCAATCAGAATAAAAATATCTCTTCAAAATCCTAAGGGAACAAATTAATTATTTTTCCCCTTTGCCTTTGTATTTTTTTTATAAGATGAGAACTGTTCTTTGATTTCTCCTCAGGCAGCGAGCCCTCAGTGGGAGCTATGTGTAAATAAAGTAGAGAATCGGAGAATGAAATGAGTATACTTTCAAATGAATTCGCAAGTCCAAGTGGAGAGGTCAGCTTGGCTCTTGGGTGGCTGTTTTTCTCTTGTTCTGTTCTTTGTGTCATTTTCAAGAGTTTCTTGCTCCTGGTCAACATCTCTGAGCCCATAGACCTTACTCTGGAGAGGCTAAACTTCAAACAACTCCACGTCTCTCGTTCTAGCCATTACCACAGCCATCTCTTAAAGACGGAATTAGAACTTGTAGAACTTCTTAAAGATGCTATATTTACTTAACACTGATTTATATTGTACTACAATCATGAAAAAATGATAAACACTGGTTAATTAATACAACAAACACACTGGAATCTACAATGTGCCAGGAACTGCTAAAACTCAACACAGAGAAGAAACAACTTTCCTTGTAAACAAACTGTCCCCATTCTGGCCAGGACACCATTGACACAAACAGCCACCTTTAAAATGCAACCAAGGAGGTGACCAAAGGAATTGGTTAATGAGGAATAGAGGTATATATGTCTTTCCCCCTGGCAGAGGTAGAGTTAAATTCTCCCACATTCTAGGCATCCTGACATGAGAGTGCTGTGTAAATGCTGTTTGCAGGACGAACTAGAGGAAGAGTGGTTTTGGTGTCAAGAAGTCAGAGCCATCTGGTAAACCAAGCCCAGATTGCACCAATGTCTTGTTGGCCAAATCAAGTCGTCTGGTCTGCTCTGGAGAGTTCAGGGAGCCACCCGAGCTTTCAGGTTGGGGAGTAGCTATAATTTAGTGGTCTCTTAAAGATTGCTTTCCAGAAGATGTCAAAGGAACCTACTAGATTAAAAGGAACGATGACTTTGGAAAACAGAAAAAAAAAAAATTCCCCTGTTCAAATATTCATTCCTTTAATTTCCCATGGGACCCTAAGCACACAATTCAACCTCTCTGTGCATTAACTTCATAAACTAGTGCCTTAATTTCCTCTCTGTAAAATGTGGAAACATGCAAATGCAAACACATAAGATCATGTTTTTTGTTTGTTTGTTTGTTTTGTTCGGTTTTCCTCTGCTGCAATATGTATATGGTTTTTGGAGTCAGGTAATGCATAGCAATGCCATATGCCTTTGCATGATGTGTATTAGGTGCTCAGTAAGTGTGTGTGGTTCCTTCCACCCATAGGGAGCTCAAGTACTAGAGAACAGCAGATCAGGAGAACAGAAGAGCTTTATGAACAGAGCTCTGCCAGTAACCACTGTCTACACCATAGTCACTGGGCTCAGTCCTAGCCTGATTAGCTCCCTCCTGCTCTAACGGAATGTCCTGTGCTGGGCCAGCCTTCGTCCTTGCAGCTGGGATGCCCGCTGGGCACACTAATGCTGGGAGCCTCCTCTCCTTGAATGACTGAGCATTCATCCAGGAGAGGGTGACTGTCCCCTATGGCTCCGCCGCTTCTCATTTCATCACATTATATAACCCTCAACGTCCATGAACACTGCCAGTGTCTGGCATGCCCATTCTTCTCCCCCGGACCCTGCTGCCATCTGCCAGATTCCTGTGGCCATTATTTGAAATCCTGCTTCTGGTCACTTCTTTCTGATATAGGAAAGCATGCTCTCTGGCTCTTCATTTGCTTGCATGTGGTCATGAAGCGGTAAAACATCGAGCATCTAGTGTTAATCAAATTGAGATAGAGTCAACACTCCCCCGTAAGGTCATTACAGACTAATAGGAGGAAAGAAATAGAGAGAGATCATTTAAATGAAGAAGCAGGTATAAGGACGAGAAGCAGAATCATTGTATGTTGGCCGGCCAGTGGAGAGAAAAGTTAATCCTGAAGGAATCAGGGGAGATTTTACAAAGTCATTTCTTGTGGGCAGAGCATAGGTCCATGTGATGGCAGTGTCCCTCCAGCTCATGGGCCCATGGGGGTGCGGTGGGAGCAGGGCTAAGCAAAGGCAAAGATCCACACTACCAGACAAGAGAAAAATAAGCAGGAACCATGAACTACATTGGAATGTGTCCTTAAAATGGCTGGCGGAGAAGATCTGCAGATAGGTACTTTGGGGAGCTGATGCCAACCTACAAAATATTCCATAGCTAAAAACTGCCAGACCGAGGGTTTGGTTTTTTGTTGTTGTTGTTGTTGTTGTTGTTGTTGTTGTTTTGTTTTGTTTTAATAAGTTATTTTAAAAAATATTTTATTTATTTATTTGACAGAGAAATCACAAGCAAGCAGAGAGGCAGGCAGAGAGAGAGGAAGGGAAGCAGGCTCCCTGCTGAGCAGAGAGTCTGATGCGGGGCTCAATTGTAGGACCCTGGGATCATGACCTGAGCTAAAGGCAGATGCTTAACCCACTGAGCTATCCAGGCACCCCAATTTTTTTTGGCTTCTTTTTGTTTGTTTTCAGTCATAATAGTGAAGCTACTCGATGGTAAGTCCCTACTCTGTTTTACTATTTAACATGTTAACTTCATGCGTTGTTTGTCTGTTTTGTTTTGTTTTGTTTTTTATACATTTGTATCTTTATGAAGACATTGTCCAGAGCGGAAAGTTAAGAGACTGCTGATGGTCAGACCGAGAATCCAAACAAGGAAAGGTGTGAGCGCTGTTTATCTGGACAAGACTGAACTCCCTCCATCGCCCGGGTCTGCCACCCTTCCTTCTTGGTCAGCCGCATTTCAGTAGGCACCTGGAAGGACTCCGATGTGCGCAGCGGCCCAGTCTGGATCCTGTCAGCAGGAAGCAGAATCTCAATACTCAGGTTAATACGGGACAAACAAACAGTAAAGTTAAAACTGAGATTTATTTGCACCAGGATATACTGCTTGAGTCCACATGGCTGGGAAAGAGCCCTAAGATTTGCCTTAATGAGGACATCAGGGAAGGTAAGGGGAAAAAATAAAGAAAAAAAAATCCTGAAGTGTTTTAGGAATAGAGCTCTAAACAAGTCCATAAAATTGATTTACAAACCAATAAAAATGCTTAATGATTAGCCTATCTACCTAGTTAACTACTAAGTATTTGCTAGTGATTTACTACTTGAAGGAGTCTCATCCCTAGTAGCACAAATAGAAGTTTAATTATAAATCATACTTGCATGTCACACCCTGTCTATGAAATCCAAATCACTACTCCACTTTCCATGGCTGGAGCATTGGCATTTATCCAGGAGAGGAAATGGAGCCCAGTTGTAAATTCGAGATCTGCTGGTTTGTGAGATGTTTATTCCAGAAATATTTCATATCTAACCAAAGAAAGTATGTATCATCTTGAATCATGTGGCATTTCCTGGGGTGGGGTATATGACTCCATGGATGGATAAGAAACAGAATAGATCAAAGAGTGAAACAGAAGTTACTTTCATCAGCAAAGCACTCTTGCCTCTCGTGGCTTTGGTTGAGATAAAGTGTTAGATACTAATAGTGACTCATCTGTCTGCAGGAGAAATTAACAAATCACATTTTGTTATGGACATGAAGGCATGACTTCGATTTTGCATCTTAATTGTATCACCATGGACTAGGAGTCACTATTTAGCAAGTCAATTATGTCTTGGCTTTCTCATAGGGAAAATCTAGATCATAACGCTGACCTAGGTTAAGAAACAAAGGAGCAATCAGAGAATAAAGTACTTTACACATGATGTTACATATAAGAATAAAGAAAAAAATGTTAATGTCCATTTGATTATCGCGATATCCACGGTTGTGGCAACCCTTTCAGCTTCAATATTCTAAGGATCTGAGCCCCCCAAATATGCCAGTGGCTCATACAAGGAAGGGAAGAGCTTAGTTAGCTAGCTATGGCCAAGACCCTATACTTCACCCTTTATCTTCTGTATATGTCATACTAGTGTGGTAAATTATTTTTGTCCATTTCTTTAAAAATGCTACAGAGATCAGGTAACTCAACGGACCTGATACAGGAAACGTCAGAGCTAAGATGTGAATCCTAGTGTGTTTGACTGCCACGTTCACATCACCGCTCCACACCCTTCCCCTTTAGTATTGAGCCCTGATGCCTGAATAGGACATATGTGCTGGAACTTGCTTCTGGATTAAGGATCCAATATGGACTGTGCGAACAGGCTGATTGTTCAGTTAGCACCTCAAGCCGCCAGTCCCTTTCTTTCCATATCCTTACTTTCCAAATGTAAGTGGTATATATTCTCCCTTTATTATTTTGTCACACGTAGTTTATTTGAATACCATTAAATACATGTGAATTTCTAACCATTGATGATATTCAGTTTCAAGTCTTCCTATTCCATAGAAATATAGGAGATGAATCCATACATCTTGAAACTTTTTTTAAAAAGGTTTTATGTATTTATTTTTGGGAGAGACAGAAAAAGAGAGACCATGAGTGAGGGGGAGGGGCAGAGGGAAGAAGATCCCTCCTCTGAGCAGGGAGCGCGACATGTGGCTTGATCCCACCTGCTGTAAGTTTTCTCACCATTATGAACCTAGAACTCACCACTTATTCACATCCCGCTCATATGAAACTGTAAAGAGACTTGATGATCTCTTCCAGCTGGGTCAAGAGTCAGAGAGAGAGAGATCTGTATCAACCATGGCTCCACATTAAAATCCATATGTAAGTTTCCTTCTTGTTCTTTCCCTCTCACTCCCTCTCTCTCTCTCTTTCAATCTCCTTTTTTTTTTTTCCTTTCTTATTTTCCCTCTCTTATCTTCCCAGCAGCACCTCTGTCCTTCTAAGACTGCACACCAGATCTTTGGAAGCCTCTGTTTTGCAGATGGATTAATTGCCAGCCTGATTCTGCCCCTAAGGGACAGCAGTCACCCAGGTAAAAGGACCTGCGTCCTGAGAACAACCCCCCAGAGACATCTCTGTGACCTTGCTTCTTGCCTCCTGTGCACCCTGGCGCCTAACTCGTCCTCAGCAGTGGTCGGATGACTCTTCCCTCACCGGCCTGTCCCCATGCATTACACTTGAGACAACAGTCTTCACGCTGCGCTTTTCAAACCCACGGTGACAGGTTAATTACGTACACTCATGAAATAGCTAATCATATTCTATAAGATAATAAACAAGTCAAGTTGAAATAAGAAACATCAAGAAGAGAGATAAACGCTCGTGAATTCAGAAAACAATAGACAGTAATGGCTTTTTCAGAAGAACTGAGGGGTGTTGTAAAGAATATCCAAATGTCGATGTGATTTTTCTGGCTCTTAACCTAGAGAAAATTCAGGAGTTCCTTCTTAGGTCCAGAAATCATTTTTAACAAGCTTTTCCTCCATGGTTGTTCCCTTACATGAGCCCCCATGGGGAGTCTCCTGGTGGCACTTGTCACCTGGACTGTTCCTCTCTCATCTGAGTCATCCTCCCATTAAATCCACTGCCTCTTGGAGATGCTCGTAAAACACAAACATCATCACGTCACTTATTTTAGCTTCTGGATCTTCAATGACCTCCCACACTTGATATTAAAATGAAAAGTTTCTCAAAGTCTGGTCTAAACCTTTCTTTCCAGTTCCTTGTCCTTCTATATTTCTTTCATGTCCTTCAATTGGCAAAGATTATACAATGTTTCTTTTCTTTTGTAATCTTTCTGCATCCTGGAAAACTAATATCTATTAGTTTTCATGGAATGGCCTTTCGACTTTTCTCATTCTATGGAGACTTCTTTTAACCCAAAGACTCAATCTATTGACAGTATTTTGTTCTATTAAAGTTTATTTCCATTCTTGCTTTATCCCGGGAGATTGTGAGTTGCCTAAGGGCCAGAAATTTTACACTGTGCTTCCCCTGCCCCTTGAGAGAGCACAAGGATGTAAGAAGCGAATGAAGGAAATCTATTTATCATATTTCCATGAAACCTGCAAAAAAATCCTTTGGGGTCCTAATTCATCTCTTTATCTATATATCATCTAGTTAGCTAGCTCGCTAAATAATAGATCAGACAACAGAGCAATGCTTGAGGAAAGATCACAGAGGAGACAGTTGCTTCTAAGCTATTAAAGGCGATTAGCATTTAAATGATCAATGAGTGTGTGTGACATCAGGCAGAATTGAAGGAGAAAAATGTTAAATACGAAGAAAGAACACATCCATTGTGCATCAGCAGAAAACACTTGTGGAAGAGATATCGTTAGGGATGAGACTTAAAAGGCCGATGGTTTCAAAGTTCAGAATATATGCTGAGTCATTCTAGGTACTGAAAAGCCAAGACAACAGCAACCAGAAACACACATCCCCTGTACATGGGGATCGCGGGGCTAAAAGAGGGAGGAGGGGCAGGTTCAGCACATGGATGTGCAGGCACTGGATCTCAGTCCTGTTCCTCCCCCTCCAGAGTCCACAGTCAGGAGCACTGTGTCTGAGTCCCCTTGAAGCAGTGGCCTCTGCCAGCCAGGGCTGACCTGGTCGTGGAATGTCGTGATGAATATGATGTTATGATGCTGAACCCCCTATACAGCTTCTTGAGGGATAAGGTGTTCACTCCATCAGGCCCAAGACCCTTTGTGATTAATATATAATCAGGATATTAATAAAGGATTAATATCATCAATATAAGATAGTACCAATATACTCAATATAGTATTATGGAAACAATATCCCCTCACCTATCCCAAAATACAACAAAACCTCATGCACATTTCTAAAAGTCAATCTATTGTATAAAAGAAATCATACCGGGCACCTGGGTGGCTCAGTTGGTTAAGCATCCCGCTTGGATTAGGCTCAGGTCAGGATCTCAGGGTCATGAGATCGAACCTTGCCTGAGCTCCACACTGGGCTCCCAGCCTGCTTAAAATTCTCTGTCCCTCTCCCTCTCCCCCTCAACTCCTCCCTCTCAAAAAAAAAAAAAAAAAGAAAAAAGAAAGAAAGTAAAGAAATAATACCAAAGGGGTTTTAAATAATCATACACTCACAGACAAACACATAAATGGTGCTTTGGCGCAGCTGACTGAAACATGGTGAAGTTGCCAGAAGCCTAGAGCCCCGTTGGTGTTTGTGTTTCTCACAGTGAGAAATAGCTTCCATGAGGCTCTGCATGGACAGTGGACCCCCTCCCCTTCCAATCAATTGGCGGTAGCTGCATTCATGCAAAAAAGTAGTGTACAATAAATAATGTAAAATATTCTGTTTCTTTCTAGGGAGAGAATTAGGTTCTAGATTTCACAGGTATTTCAGGTGTGTAAAGCTCCCGGGGGGATAGTCTAAGCTGTAAAGAACATGAGGCATCATTGCTTCCTGGTGTGAGACTGTTGTACGTGTCACAGGATGTTTTCTCAAACCTACCTCCTGCCCACAAGTCCCAACCACCGAATTTTATTTATCTACTTACTTTAGAGAGAGACGGAGAGGGAGTGCAAGCAGGGGAGGGGCGGAGAGAGGGAGAGAGAGTCTCAAATCGACCTCCCCGGACGGGCTCCATCCCAGGACCCTGAGATCATGACCTGAACCAAAATCAAGAGTTGGATGCTGAACCAACTCAGCCACCCAGGCGTCCTTCCAGCCACTGAAACCTAAAAGGCACAAAACTGCTCCGTGGTTGGCCAAACAGCATACTTTTGACCTAAGGTTTGGTTGTTAAGATCTATCCGCGCTGCACTTGTCAGCAGTCCACTGGCTGTCGAATAGCATTGACATGGACAGAACCCTGCTTTCAATCTAGGCATCTAGGTGGGTTGCTTCCAGGGTCAGCCTGTCACAAATAAAGCTGCTGCCCACGTTATGTGCACGTCTTCTGGTGGAGAAGTGGGGTGCTGAGCCACCTCCGTGGTCAGCTTTATGAGAAACTCTCAGACCAGGGCGGAGTGTCCTGCACGCTCGCCCTCGCGGAGCCGGGCAGCTCCCCATCCTCACAAATCTGCTTTTCCCAGTCTCCAGATTGCTTTTCTTAATTCCAGCGCCTCTCGTGGTGGCCTGGCGGTATTTCATTTCCCTGGAAACAGGTGACCGGCGCTTTTTCTTGTAGGTACAGATCATTTGTCAATCATCCCCCATCAAGGAACGGTTGCAGTACCTGTAGAAGTGCTTTTGTCCATTTTGTAACTAATCGTCTTTTCGCTAAGGAGTTGTATGAGTTTGTTGACATATTCTAGATAACAACTATTTTATTGTAGGGGTATTGGGAATACACCCACACTGGATGGCTGGTCTATTCATTATTTAACCTGCCTTTATGACGTACAATTTTTTTTAATTAACATATAATGTATTATTTGTTTCAGGGAAACAGGTCTGGGAATCACCAGCCTTACACAATTCACAGCACTCCCGACAGCACATACCCTCCCCAGTGCCCATCACCCAGCGGCTCCATCCCTCCGACCCCCTCCCCTCCAGCAACCCTCAGTTTGTTTCATGAGATTGAGAGTCTTTTATGGTTTGTCTCCCTCCCTGGTCCCATCTCCCCACCCCTCAACGACCCCTTTCTCTGCCTCTCAAATTCCTCATATCAGAGAGAGGAAGAACAAATTTTTTTTTTTTTTTAAACTGATGAAGTTCATTTTGTCACCTGTCTTTTATGGTTTAATTGTCTAATGTATCCTAAGAAATCTCTGCCTGCCTCAAGGTTGAGAAGAGATTGGTCTCTGGTTACTTTTGGAAGCAGTACGTAATTATCTTTTACATGTATGTTTGGGATACATTGCAAAGTACGTCTTCAAATAATGTTAGACATGTTACCAGTATTCACAGTTTCTCAATACAGAAGGCCAGTTTTCAGGACACTGCACAGTGAATAGACCTCATTACTGCTTGAACAGGATTGGCACTATATTTTTAAAACCAGTCGCTACAAAAATATGAATCTATTTCTGGACTCTATTCTGTTTCATCGATTTTTTAAAAATTATCTCCTATAGTGTATCTTTGTAATAATTCTCAATCTCATGTAGTGTACATTCTACAATTTTTTTCTTTTTCTTAAAAATCATCGGGCCATTTATACTTCCATATACATGACAAAATCAGAATGTCATTTCCTAAAAATTAACAGAGATTTCAATGGGACTGCTTTGACTACATGTATCAGTTTGGGGTTCTTGCCAACTTAACATTGACTCAGCCAGTCTACAAGCGTGACTTCTTGTTCACGCTATTTAGGTTGTGTCCAATTTATTCTAGCAAGTTTTGGACTTTTGGGGGCACAGATGCTGTATATATTTCTTTCAATTTATTCTTAGAGATTTTATTTTTATTTTATTTTATTTTTTTAAAGATTTTATTTATTTGACAGAGAGAGAGAGATCACAAGTCGGCAGAGAGGCAGAGAGAGAGAGAAGCAGGCTCCCCGCTGAGCAGAGAGCCCAATGTGGGGCTCGATCCCAGGACCCTGAAACCATGACCTGAGCTGAAAGCAGAGGCTTAACCCTCTGAGCCACCCAGGCGCCCTGAGATTTTATATTTTTAATGCTGCTATAACAATAGTGTTCTAAATTTCGCTTTCAAGTATCCAGCGTTCATTCTTCTATAGTGACCTCCGTCTTGCTCTTTTCTCAAAAAGTTTGTTTAAAATTGGCATGAATTCATCCTCATTGACATGATGGCGTTGGTCACTGAGGCTGTCTGGGCCTACAGTTGCCACTGTAGGAATTTTTAAATGCCAGGTTCGGTTTCTCTAGTGGATGGAGGCAAAATCTGCTTTGCTATTTCCCTGTGCCAGTGTTGGTCATTTGTTTTTCAGATATGTGCCTGCTCTTCACTTCTTGGCATATGTGTGTTCCTAATTTTCTTATCATTTGAAGGTTTGTAGAATCCGTAGTATACCATCCCTTTCTCTCCGCGTATTATTGCCTGGCATTTTCTTTTTTTCTTAATTAGTCTAGCAAAGAGTTTATGAGTTTTATAAATATTTTAAAAGAACAAAATTTTGGTTTCATGAATACTCTATGGTAAGGGTCACCATTGCTATTTATCTGCTACTTCCTTCCTTATGTCTCCTTTTGGCTTATTTGCTGTTCTTTTCATATCATTTTTAGGTAGATGCTCAATTATGGATCTTAAAAGCATCAAACATGAATATTAGAATTATAAATTGTCCTGAAAGCACTTTATCTTTGCTTTATCCTATGCACTTGAACTTGTAGGTTTTTTTTTTTTAATTTCCATTGCTTTTTTTTTTTTTTTAAATTTAGAAATATGTTTCTTGTTTTCTAAATGCTTGCCAGTTTTCCAGATGTCTTTATATTGGGGTTAGAAAATGCCCTCATTCTTTTAAACATCCCAAGACTCTGTTGGGAGGCTCCTACGCACATGTGGGATGTTTGCATCTTTTTCATACGTTGGCTATTTCCTCATTCATAGACCTTTTTACCTTCAGCTACAGTTCTTTTCTCTTTTATATGAAGAGCCATTCCAGCTCCCTTATGATTAGCGCAGGCATGGTTTGTCCTTAATACCCTTTACTGTGAACCTACTTATGTCTGTTTACTCAAGTAAAGCTGCCTGTAGCTGGGTCTTGCTTTATTTTTGCATTATAATTGAAATGTTTAGTCATTTAGATTTCCTAGTATTTACACTATTGGATCTAAGCTGAACATCTGTATTAATCGTGCCTTTTTCTTCTTTCCTGCGTTTCTGAGGCAATGACCTCTGAGGCCTTACTGACACTTGCCTCCCAGGGCTAGCCAGCTCTGAGAGGCAAAGAACATCTCTATGGGAGCTGCCTTTCATTTGCAGACCAACCAGAGCAGGAGCCCATGCCCTTCACCCTCTTCTTTGAACTCTGGAGCTCAGGGCCACCGTCCCCCTGCCATGATCACCCCAGAGCCAGGCACCAGACAGTCCCCAGAGTCATTCAAGCCAGCCAACCCTAGATCAGCCTGCTCTGTCTCACTTGCTCTTTCCCTTGGAAACCACAATAAAGTCTCTGGCCCCTGCAGTCCCCTCTTCCTCCACTTCCTGACAGGTCCTGGTGCTTCTCTGTGCGGTACCTTGTGGGCGCCCCTTCTTCTGGGGAACTGGGAGTAGGAGATTTTCTTTTTCTTTTTTAAAGATTTTATTTATTTATTTGACAGAGATACAGCAACAGAGGGAACACAAGCAGGAGGAGGGGGAGAGGGAGAAGCAGGCTCCCCACTGAGCAGGGAGCCTGACTTGGGGCACGATCCCAGAAGCCTGGGATCATGACCTGAGTCGAAGGCAGATACTTAACAGACCAAGCCACCCAGGTGCCCCTCAAACTATCTTTTCTTAAAAACCATCTTGGTCCACTGGTGGGGCCATGCCTACATCATCATGAAACCCACATCATTGTCATTTTGTAGCACCGTCTCTTTGCTCTTTCCTGCTTTCTTTTGTATTGATCATCTTTTCTCTCCTCCATGTCATCTGAATCCCTTACTGGCTTATTGAACATGCTACTTTGTGTTATCTCAGTGCTTGCCCTCCAACTGACAGTGTGCCTCTGAGACGTTCCATGTAAGCTTTATTTTTGTTTTTTAAAGATTTTATTTATCTGAGAGAGAGACAGAGCATGAGCAGGTAAGAAGGGCAGACAGAGAGAGCAAGAGGGAGAAGCAGGCTCCCCGCTGAGCAGGGAGCCCCATGTAGAACTCGATTCCAGAACCCTAGGATCATGACCTGAGCCAAAAGCAGAGGCTTATCTGACTGAACCACTCAGGCGCCCCTCCATGTAAGCTTTAAGTAACTTCATTCTCTTTCATGTATGTTGAAAGAAATTTATAACCACGGGCAGTTATTTTTTCCCCTCACATACTTTCTGCTATTATTTCACATTTTCTTTCTAAATATGTCATAAAGTATAGACTACAATGTTATTTTATGTGCTTTAAGTCGCAAGTTGGCATTTAAAGCAATTAAATGTACATTTAAGTACATTTCTTTTTTCATTTATTTTTTTAAAGATTTTATTTATTTATTTGAGAGAGTGAGAGAGAACAGGAGCAGAGGAAGAGGCAGAGGGAGAGGGAGAAGCAGACTCCCCGCAGACTGGGGAGTCCAACACGGGACTCCATCCCAGGACTCCAGGATCATGACCTGAGCTGAAGGCAGAGGCTTAACTGACTCAGCCACCCAGGGCCCCACTAAGCTCCATACTATTAATTCCAAAATTGCATTTTCCTTTATTTAGAAAAGTAAATACGGGCGCCTGGGTGGCTCAGTGGGTTAAAGCCTCTGCCTTCGGCTCAGATCATGATCTCAGGATCCTGGGATGGAGCCCCATGTCGGTCTCTCTGCTCAGCAGGGAGCCTGCTTCCCCCTCTCTCTCTGCCTCTCTGCCTACTTGTGATCTCTCTCTGTCAAATAAATAAATAAAATCTTTAAAAAAAAAAAAAAGTAAATAGCCAAGGGAAAAAAAAATTATAAATCAAGTAAGAGAGCATGGAAGAAAGGGAAAAGTTTTGTATTTTAGTAACTTTATTTATTTATTTATTTATTTAATAGAGAGAGAGAGAGAGCGAGAGAGAGAGAGAGCACACAAGGGGTGGAGGACTGAGCAAACAGAGAGGGAGAAGCAGACCCCTGCTGAGCAGGGAGTCTCCACTGGGAACTGGATCCCAGGACCCTGAGGTCCTGACCTGAGCTGAAGGCAGAGGCTTAACCCACTGAGCCACCCAGGCACCTGCCTCCTTTCATTCCTAAACATGGATTTGCGGTTTTTCATGGTCCTCTTTCCTGCTCTGGATCCCGGTCTTGATCAGATTTGCCTCCCCCCCCACCCCGTCGCCCCGCAAATGGGTCCCTCCTCCAGGTACATATCTCTGCTGCTGAGGACTCTGCCCCTCATTTCAGAAGCCTGTGCTGGCTGATCCAGGAACACAGATGGCCACTATTCTCTGCTCAGCACAACACATTTTGTCCCAAGGGCTTCTGCTCCTTCTAGTTGCTGGCGCAAAGTCAGCAGCTCCCTCCCCTCCTGCTGACCCCAGGGGCACAGGGTGCATCCTGTCTCTTCTTTTTTTCTGTATTCTCCTTGGAGATTTTTCTCTTCATGCTGAGCTTTCAGCAACGTGATGAAAGCGTTCATCCCTTCGCCGTCTTTCATTTGTTCCGCCTGGAGTTGGTAAAGTGTTTTGGACATTGGGTTCACATTTTGCATCACGTTCATGGCCAGTGCCAGTTAGTATCTATTTGACTCAATTTCACCGTCCTTTTCTGTCATCTTAGGAATCTTAACATCGCCCCTGTCTGGAGGGGCTCTGGACTTTTCAAGATGCTTTTCTCTGGATTTTAGTTTGAATATGTTCTTAGGTTCTTTCTTCATTATTAATGATAATTTGAATTATTCCTCTGAAAAAGCAAATGCTTCAATGCAAATATGTTCCTTTTCATTTCTATAATTTCCATTTGGCTCTTTGTATCATTTCTATTTCAGTTGTAACATTCTCTTTTGTTCCCTGATTAGGTTGATATTTCTTTTAAGATCTAAGCATGTTTGTAATAGCTGACTCAAGGTATTTACTCATTACTTTATAGACATATGAAAACGTGAGCCTTTTCTAGATATGGGCTAAATTTCTCTGCATCTTCACATCTGTTAATTTTTTATTTTTTATTCTGGGGACTTGGGGTGTTACCTTGCTTGTTATTTTGTTTTTTACCCAAATACTGTCTGAATATCGTTGTCTTTCATCCTGCAGGCAGTTTCAAGTCTTCTTTCAGTGTGTTCCCTGTGAATATTGCTTGTAAGCTTTTACAAAATGAGTCAAGTATCTTTACACTTGGGTGGTATTAGCATGACCCCTAAACGTGGTGTTACCAAGAAGTCTTCTTAATGCTTAGGTGCTTAATAAGACTTAATAAGACCCTCACTCAAACCTTGCTGGGACCACAGCAGCTCAGGAAGGGTGTTTTCTTTGTGACTGCTCTTTGGGTGGTCCCATGAAGCCCTATCCTACACATTCAGCTCTGTGTCCCTAACCCTGTGCAAGTCCCTACAGCCCTTCTTCCCTTGCACCCTTTCTCTCTGTAACCTGCCCCTTAAATTCCAGACTTCTCAGTAGCCTTGAGCTCCTAGCTCTCTCTCCTGGGTTCTGCATGACCACACTGCTGAGCCCACATGCTGCCCACTGTTTGCCACAGGAAGGGGTCTCTAGACCAAAGCAGGTATATCGTATGGCTCCCTTCTCTTGTTTCCCTTCATTCTGAGACTCTTTCTGCTCAGGCTTCTCAATGTGCCACATCTCACCACTTTCTGGAACACCCACCCCAACCCTCACCTGCTTAAGTTTTACTCATCTTCCAAGCTTCTTAGTAAAGACCTTATTCTTCAAGAACGTGTTTCCCCATATGCTCCAAATATGGGGTCAAGGTCACTTCATGGTTCCCTACAACATGAATTTCCTTAAGATAAAACACAGCATCCTGGGAGACGCAGCTTACCTGCCTGTATACCCCCATGAAAACAGAACAGCTTTGGATCAGGGGTGTCTTCATAGTGTTCCTTCAGGTTTCTAGCACCTAGCATAATGTTAGGGTGGTGGACAATGAACCAGGGGTTGTAGAAAACGTAAATGAGGTCCAGTTCTAACTCTTGAAAAATGTAAAATGCTATTAGCAAACCCAGACTGAAACACAACAAATGGAATGCAAGCAACAATGATCAAAACCTCGGAGGTTTGGGGCACCTGGGTGGCTCAGTGGGTTAAAGCCTCTGCTTTCGGCTCAGGTCATGATCCCGGGGTCCTGGGATCGAGCCCCACATCGGGCTCTCTGCTCAGCAGGGAGCCTGCTTCCCCTTCTCCCTCTGCCTGCCTCTCTGCCTACTTGTGATCTCTGTCTGTCAAATAAATAAATGGAATCTTTAAAGAAAAAAAAAAAAAACCTCGGAGGTTTGAAACAGCATGTACTCATGCACGGTTTGGGAGCTAGATGTCCCAGACAGCCCATGAGTTGGCAGGCCCATGATCGCTCAGAAGACTCTAGGGGAAAACCCGTTCCTTGCCTCTTTCCTCTTATGGAGGTTTCTGCATATTTTGGCTTGTAGCTGCATCTCTCTGTTCCATGTCCACGTGGTCTTCTCCTGTGTGCAGTGGTGGACACCACTCTCTAATGGAGAGGGGTGGTTGCATTTAGGCTCTGCCTGGATGATCCAGGAAAACCCCTAATGTCATCACACGGTTTGCCACGTAAGTTAACAGCCAAGGATGATTGGGGTACGGACCTTCCCTTGCAGCTGGCATCCACCCTGCCGTAGCAGTTTACAATGGGTGAGTTATTTTTTTTCCCAAATATTTATTTATTTTAGAAAGAGACGGAGTGAGCAGGGTGTGGAGGGGCACAGAGGGAGGGAAAGAACCTCATGCAGACTCTGTGCTGGGTACAGAGTCTGATGTAAGGCTTCACCTCACAACCCTGAGATCGTGACCTGAGCAGAAATCAAGAATCAGAAGCTTAATCAACTGAGCCACCCAAGCAGCCCCGATGTGAGATACCTTAAGGGGAACAGAAATCAAGACATGAGCTGTTCAGAAACGTGGGAAGGATTTGGCATTAAAACAAACAAACAAAGGAAACTATTGAGAATCAGTAGGAATTCTAAAACCTGGGAGAGAGACCATGATCAGATTAAGCTCTAGAACATGGAATACAGGAAGGAGTATTTTGGGGCAAAAGACCAGAAGGATAGTTTGGAGAAGAAAGCCGATGTTTCCAGAAATAATCCTCCAGAGTTTATATTAATTTATATTAATGTGTATTTAAAAGAATGTGAAAATTTTGAGCCAGAGAATGCTTAGGTTCTCAAAGATTACGTGAGCAGCTGGGTGCATGGTGATTTAGATGTGGAAGGCCATCTGTCCGTTAGCCAATCCCATACTGAAGGTTATTCTTTTTCTGTTGAATATTCTTTAATGGCAGGAAGCCTTACTGTGAGCATTAAAAATATATAAATCTTAATGTCATTAAATACATGAAATCAAATATGTTACACAGGTTCTCTGCAAAGAATAGAAGTTTTAAAGAAATGTTTTAGTAACTATACTTCTTAATGTTGTAAGACACATAAAAATTTAACAAAATTTAAGCCTTTAGAGGTGTGTTAAGATTTTGGATGAACATTAGCTCTGACGTGAAAACTGCCCTTGTCACCATGAGATTAAATTTGATTGTGTGCTTTGCTAGCATCATTTTCGGCAAGAAAAGGATTAGAATTGTTCATGTGTTGGAGGAGGTCATTAAGTAGATGTGACAGCTGGTTGACCCATTGGCTGGACCCAGGCAATCAGAGGCTCCCCACCCTTTCGTCTGTGCTTGGAATCTGCATCCCACTTTCCTCCCTGCTCCCAGAAGTTGCCCAAGGACACAGAGAGAGAGTGACCCAGTGCTGAAACCATGTGGACCGTGCATGTGACTGAGCCCCACTAAAGCTTCTGTAGAAACTTTAAGGCTCGGGAGTGGGATGGAAATCATTTGCTACATATGCCCAGGGCAAGTCTCAGATGTAAGTTACTCCTTACACCTGTCCCCTGCCCCTCCCTCTGTCTTCCATCTCTTCCTGCCCTGCACGCCCAGTGGCTACTTTCAGATCTCAACCCGGAAGCTCCCAAGGATGTGAACCAACACTCGGTGTTGAACAAGCCAGGAGACTGAGTAGATGGACCTTGGGCAGGAGATGTTTGTGGGGAAATCCCGAGATGGACCTTGGGCAGGAGGTGTTTGTGGGTAAATCCCGAGATGACAGGCAACCACTGTTGGTGGGGTGTGGTGGCCCTTGTGGCAGCTACTTGTGGACCCCTTCGTGGGTATGGGAATATCTGGGGAACTCCAGCTGCTTCAGTGCACTCACCTGAGGGACTGTCTGAGCTCACGGTGAGAGAGGACCCTGGGGAACAGAGACAGGGAGGAGGAGGCAGCGTGGTGCCTGATTGTGGAAACAGGTGGATCCCTGAGCCCTGTGACCCCTAATACAGAGGAATGCAAGTGCAGAGCCACAGAAACCCAGCCAGCTGGGCAGCCCCCATTCAGGAAAGGCTCATGATGAGAGAATGAGATGAGAATACTTCTGCTGAGCTCATTGATACAGCTGCCATGTTCCAGCAAAAGACCAGGAGAGCATCCAGGCCTGGTCAGTGCAGTGATAGGGCACAGGAGGGAGAGCATTTCTCTGAGCCGGCAGGAGACAGAAAGTGAGCAGCACCACCACCCCCCTGCCCTCCAGCAGCACCTGCGTGGTGCTCAGGAGACTCGCGGTGCTCACTTCCTTATAGGTCGGGTCATTCTCTCCTGCAGCCAGGCTGGACCCTGGAAATCCATGGAGAGCTACAACACATTCTCAGGGAGCAGGGAATGTGATGGACCCTGTGTCTGAAGGCTCTGATGGGGTCACAGTCACTGCAGGGACAGGAGCCAAGATTCTCCAGCTCTTCCCCCAGCAGCGGTCCATGACGCTGATACCTACGCTGAGCACCATCATGGGTTAAGCCATTTATGATGTTGGGCAATTCACTGTTCACCCAGGAAACTGATAAATCCTGGGAATGGGTACAGGTTGTGGAAAAGACCCAAGAAAAAGAGGAAAATAAGAAAGCTGAAACATTATCTCAATCAATTACAAAGTTCTGGGGAGCGCCTGAGTGGCTCAGTGGGTTAAAGTCTCTGCCTTTGGCTCAGATCATGATCTCAGGGTCCTGGGATGGAGCCCCGCATCGGGCTCTCTGCTCAGCGGGGAGCCTGCTTCCTCCTCTCTCTTCACCTGCCTCTCTGACTATTTGTGATCTCTATCAAATAAATAAATAAAATATTTTAAAAAATAAACAAAAAACTACAAAGTATTGGGTAAAAAGAACCCAGAAGTAAATGTGGTTTGACCTCGTTGCTGCAGGGACCCCCCGCCCCACCCCCAACATTTGGATGGACGACACAATTCTCTGTGGGTCGGCCTGTGGGAAGCATTAAAACCGGAACAACAGCTCAGACCTGCCCCGTCAGTCCCTCCCGCATCTCTGACATACCACCTGCATCAGCGGAGACCTCAGGGACACAGAACTATTAGGGAATGGTGATTCTCACATCCCCTATCTCAAGCACAGGATCCAGGCCAAGACTTCCTCCATGTGAGGGACATTGGAGGGGAATTCTCTGAAATCAGTTGTCCTCCAGAAACGAATCTGATGGTTCTGGTGGATACTGGAGCTGGGTGTACTTCAATACATGGTACCCCTCAGAAGTTTCTGGTCCCTTCAGCACCACTGATGATTATGGGAGCAAACAGTTACAGACAGGAAAGTCCTAACACTACAAATTGGGCATTCACCAGCGCCCCCTCCAAGATTGGGAGGTTTTTATCCCTCCAATGCCAGAGAACATACTGGGCATGGATATCCTACGAGGTCAAACTCTGCAGATTTTTGTCAATGAAGTCGGCCTCCTGGTTAGAGAACTCAAACCAGAGCTGAGGGGAAATGCCAGCTGGGAACCAGTAAGCTTGCCCGCCACCACCAGTGAAGGGCGGTAATGTCAGACAATATAAATTATCTGGGATGGGGAGCATAAGGAGATAAGAGAACTATCCAAGAACTACCCTGAGTGGTACTGTATACCTTGCCCATAGAACGCGCAACAAAGAGCCCTGTGTGGTCAATAGAAACAAACAAACAAGCAAACACAACAACAAAAAGCCAAACAGCTCATGGCAGCTGAGCATGGACTACTGAGCACTGAACAAGGCAATACCCCATGCATGTGGCTAGGCCCAACGTTACCACATACCTTAGGCACGGTTATAGGAGGGTACTACACCACTCTGGACTTAGCAAATGCCTGTGTCAGTACACTTTGGGGCACTGCATCACAGTATCGGTTTGCCTTCACATGGGAGACTCCACACTGACTTTCAAGTGCTTGCCCAAGGTCACTGGCAAAGCCCTACTCTGTGTTAGGATAGTAGGCTGGGACCCATCCTGTTTTCCACCCCACATCAGTAAGGTGACTCCATTACATTGGCAATAGAATGTTAACATGTGAGGACTTGTCTGTGCTGCAGAACAGGCTGCAGGCTTTGCTGGGGTATCGTCAAGGGAGAAGATGGACCATGAACCATGGGAGATTCAAAGCCCAGCCACCCCCATAAGGTGCTGGGAGTTGTTTGGTTGAGTAAGACATGTGCTATCCCAGAAGCTGTGATTTATAAGGTGCGATCCTGTCTGACCTCTATGGATGTGATTTCGGGGTTTGGAGGACTTTTATTCCTCACCTGGCAAAGTGCCTTCATCCCTTACTACAAGGTGAAGAAAGGGCATGTGGGCCTGGGGACTAGAGCAGCAAGCTCTCTTTGAGAAGGTAAAAACACTAGTGAAGACAGTGAAAACTCTGGGCATCTCCAAAGCAGGAATTCCATTTGAATGAGATGTGTCTGGACTCTAGAAAATGTGGGTCAGACTTTGTGGCAGACACAGCAGAAGGCAACAGTGTCTCTGGGATTTTGGCCCCAGCTCTGGAAGAGGCAGGAACCCCGATATACCCACACAGAGCAACAGTTCCTCACAGTTGTATGCAAAATTCCTCCAGGTCGAACTTCTCAAACAACAGCTGGGGCAGCAGCCAGTGGACTAAACTCAGAGCGGTTGGGCTGGTGATCACTTCTCAGCTTGGGCTTTAACTCTTTCAGTGACACTTGGGCTGTTTTAAAGAAACAAACACTATGGCTTGGACAATGGGAAGCCAAGGGGAGGGATGATCATGAGCAAGCCCTTGTGGGGCCAGGATATTTGTGGGGATACATGTGTGTCCATTGCAGGAGCCTGGGGCAGTCCTCAGTATCCTCCATGTCCCAGCTCATGAGGCACTGACATCCCCTGGCAATCAGGAAGTGAGGCCCTAGCTGTGGTACCAGCTCCAGGCATTGACCCTTCAGTAGACACAGCGGATGGAGTGCTTAGAAGGAGGGACCACATGGCACCAGGTGGGATGGTGTATTGCCAAGGATGCCGGATTGCCTTGAAATACAGTGACTTGCTTCAAGCAGTAACAGCATGTCCTGTGTGCTCTGAACAGCTTCCAGTGCAACTGCCAAAGAAGTCTGCGGCCATCCACCGGAGTTCCCCACAGGCAAAGGTTTGGCAAACTGATGACCCTGGCCACCTCCCTCTGAATGACGGTTCTAAATATGTCCTGGCTCGTGTGGATACTGCATCCAGCCTCACCGAAGATTTGCCGTCACCTCGTAACCAGGCTGCCAGCGTGAGGATGAAAGAGGCTGACTAGCCCGTGTGAATACCATCCTCGAATAGACAGTGACTGGGTCACAACATATTATAACAACATATAACATATAAGACTGAGCCAAAGAACATGACTTTGACCTGAGGAAGCCTCTGGTCTATCATCTGCAAGAGCAGGTTGGCAGAAAGGAAAAATGGAAGGTGAAGGCATCAGGGGGGCCACTTCCATGCTCCTGACACCCTTTGCTGACCACTCAGGGTGCCCTGAGGAGACGGGAGTGTGTGAGATTGTATGGGCGGGTCCAGAGGGGTGGGGTGTTGGGGAGGTCATGGAGAGGACGTGACCCCAGACGACCTGTGAGAAGGACCCAGGCAATCAGAGGCCTCTCATATCATGCTAGTAATGTGCATCCTGCTTGCCCTCTCTCCTCCCAGAAACTGCACCCAGGGCACAGCCCTGAGGTAGTGATGTGCTGACGAGACCCTCTGGATGGTGCATGTGACTGAACCCCGTTAAAGCTTTGACAGAAGCCCTTAAGATTTTGCAGGCAGGTGCAGAGACCTTGTCTTGCAGGGGCCCAAGACAAGCCTCGTATGTAAGTTCCCCTGCTCATTAAACCTGCCACCTGCCAACCTGCTGTGGCCCCATCTTTGCTGGGTCACTCTCGGACCTCTGTGTACCAGGGCTGGTTGCAGATCTCACCTGGGAAGTGCCCAAGGATGTGATAGACTAAAGTCATGACTTTGTTCTTTTTAAAATTTCCATTTCTTGCCTGAAAATGAAGTAACATTATGTATCAACTATTCTCAATTTTTTTTTTAATTTCAGTACATATACAAACAAAATAAAATTTCTATTTTCTCCCATGGCAATGACGTCTGGTGCACATAATTGAATACATAGTAATTACAAAGTTTTATTTGCAAAGCCAAACAGATTTTCACCAAGAAACAAGACACAAAGAAATGCTTATGTATGCATTGTTATGGCGAGTTCTAAAATTTTTATTACACTCTAGGATCATTCAGCTCTCACTTTAGTGAGTTCATTCATCAGAGTGTTTTACTTCTATTTTTATTGTATGTTCTCTTCTGTTTCAAAAACATGTTAATTCAAAAGAGTATCAAGAACTGTGATTTCCCAAGATACTGTGTGAACTTTTAGATCCTAAGAATCAAGGAACTAAAAGAAGTCATTTTCTGAATCCACATAAGACAGCTACTACTCTTGTACAAAGTGACATTTACCTAACATTGGAGTGGAGGGGGATTGTTTGGGAGAAAACAGATGGTTCCCTATTTAAAAGGAAAGCTTTGATGTGATAAAAACATGACATCTCCCTTTCTAGAACATAGTGGTGGGAACTGACTTCTAGCTTTCTTTTCATTTAAACATCAGCATATATGATCCCACTGACCTTTTTTCAAAACCTAGCGTTCAGGAAATTCATTGGTGTTTAGTGTGACGAAAGGCACATGTCTACCTGACATTCATAACACCACCTCTACCTGTGCGGTATCATCGATAGAAAATCTTCAGGATCCATCCTGCAAAGACTTTAGAGCTAATCTGCAGGGTATGGGGAATTTGAAGGATAGAGGAACATGTTAAATATCACCATGAGGACTGTCAACTAGGACTGCGGTCTTCAGGTCCACATCACAAGCATGTGTGTTTAGACACATAGAAGGTTATGCTTTCTGTTTAAAAAATAACTAGCACAAATTCAGTGGGGAGGGGGCTAGATACTTTCTTATTATTTTAAAGATTTTATTTATTTATTTCAGAGACAGAGTGTGTGACTGGAGAAGAGGGGCAGACAGAGAAAGAGAGAGGAAGAACATCAAGGAGACTCCACCTTGAGTGGGCACTCTACTTGGGGCTCTATCTCATGACCCTGAGATCATGACCCACGCTGAAATCACATCAAATGCTTAACCAACTGAGCCACCCAGGCACCTCCATACCTTCTTTTAAGAACATATTTTGATGTGAAGTTCGGAAGTGGACTGAGTGCTAGACGTTAGTAAGGAATGATTTTTGTTTTGTCAGTAGTGGTAATGGCATTGTAGGCATATAAGAAAATGTCGTATTTTTCTAGATGTATATTGAATTATTTAAAGTAGAAAGTCACAATGCATGTGTTTTACCTTAAAAAATATTTTAGGAGGAACAAAAAATATTAAAGGATGAAAGAAATATCCCAAAATATTAGTAACTACAAATCTAGGGTATGAATTCACAAGGATTCATTACATTATTGTCTTTATTTTTAAACACGTTTGAAAATGTTTTAGTAAGTGTTTTTTTTAAAAAATGCTCATGAATGCTAAATCAAAAATCAGTATTTAGGATTCTTAAAAGTAAAAATGAAAGATATATAAAGCATACTGCAAACCATCAATAGAATTATTTCATCCATTTTTGCCTGATCAAAATTAGCTTATGAATATATAGATTATCATTAATTTTAAAGTAACAAGTTGAATTGTTTCAGTCTGGGGAATTTGAGGAAACATGGTTAAGACAAAGAAGACAATAAAGTTATGTAGGTCACACCATATTTAACTAACATTTACTTTTACTAAGGATTTGGAGACCCAATGTTCCAGTCAAATTTTATTTGTGGTTTTGATTTTCAGAATGTTTTCTCTTCTGGAGACTGAAATTTTTGTTTTTGAGTATGACAGAGTACCACTCAAAAACTGCATCATCAAAGCTGGAAAACACAATAGCCAAGCTATAGGACTTTCAGTCAAATGTCATAAGAACCCTCAACAACCCAAAGTCCAATACAGAAAGTGTTTTCTTTTTAAAAAAGACTGTTGTATTTCGATAATGTAGTATTCTTATATCAACATAACCGAAAGTAAAATGTTGGTAACTACTATTCTTTCTTTCTTCATTTTTTTCAGTATTCCCATGAGCTTAGTTGGATTATCTTTAAATTTCATGGAATGTCCATTATCTGAAACTGTTTCTTTTGTTCTTCTGTAACACTTGGTTCCAGACAATAACTGACCCTGAACTACTAAAGGCAAATGGAAAATTATTTCTTACTCATTGAGCTCGTCCCATCATATCCTTCTTCAAACCCTCAGAGAAGATATTGTATCTCAAGGGGAAGCATGTTCCTGCCACATCTTCTACCCACACCACCCACAAGAGAGGAAAGAGAGCCATCGAGAGAAGCAAGCACAGTTAACTTTTACTCTGCATGATGCAGCAACATTTCGTTTTGCAAGGACATTGATTAACTTGAGAAAGTTGATGCCAATGTCTATACTTAAAGATAAAATATGGGTCCAGCTGAAGGGAAAGAATCACAGAAAGAAAATATTGTATGAAAGAAGCTAATTGTGGAAGAAACAGTAATTATTTAAGGTCTTTGAATAATGTTTGGTTCAACGAGGCATAAGGTCATCAAAGAGTAACTTAACACTTCCACTCATTCCTTCTTCCTTCTAACATATAACCTATTCTATCCATGCAGCTGTGTTCTCTTGAGTTCCCCTTCTGCCGTGAACAACGCTCCTCTTCCCCGTCTCTGCTCTTCACACTGTTACCTAACTGAAAATGTATATAATGATGGTATATATATATAACCATCATGGTGGTCAGCGTTGTCGAGACTCTCATGCCCATAACTAGTGGGTTTTAACATTTCCACTTTACATGAAACTTAACTGAATTTCAGTAAGATTAACTAAATTGGTCAAGGTCAACGCTCTTAGGAAGACAGAGGCCCAGGGTTGAATGCAGAACTAAATGGTTACAAAGTCCCTGCTGTATCCACCATGTTTGTTTTCCCTGAACACATCATCTTTGGACACTTCATAATATTCAGTAGAGTAGTTCAGAACAAAAGCATATAGATAGGAGAAAGGAGGCATAATCAGCACCTTCACAGAATCAATGGGGTCATAGGGAGGACATTTCTGAGAGGAAGTGTCAATGATCCAGTCACAGGTGGCTTGCCATGGCCCCACTGCAGAAAGACGGTTGGCTCCTTGTCATAGCAGGCCCTGGGATTGCATTGAGTTTGCAGAAGGAGAGGAATAAGATGGCTAGCAAGGAAGAAGTGATGCCTGAGCACACACTCGGGTGGAGACAAGTTGAGTTGGCAGGGACTTGGAATGGACACTCAAAGAAGGAGAAGACTGTGAAGAGCCCCTGACCATCTCAGCCTAGTGTGGACATCCCTAGAAGAGGGATGTACACTGGCCACAGCCTCCAGATGGTGGGGCATTTGCTGCAGGGGCCCAGGTCAAGAGATGGCAAGGAGGAGCACCCACACTGGAAGTATCACAGGTGCAATGCTACTGCACAGTGAGAGTCACCAAGGAGCCACCACTGGATGAACTTCAGGGGACCGGGAACCAGGGAGCACAGGACCAAAATGGAGGAGGCCTCAGAAGCAGGAGGAGCTTCCTTGTGCAGTGTCCCACCAGTGCCCTCTCCTGTGGCAAACGACCAGGAGGGTCCCGTTCGTGGGGTCCAGCTCCAAGTGCCCCAGGCAGGGCGAAGGAGCTAAGCCAAGAGCTGCGGGCAGAAAGTGCAGGACTGGTGCTCCTAGGCTAGCAAGATCCTAAAACTCCCTCCTTTGATAAAGCACCTTTTATCCACGTGTGTTTTCTAATTTATCTTCACTGAGTTACCTATCACTTCACTATGTGATGAGGCCTTTGAGAGCAAAATCCATGTTATTTTACTTTTTGGCAAATATGCAAAATAACCACAGTGTACTGTATATAGTAAGCCCTCCAATATTTGTGAAAATCTGAAGAGTAATGGAGAGGTGGTCATGGCTAAGGCATGGTCTTCAGTGAGTTTTAAATGCTTTTTTCCTCACCGTATAAAGTGCAGATAGTCTATACTAAAACAGATGTGATTTTTTTTAAAGAGATTATACCTGGGAAGATTTTTTTTAAACTGTTTCAATTTCATCCATTTCCAGGGAATACATTAAGAAAAAATTGTCGCTCTTATTATTGTCCAGAAATTTAATGAACCAGAGCCTAAGGGAATCATGCCAACATACCAGTCTAAAACCAAGTCACTAAAAAATTGGGTCAAATATTATAGTAAAATGGATTTGCAAAGTTCATTTGAAGGGCAATGGGGTAGCAATTAATTATAAAGGCCTTTATCAATACTCCAGACAGGTGAGGAGAGTATCCTCTGCAATGATTAATCATAGAGCACTTGGCCAGTATTGGGGAGGCTTGGTGAAGGATGGGGTGACCACCGAGTGTGGACTGGAGGGACCATGATTAAAACCCAAACCTGGTTGCATCTGAGGTTCAAATTGTTCATTTCAAATTAAGAATAATGTTAATAATAATGTTAATTGATCTGCCAACTCTGTCAAGTGTGTGTGAGTATTAACATACCTAAGGAGTATCAAGTTTCACTGGCAGGACATTCTGCAAATCCAGGATTTAGAAATTTTTTGTGCATCCAAGATCGTGTGAGCTCTAGAATAGCCATTTTACTAATAGTGGAAACTTAATTTAGGCTAATCTGGTATACTTTGTCTGATTCCGTAATTCTTTATTCAAATTCAAATATCATTATCTCAATCACTGTCCAATTCAATCTTCAGCTCCCCTGATTTCTTCCCCTTCTCAAGCATTTCCTGTTTGCGTCCTCCCAGTGCGGCTTCTATCTTACGGGGCCTCGTCGTGCAGGAAGGAAGGTGGCTGATTGCTCACAGAACTGGTCCCAGAGCAGTAGGGCGGGTTGCCATCTTTGGTCCTTTGAGGGCTTCTCAGCTTACCAGGTGATGAGGCTTCAGGGACAGAGGGCTGCAAACTGGGGTGGGGCCAGGCAGCATCCTTGGGCTTAGTCTGAGTCCATGTGACATCTGTGATCTCTGCTGTCCCAGGGCAGTCTCAGCCAGATGGAGATGGCAGTAGCTTCCACAAACACACCCCCCTGGCAACGCGTGGCCCTGGCTCTCAGGTGACTCTTAGAAGCTTCCCACCTTCAGAGGGAGCTTAGACGTCCATTCCCTACCCTCAGAAACACTTTCTAACTGCAGCCTTCGGCAGGGAGGATTGGGAGCTGGAGACACACTCTTCAAATCTGGTCTGTACCCAAAACTCTACTAGGACACAAACAGGGACTGTCCCTCTTCCCCACGTGCCTTCTTTCGAGACTGTGTGGTGCCTTGTGTCTAGTCCTCCAGCCCAGTGGAATGAAACAAAACGCCCTTTCCTTCTCACGTTTTTCCATTTTGCCTTTTTCGTTGTTTTTTCTTTTGTTTTGTTTTTAAAGATTTGTTTATTTGAGAGAGAGCGAGAGAGCAGGAGGGTAGGGGGAGAAGGAGAGGGAATCCAAAGCAGACTCCACACCAAGTGCAGAGCCCATCGTGGGGTTCAGCCTCACTGCCCTAAGATCGTGACCTGAGTCGAAACCAAGAGTCCAACACTTAACTCACCGAGCCACCTGGGCGCACATATTTTGTTTTATTCCCCCCTCAAATTATTATTTAAATTCTAGTTAGCTAACATACAGTGTAATATTTGTTTCAGAAGTAGATTTAGTGATTCATCACTTACATTTAACACTCTGTGCTCATCGTAACAAGTGCTCTTCTTAACATCCATCACCCACTTTATAATTAGGAAGGTGGTGCAGGAACCCAAGAGAAGTCAGTCATTTAGCATGAGACAAGGGACAGCAGAGTCCTTCACAGCCACACACCTCACTCAGTTATAACTGAAATGAGCAAACACAGTTTGAAAAAGGCAAAACTATACACACCTAACAAATGAAAGTTGTACCATGAGATTGCTTACAATCAAGGATACGCCCTGCTAGAGGGAACTTTATTAACAAGGGCCACAGAACAAAATAGTGGTTTGGAATTTCCTTGTAATCAGGGTCATAGAAATCTTTACATCACTTTACATCACAGACAGTTGACCCTTGAACAATGTGGGGGTTAGGGGCACTGACCCTTCGTGCAGTAAAAATTCCACATATAATGTTTGACTCCCCCAGAACTTAACTAGTAACAGCCTGTGGTTGACCAGAAGCTTTACTGATAACATGAACAGTAGATTAATACATATTTTGTATGTCATATGTATTACACACTATATTCTTATAATAAGGCAAGTTGGAGAAAAAGAAATGTTATTAAGGAAGACAACATACGTTTACAGGGCTGTGCTGTATTTATGAAACAATATGTGTGTATAAGCAGTTCAAGCTCATGTTGTTCAAGTCAACTGTACATATTTCTGATGAAGAATTTATGCATTTTCCTAACCCAAGGATGCAACTGAGAAGATGTTAAGTGTTCACGAGTGGCATTGAAGGTTTCAGTTCTCATTCACAAAAACTGAAGCAGAAAAGATGGAATGGCTCTATCCAAGGTAGATATCTTTAAAATAAGAGGAAAGAAGCCCTCATGACAACCTTATTTCTTCAGTATGGGGAGATACAAGGTATAATAATGAGGAGAAAATATTTCTCTATTTTGTTTATTAAATGGACAATTTAACAAGCGTGTGTGTGTGAATTGTGCTAGAGATGCCATAGCATTTTTCTAGTAAAGTTTTATTTCCAAATAATCTCTGTACCCAACATGGGTATCGAACTCATGACCCCAAGATCAAGGATCACATGCTCTTCCCACTGAGTCAGCCAGGTGCCCCTCCTAGCATTTTTTGATTGATCAAACCATCAGAAGGTTAATAAAATCCCTAAGATTCTGCCAAGCTGACTAGACTTTCTCTGATTTAAGTTACACTAGATTGCTAGGGTTTTACTGCTATGGATAAGGGAACTTTCCCATGACAGTAAAAATTTATAAACTAATGAACCATTGGAATGTAACTCAGGTAAGGCATTTGGCTGCCTTTAAAATGACATGTAATCTTTGTTCACCTAAATATGGCAAAACTTCCTTACCAATATGTTAGTAGATATTTTATGGAGTGAATAAATGTCTTGCACTTTCTAATTCCATGCATGTCATTTTTTATAGAAAACAATATGCATATTTTTATTATATTCTGTCAAATTTAGGTGCTAATTAACACTGTTACAGGCTGCAGAAGTGCACCCAACCCTGAATACATTAGTCATTAATTTCAGCAAGTAAGAGGGGGTAAGGAGTGCATAAAAAGTAGCGTTGGACACAGTTCAGAATGTAGAAATTCAAGGGAACAGTTAATGCACTGGAAACTTCCATTTCATAATCAACTCCTCACCAATGAGAAACTGAAGTCAATTTGGCAAAACAAATATCATTTGAGCATGGGCTTTAATGAAAAAAATGACATGAAATCCATCACTGTCAGCAAGAATCTTCCTCCAAAGTGTGTTAAGTGAGAGACCCAACTTTGGAAAATGTGTCAAACGTGTGTGACTCAGATACTTGTCTAATGTATCCACACATTTTTAGTTTATAAGCCCAACAAGTCATACAAAAACAGTTTTGGCTTCAGAAAACCTTGTTAATTGCTACAAAATCTTAGTTTCAAACAGTTAAACTCACAAACCAGAGGCTTCTTAAGCTTATGACTTATATAATGTTAAATGTCCTCCTAATATTTTTACTGTTTTTTAGTATTCTAAATACAATACTTTGGCATATAGAAAATAAAATTAAATGAAAACAATTTTAAGAATCATCCTATGCTAAAAATAAAAAATGTTCATCCTCATGTATATGGTATTTTCACATTGCAATTATAACTTATATATATATATATATATATATTTAAATAACATATGTTTTTTATAAATATGTTGTATGCAGAAAATTATTTTTCTACTCCTTTTAATAATTTAATTATATTCCATTGAATTAATTTTTTTTTAAACTTAGCATTTACTCATAGAATGAGCTATGCTAAGTGACAAATCTAATATAATAGGTAGTCATTCCACTTTCCTTATTTTGGCTTCTTTTCCATGTATTGTTTACTATTATAAATACCAATTCAACTAACATATTCATGCCCAAAACACTTTTTCTTTCTCTCTTTTTGATCACTTTTCTTAAAATAACTCCCTGAAAACAATAGTGGAGTGAAGAGGTCCTTACCAAATTCTGATTAACGATTTCACAATTATACCAAGTTATCCAGTGGTATCCTATTGTTCTCAAATCTAGCCAGGGATGGGTATTATTATTAAACCTATATCACCTTTTAAAAGAAGTTAATGTTTTTTCATCCAAGGCTCAGTGTCCCAGTAAGGTAAACTATTGAACTCTGAAAACTTCCTTACAATAATGCATCATAGAAAGATAAGGTTTTGTCATGGCCAGCAGGGAGAAGCTCTTTGGTGATGTAGTTTCTGATCCACACTAAGAAACAGTGTAAGTGCTTATTGACAGAAAAATGGGAACATTTCCTTTATTTGTCAATAAAATTCGCTATGATAATGGATTACAGGAAAGCAGAACTAAGCAGAGGGAAAGGATAAGGCAGGGTGAGGGATAAGGGAAGTTGACAAAAAGAAAAACGATAGAAAAGATAAATCAGGAAAGGAATCATGGAAGGAAGTTGTTGGGATGGAGCAATACAGAGTAGCCATGATGGACAGCACACCAGGAGAGAAGGAAAACATCGCATCTCCCTTCACCCCTTTCCCGGTGTCTCTGTGGTCATTATCTATACTTAGAACCCTTAAGTCCTGATTGAGGACATGGGTATTGTAGCCAGTGGCATCAGTGAACCCCTAGGCCATGTTGGTCAAGTGTACTGATGCCCCCTACAAGTAAAAGCACAAAAGCATTGGCTTTCTGGTTAGAGGCACACAGAAGGGCAGAGCAGAGCCCCTCTGCAGGGAAGCATGTGGCCTCAGGAGTCATCAGCGGTAGCATGGTATTTGGGCTGGGTATTACAGGGAAGCTGAGGTAATGATTACATTGGTGGCCCTGAGTTATTAAATGAATTAAAATCCTCATCCATGCAGTTCTTTCCTGGTAGGGCAGGAGCATTACAAGGACATGAGAAGCTTCAGGATATAGAGCTTTCAACTACATTTGATTCCTTCCCTTGCTTCAAGGATACTGGGGAAGTTTAGGTAATCATTTTATAAGAGCTAACAACTTTGGTAGGTTTGACTGCAATTATGTTGCCAGTATGAGTGGAATTTTTAACCCATGGTCAGGTACACTGTCAAGTTCTTTATCTGAGATACACATTAAACACAGAGGAGGAGGTGATGGTATGTCCAGGGCAGATGCCACTTGATTATGAACAGAGGAGTCTTCTGGAAGCTGAAGAACTAGTCCCCATGGTGTGCATTTAATACTGCAATTCCACGAGCAGAGTCAGTCTCTCCTTGTTAAATTTGTAGAGGTGTATCACAAAGTCATGTGTCGTAGCACACATTACAGTGAGATTGGGGGCTGAGAAAGAGGGGAACATCTGTAGGTTATTTTAAATACCTTCCACCTGTGCAGTATGTGTGCTCCAAGGAAGAGGCTGAGCAAAGTTGGTGGGTTTGGGGCACCTGGCTGGCTCAGGAGGAAGAGTATGCAACTCTTGATTTTGGGGCCATGAGCTTGAACCTTAAGTTTTGTGTAAAGATTACTTAGAGTAAAAAAAATAAGTTTTTTTTGTTTGTTTTTTGTTTTTTTTTTTAAGGTGGCAGGGTTAATGCAGAGGGAGTAGCACCTGTATCCACCACTCATCAATATGAGGGTGGTCATCTATATTTATAGTGAACTCATTCTGAGTGTTTAAGGAGATGACAGGATATAGGCCACTTTTTCCTTCCTAAAAGCTCCCTCACTGATCTGAATCAAGGGAATTTTTACTTTGCCCTTCATAAGATGGAGCTTTTTGTTTTTCAACATCCCCTCTGTTCAGATCTTCAAGTGGTTGGCTGGGGAATGGGCTGCCTAGCTGTTTGATCTACAGAGCCACACATTACTCTGGGTTCTGTCTCATTTTTGTTCTAAAGCCTTATCTTTCTTTCTTTCTTTTTTTCTTTAAATGTTATTTATCTATTTACTTATTTGAGAGTGAGAGAAAGCATAAGAGAAAGAGAAAGAGAATGCACAAGCTGAGGAAAGGGTAGAGAGAGAGCCAGACTCCTCACCTGAACAGGGAGTCTGACTCAGGGCTTGATCCCAGGAACCTGGGATCATGACCTGAGCCGAAGGCAGCCTCTTAACTGACTGAACCACCCTGGAACCCCCTAAGGCCCTTTCAAAGTAGTCTTTCAGATGCTGTAGTTCAGCTAAAGGGACTGTTTCTCATTCCAATTCTTCTGTTTTCAAATTACGTCTCCACTTCCAAGTTTCACTCCACTGACAAAACAAGATGAGGTGATGACTGTTGTACTGGTCTTTCCTTAAACTCTCAAATGTTGTCTAGAAGGTATTTTCTGGTCTACCACGAAAATTGACAGTTTCATATCTTTTTATGGTTTGTGTAACTGAATTATAGTCCAATTCATTTTTACCAGAGATGTTTTAGGTATGGTTTTTAAGAAATTTTGATCTACTTTTCTAGCCTTTCTCTTTTTGTTTCTGACCCTCCAGTTGACTGTGGGGAATGGATGAAAGACAAAGAGTAGGTCCCTCTCCAGGTAAGTCCAGCCAGTGTTTATGCAGAAGCAACATTCATGGTTCTGATGACCAACATATGTACAAATTGACATAAGTTAGGTAGTCCTGGGTTTTATGTACTGAGAAGAATTCTAAATTTTTTATGAACATTTGCTGGTCTTGTTTAGATTTAAGGACATCATTTTTTTCCCCCTTAGGAGAGCAAATGTGGGGTGAGGGGCAGAGGGAGAGAGTGAGAGAATCTTAAGCAGGCTCCGCACCCAGCATGGAACTCAACATGAGGCTTGATCTCATAACACCAATAATCTTCAATTTTATCTCTGAAGTTCAGTTCTGGGCCCAAGATTTATTAAATTCTCTAGTTGTCAGCATGCAACTGACGAGCACAGATCATGAGAGGGAGGGATTTTTGGAGGCAACTGGCACTTTGGTCTTTTAGGAGAGTCACCAGGAAAAGGCAGAGGATGTGGACAGGAGAAGAGGAGGAAGGGGACACAGGAGGGAAGGGATCAGCATGAGAAGGAAGTGGGAGCACCAGAGAGAGGATCTACTTGGGAAATAAGGCTCATTTGTTCTTGCTTACAGTTGTCAAATTGCTCATTAACTTGGATCACAGATTCTTTTAGTGAAGCAATTTTTAATTAAGAATTTCATTTGGAGACCTCTGTATAACAATCAAGAAATGCTGCCCATCAGGCTCATGAAATCATATCCCTTTTCTAAGATACCTAAGTGAGCAATGTTGCTCAGACCATGCCTTTGCAAGAGTGGCTGCTGAAGGCCCAAGATCATCCTTGCTGAGGTTATGCCATTGAGAAAGGATCAGGAGTGTGCAGGGGGTACATGTAAGAAGTGGGTTTTTCTCAGGGAGAGCAGAAGACACAGGTTTGCACGGCCTCATGGGAGGGTAACTGTGGGTAGGACTGGAATACCTAAGTGTGTCATATCTTGGGCCTACACTTGATGGTGGGCCACCCCCAGATGGAGACCCAACAACTGAACCCTGGCAGATAAAACACCAGAGACAATGCTGTCTCTGAATTGAAGTCAAGCTTTTGGGACACAAAATCAAGGCAGAAAGAGAATGTCATCCTGTTTCATGGTGGCCCACAGCCAAGTTTATCAGAGATGATGATGGTCTTATGATAGCTGTGAGTCCTGTGAAGCAACCTCAAATGGGCTTAAGGGGGCTACATCCTACCCCATGACTCTCCGTAGGACAAGCACCCATTTAGACAGAATGACACGGAACAACAACACAAAAGAGCAAAAAAGGATGAAAAGAAGTGAGCTGATCCCACCAAGGATGCCAAACAAAGGGGAGTGAATCACAAAACCCAATACCTAACTGAGAACCGATGGCTGAGGAACTCAAAGCAATACAAGCAGAGTACAGACCCTGTGCTTACTTACCACACCCTCATGGACTTGACAAGCCCTGAGCAGCAGGGCACAGAGGGCCTCTGTGGGGAGTCCGGGGCCCACAGTAATGGGCAGTACAGATCAAACTTCAGGGAGGCCTTCACGATTAAGTATGGGCATAAGAGCACATCTTGGTTGAAGAGCAACCAAATGCAAATAGTGATATTTAATTATTCAGAGCTTGTCACAGTGAGAGAATCAGCCACCACCATTTGTGTTTGGGCAGAGACCAAACAGCAGGCGGAGGAGTGGGAAAGCTTCATGGTTGTGGAAAGGAAAGACACAAATGGGCCCCCGAAGGAAGCTGCGTACCTGGGGAAGCTGGAGGTGGTTACGAGAAGTGGGGAGTCCCATGTGAAGGGATAAGGGGGCATATTGTCTCTCTCTATTGGTCTTAAGTTAGAAATGGGACCAAAAATTAGGGAAACTATCTGTTATTGTTCATGTTCTGCCATTTGGGGTCAACCATTTCAGCAACATGGCTTCCTGACTTATTATATATAAGGGTGAGGGAGGTCACTTTCCCTGGCAGGCTGCTACAGGTGGTGGGTCAGACTTCTATTGCTCTATATGGTCTAGCCATGGACTGCTTTATATTCCGATGCTCTTTGTTCCCGGGCCAGATGTGCTCCACTGAACCAAAGTACTCATTTGGGTACTTAGGGACAGTGGCCACTAAGTTCTCACACTGTGCTCTTCTCCAAATTGATGTTCTCACTGATGGGAACGCTGGCACTGTGGGAACATGGCTGATGGACTGATGTGCCCCTGCCCCTGGTTAAGACAGACTGAACTGTGCACCATATTTATGACAGAGCTCCCTATTGGATGAGGCTAAGGTTGTGCCTCTCAGGAAATGGGCATTTGCCCAGCTTCCTCCCCTGCTATACTCCGCTTCCCTCGCTTTTCTGCAGGTTTCTCCTGAGAGCACCCACCCAATAAATGGTTGTACAGGCGTCCACATCTCAAGGTCTGCTTCTAGAGATCATTCTCCAAGACAGGAAGTGCTCTGAATTGTGTCTCTACTACATTTCACCTATCCATCTGTGCCGTCATTATTGGTGCCACAAAAGTCTCTCTAATTTGTATACTTGTAAACCTGTTGGAAATGCTCTTTTTTCTGTACATTCTCAGGAGTGGAATTGCTGGGTCCTGGAGTGTGCCAGACTGTATGAGAAAAAGAACTCCAGCTTGCTCTACTTAATGTTTCCATAACTCTCTAGATTCCCATTCTGGGAAGTTGAAACCCCCTTCAATTATTGCTGAAATTCTGTTTTAATATTGACTCATCTTCTGTCATTAAAACTAATTTTATTTTATTTTATTTTATTTTATTTTTAAACTAATTTTAAAAAGTAATGGGTTGTCCCTATTTATCCAATCAACAAATCTACCGGTTCTCATTTAAATCAAACTGTATATACGGTGTTGTGGGCTTTGGTAATAGGATGATTTTCTTGCATTGAATACCATCCCCATGTAAATTCCTTAACCCTTTATCTTCCTGTCAACATCTTGATCTTCAATGCTCCCAAATTATCAGGGAAATAGGTTAGTGATGCTCAAGTTTTCCCTTCATTCAAATGACACTTTTTGAAGGTTTCAATCTAGTTAACAGCTATTGTTGTGTACAAGTTGTGTGCTAGGCACTGGAGTGGGCTCTGGGGCTACAACATTTTAATAGGCATATTTTAGCTAATTTGAGTATTGGTCAAATCAGTATTTAAGCTGCCTCTTGGAAATAAACCTAATGATTTGGTTTGGCTTAGCAAGCAGTGTGTCTAACTGCATGAGTCAGGGCTGTGGACTGCTAACCGATTGATGGGGAGGCTAGGGCATGGTGACTGCAGCCTCCTAGCCTGTGACGAAGTGGAGCAGAGCCTGCACACAGCTCGTTTATCCAGATCCTGCTACTCTTTCTAGGGCCACAACTGAATGGAAGTTTTGGGGAGTAAAATGAACATTCTGACATGGCAAAGCTTCCGGGATTCTTTATGTTTAGTTTCTCTGGTCCTATCGAATCCACTACAGTGTAACACCTTAATAAATTCTAACTATGCAGTGGGGGTGTCGCAAGACCAGCGATTCGTAACAGAATCCATCAAAATAACCCCAGCTCCCATCAGACATTTCTTGATTACTTAGTGTTTTCAGGCAACCATTCTGCTCACTTGTCTTCTTGATTAGCGCGCTTCCCACTCCTAGCCAGAGGTTGGATACTATTCTTTCTCTTGTCAACCCAGCTTCTGTCTGAGTCTTGGTCTTTTATCTCCACCCCCTCCATTGAACCTTCATATTATCATTTCCCCACTGCTGCTACTTTGTTTATCCTTTTTAGCAGGCTGATTGTTCTAATCATCACCCTTAATGCCGCCTGCAACCTCCAGCTTAGTACTCGCCCAGTTTGGAATTATGTTGTAGTTATCTTTGAAGTGCTGTGAAAGTGGAGACTTTCTGATAGTGTCCTTAGAGATCATGCTTCTGTAGGTCATGGTGGAGCTGTGAAATCTGTGTATTTTAAACTAATTCCTATCTTATCCATGACCTTACCAAACAATCTGCAAATTCTCACTTGCCCTATGTCTTGAGCCTAACAGAGTAATTATATATACACCCACACATACTTAGTATGTGTGTACATATCTATGTACACACATACTAAGTATGTGTGGGTGTATATATATATATATATATATATATATATATACACACACACAATTAGTTTGTGTATACATATACAAAATTATTAGTAGTATATATAGTATACCATATATATTAGTATATATATTACATATTATATAATATATGTATATATATAAATGTCTGGATATAAATATATCCAGATATATATATTTATATTTATTTATATATATTATATATATATTATATCAACTAACATATAACATATATAACATATAATATATAGTATATACTATATATTATATATACTAATATAATATATAATATACTAATATATATATTATATCTAACATATAACACATATATGTTATCTATATATCTAACATATAACATATATATATTATATCAACTAACATATAACATATAATCTGTAAGCTGATACCTTATATATAATATATATATAATATATTATATATAATATATATACTCTATATAGTCTATATATAGTACATACATATTAATATAATATGTATATATCCATATATATCCATAAAATTTCCCCAAGCCCTACTCTAGCCCCAGCCAATCCTCATGTAGTTTTTACTTTTTCCATTCCTGCAAATTGGATTCTGACCTACTCATTTCATCTGTCTCTAAAATGGGAACTTACAAAGACCTAGTTCCAACCTGGGTACACTCACCCGATTGGATAACCCACAACTAAATTGTCCCAGAAACATTCTGAAACTACCAGATCCCTAAATATTGTCTTATGCCCGGTCAGTAGACAATGTGATAAATTAACATCTTTTGAAGAAAAACAACATAGTCCAGGCTCCCTGTGTCACATTATCCATAAAGTCCACCATCTATTTTACTAGATTTGTAAAACAAGCAAATAACTAGTTAGAAAATGTGACCCATAGCCAAAAGAAAGAACAGGCAATAATATGGAACCCAAATTAGAGCAAACAAAAAATTATGAATGTTTTCAAGGATTTAAAGAAAAGATGGGCAATATAAGTACACATGTGGGTTATCAATAGAGAAATGGGAACTAAAACACAAAGTCAAATGGTATACTAAAACTGAGACATAACATATTTAAAATAAAGAATTTGCTGGATGGACTTAACTGCATATTGAACACTGAAG